>NC_091621.1:109864102-110167133 GCF_027580195.1 Bos mutus
GTGATGCCATCCAACCATCTCATCCTCTGTTGTCCCCTTCTTCTCCTGCCCTCAATCTTTCCCAGCATCGGGGTTTTTTCCAAAGAGTTGGCTCTTCAAGTCAGGTGGCCAAATATTGGAGCTTCAGCTTCAGCATCAACCCTTGCAATGAATGTTCAGGGTTGATTTCCTTTAGGACTGACTGGTTTGGGAGACCTCCTTGGGAGATAGATAGACTGCCTGAGGAAGGGTCACAACTCTTTAGGAGGTAGGCTTCCTTTTTTAAAGAAGTTTCTACTGTTTTATTTTTGGCCTTGAGCCACGTGGGATCTTAGTTCCCAGACCAGGGATCGAACCTGTACCCTCTGCGGTGGAAGAGCAAAGACTTAAACCACTGGACCCCCAAGGAAGTCTAGATAATCTTCCTTCTTAATCTCATAAAATGCAATGATGACCCATTGATCTGGATGGTGTCAACTGTCCATAATACGGGCCTTATGGGACTTCCCCAGCGGTCCAGTGGATACACCTCTGTGCTCCCAGTACAGGAAGCCAAGGTCTGATCCCTGGTCAGAGAACTAAGATCTCACATACCGCAACTACTGAGTTGGAGTACCACAATGAAGACCCAATGCAGCCAAAATAAATAAATATATAAAAATAAAATCTAAAAACAAACCCCCACAAAACCCGATAATAGGGGACTTCCCAGGTGGCCCAGTGGTTAAGACTGTGCTTCCACTGCGGGGGTGGGGGTGTGTGTTCGGGGCACAGGTTCAGTCCCTGATGGTGGTGATGGTTGTACAATACAATGAATGTATTAATATGATTTAACTGTATGCTTTAAAATAGTTAAGATGGTAATTTTTATGTTATGTGTTTTGCCACAAAAAAACTTTTTAATTAAAAGCCAAAATATCAGAATAACAAAAAAAATCAGAACTATCCTCCAAAAATCCCCCTAAAAGTGTCAGGGGTAGGGAAGGGCATCTTCTTCCCCCAACCCAACAGTGAATTCAAGGAGGAGTTGCTGGGGAGGAAGGAGGGAAAGCGTCATTGATTATCTTAAGGAGCAATGGCTCCGTGGCAGCAGAGGAGACACACGAGAAGACCGATGGCAGCCCAGAGCCTCTGTGGAGGGACAAGCTGCGGGTGCCATCAACGAGGGGTGATGTCCCACGCTGGGTACAAGGGTGACTCTGCCATCTGGATGGAGCTGAGGTGTTCTAGAACCGTGCCCCCAGCTCCTCTTATCCCCTATCCCTCAACTCTATAGTTTCCACCTTTTCTGTTTCTCTCATATCAGAATGTGAAACTGGCAATACGGTAGTTCCTAATTTGGTTTGGTTCAGTGTGGGACATAGATCCCTTTGAGAATTTTACAAAAGTTCTAAGTACCCTCTCCCAAAAAACCATACACATCAGCCCATATGTGTACAATTATGCATATGGATCCCCTTATTAGGCCTCAAGATGTAATTTTTTTTTTTTTTAGCATTTCTTTATTTTTGGCTGTGCCGGGTCTTCACTGCTGCTTCGAGGGTTTGTCTAGCAGCAGTGAGTGGGCTACTCTCTGTTGAGGTGTGCGGGCTTCCCGTTGTGGTGGGGAAGCCACCACACATCTCTTGTGTGGACCACAGGCTCTAGAGGGCTGGCTTAGTTGCCATGAGACACGTGGGATCCTCCCAGAGCAGGGATCAAACCTGTGTCCCATCATTGGCAGGTGGATTCTTAACCACTGGACCACCAGGGAAACCCCTTCTCTGGTTTTTTGCTCTCCCTCCCTCATACCCACAGAACTTTCTATCTCAGCTCTTCAATAATAGTTCTTCCCTAATGACACTCAGCTCAGAAATTTACAAGACGGTTGCAGTGATTACAAATGATAGCAAACATTAAGTAGACAGCACTACTTACTTGGGTGCCCCCCAAAGTAGTAGATTTGGTCAATAAAGCTTGGAGGAGGAAGCACTTTAGCCAGCATCTGATAGATGTATCTGACAAAAAGGTAAGATCTTGAAGGTATATAGCTTTTTTTTTTTTTTTTTTTTTGCCACACTGCATGGCTTGAAGATCTTAGTTCCTTGACCAGGGACTGAACCCAGGCCCTCAGCAGTGAATGCAGAGTCTTAACCATGGAACTACCAGGGAATTCCCAAACCACATAGCATTTCAGTGTGTGTGTGTGTGTGTTTGTGTGGCAGGGGGTGGAGGGGGGAACCAAAAAGCTTTATGGTAGTGAGATATGGCTGATTGTTTTTCCCATTTCTTACAGATTTTCATTATCCTTGACTTATCCTTTGTGCCCAAAGATAATAAACAGTACAGTCCAAATCTCATCTATAACAGTATTAAGGTAGGTATCATGTGAACAATGAATACTGCTTAATCAAAGTGTGACATTACAATACTGGGAAAATGGAGATGGAAAAAGGTAGGGGCTAAGAGCTAAATCCTCATCTTCTTGACTTATCCTTAGACTCAGCTCACACAACACATTCATCAGCAAACACTGGTGGCTCCACCTTCAATTCCAGCCTAGAATCTGACTTCTCCTAAACTGCCACCTCTCTGGTCCCAGCCTTGCCCCCTTCCATTTGTTCTCACACACAGGGAAGCCAGAGGGATTTTTTTTTGTCAAATAAAAGTGAATCGAAAAAAAAAAAGTGAATCGGCTTTCCTCTGGTGAAACTCACCAATGGTTTGCTTCCCTCCTCACCCTAAATACAAGTGCTTCCTCACTGCAGAGCTGTTCCACACGGCTGAATCCCCATCAGGTGCCCGTGGTGGTGCAGAGGGAACCAGGACCCACATCACTGGGACCATGAAACACGCCCCTCCTGATTCCAAAGCTTTCAGTCCTGGATCCTTCCCTTCTATCTGGGTCATCTTGCTGAGCTTGTTTCTTCATCTAAAAGCAGGGGATGATGATAACAAACATGAGAATTTTTCATGAGAATTAGAAACATAGCCCTTCTTTGGTTTATGTCCCAATAAACCTGTCTCAGCCTTCTCATCCTCTGCCACCTCCTTCTTTTGCTTTCAGTCTTTCCCGGCAGCAGGGTCTTTTCCATTCAGTTAGCTCTTCGCATTAGGTAGCCAAAGAATTGGAGCTTCAGCTTCAGTTCTTCCAATGAATATCCATTTTGCTAGCCTGGAAAACTATCGTAAGTCAAAATACAGTTTATACTAAATGTATATCACTTTGGCGCCATTCTAAAAAGAGAGTCCCTTGGACTGCAAGGAGATCCAACCAGTCCATTCTGAAGATCAGTCCTGGGTGTTCTTTGGAGGGAATGATGCTAAAGCTGAAACTCCAGTACTTTGGCCACCTCATGCGAAGAGTTGACTCATTGGAAAAGACTCTGATGCTGGGAGGGATTGGGGGCAGGAGGAGAAGGGGATGACAGAGGATGAGATGGCTGGATGGCATCACCAACTCTATGGATGTGAGTCTGAGTGAACTCCAGGAGTTGGTGATGGACAGGGAGGCCTGGCGTGCTGTGATTCATGGGGTTGCAAAGAGTCGGACACGACTGAGCAACTGAACTGAACTGAAAGTCAAAACATTTTAAGCTGAACCGTCGTTAAGACCATTGAACCACTGTCTACAGATGTCTAGCATCCAGGGTGCACAGTAAATGGTTGCTAAAGACACTGGCTGAGCAATAGGCAAGCTCTCCATTGCTCCTATTATTTGCACATGAAAACTTGCAGTCTCATCCAGTATCCTTTCTCAGTGTCTTCTAAGTTAGTCTCTCCTGCACCAGGAAGGAAGATTATGGGCTGGGGCTTCTCTATCTACCCCACAGGGAGCTGGCCCTGAGGATGGACTACATGAGGCAGCCCCTCACCAGCTCTCCTCTTTCACTGTGGGCTGTGGATCACAGGCTCCCACACTTCCTCTCTGATCCCAGACCAGCTTTTGGAACCTCTGGAGTTTGGTTCCTTATCTGCCAGCAGGCATGCAGACTGATATGCCCTGCTCTGCAGGGCTGAACTGAGGAGCAAAAGAGAGTCTAAGCAAGATCCAAAGCCCTGTCCCGGGTGGGTAACAGGCGTCCAGAAAGAGCTGACCTCAGTAGCCATCCCCAGTCTAAAGCCTGGAGCTCCATGTCCTGCCCTCAGGGCCTTCTCCCTGGACTTTGCAAGCTGGACTCCCTCTCGCTGACTTTGGCTGGCTCCCTCCACCAGCCTGAGAAGCCCGGCTCCCTCTAAGGGTACAAACTCCCACTTGGGGAAGCCAGCCCTCTATCCCAACCACTCAGTCTCTGCCAGGTCCAGACGAGTCCCAACACCCGGAAAGAAGGCAGGGGATCTGGGCAGAGTGACCATTTTTGCTCCAGCTCAGCCTCTGCTGAGGCCCAGGAAGCTGGAATGCTTCTCCTGTGATGGGGACATCCCCCCTACACCTAGCGGATGGCGCATCCCAGGATTAGAACCCAGCCTCCATAAGTCACTTCCTCAGGAACTGAGCCTTCTTTTTTTCAGTCACTTTGGCCACAGAGATTAGATAACATCATTTAATTTTAAAAAGTAGGGTAAAGAGGAAAGTAGAACAAAAATATAGTGTTGCCATGGAAGGCTGGCACTGGCTGCCGAGATGCTGAAGCCAGAGGAGGTTGCGGATCTGGGGGAAATGAGTGTTCTTTAAAGGAGCGAGAGGATGGGCTGGAGGGAAGAGAACCAGGACAGCCTCTCATCTGAGACCCTCCTAACGAGAGGGCACCACACCTCAAACACCGACGTGAGGGGATAATGGGATGACCTCCATCCCAGGATGGTGAGCCTGGGCCATGGGCATCTGGGTGTTAAGTGACTGGAGAAAACCCAAAGGCTTCCGTCACCTCCAGGCCTCCCCGGGGAGGTCTCCCCTGCCGTGAAGCACAAGACTGGCCTGGAATCCACTGCGGTCACCTTCCTACCCCCAACCCAAGGGGGCTGGTGCCTTCTGACCCCATTATATGATGCGCTCTCTCGGGACTTGATCCCTCCGTTTGGCTAAAAATACCCTCAACCACATTCCCCTCTTCTGATGAATGGGTTTCCCCCTGTTCTCTGAACAGATGTCTTTGGGGGTCTTCATTTTCTCCGCCTGCTGACGCTCTTCAGTTCATCCAGCTCTTTCTCCATTAAGTGGGATTCAGCAGTGGTCTCTGAGAGCTGGAAGAAGAACAGCAAACCATTAAGCGACAGGGACGTTTCACGGCCATGACTCAGGTTGGCAAGGTCAGCCCTGTGCGCTGGTTAGAGGCCCCCTGGCATTTCTCTAACGTTGCCGGCGCCTCCATGATGGGAACCCCTTTGTAACTGGGCAGAGAGTAACCTCCTGATGACTCAGGTCCTCAAGTGCTTGCGGAACATTCACCATCCATTCTGTCATCACTTTTGATCACCTAGGATTGTGTGGCACTCACTGTGTTAAGGACACCAGGTTTCAGGGGATGAAAAGCGCAGATATTGGTGATTTCAAGGCTAAAGGACTAAGCTGCCTCTGAGTCATGGCTCACATAAAAATGGCTGATAAAGAATGCCACATCAGGATCCCTCAACTGTCTCTGGAGGAGAGGGTGGAAGATGCTGCAGACAGGGATGGAGAGACACAGACTCCAGAGGTCAGCTGACTGTGAAACAGAAGAGCGGTACTTCCCGAGCCAGATGCTGTTCCCAGAGCTTTACTTGTATTAACTCAGTAATGAGGTGGATCCTCTTTTCTGGCCCATTTTACTGCTGAAGACACTAAGCTTCTTCACACAGAGTAGTTAAGTAACTTGTCTGAAGTCACAGAGCCAGGGGCGAAGCTGGGTCAGGGACCCAGGCAGTTTAGCTACAGACACATGCTCTTAACCACTACAGGGTGCTCTCCTGCCTCTCGGCAAACCTTCACATACACCTCTATGTTCAACAGGCTATTTTTTTTTTTTAACAGAAATGGAGTTTTTTTAATGTTTTTAAGAAACTCACAGGGAGATAGGAAAAAGAACAGAAAAATAAAAACAGAATAACTAGAAAATTAAAAATTAATTGGCAGACTTAAGCCCTAACATATCATAATTACACTAAATTTAAATGGTCTAAAAAACATCAATTAAAAGACTGGAGGAGATTTTTTAAAATGAACCAACTACATAAGAAACCCACTTCAAATAACAATAATATAGGCAGGTTAACAAAAAAGGATAGAAAAAGATATATAATACAAACATTAATCAAAAGAAAACAGTGGCTATGTTGATATAAAGTAGACTTCAGACTGAAAGGGTAACGGGCAGGAAAGCTAGGGGTCTCTAAACTGAGGAAACAGGCTGCAAGTGTCAGATTCTCCTCTCCCTTCTCTATACAAAGTTAAAAGGAGGTTTCTCTTAAAATTTTGTGTTGCTATGACGACACCTGGTTCCACCTGAACTTGCTGCTGCTGCTGCTAAGTCGCTTCAGTCGTGTCTGACTCTGTGCGACCCCATAGACGGCAGCCCACCAGGCTCCCCTGTCCCTGGGATTCACCAGGCAAGAACACTGGAGGGGGTTGCCATTTCCTTCTCCAATGCATGAAAGTGAAAAGTGAAAGTGAAGTCGCTCAGTCGTGTCCGACTATTAGCGACCCCATGGGCTGCAGCCTACCAGGCTCCTCTGTCCATGGGATTTTCCAGGCAAGAGTACTGGAGTGGGGTGCCATTGCCTTCTCCCAACAGGCTGTTTTAAAAGCCACAAGAAATGCCAACAGGCAGCGTGGCTCTCTGCAGGTCTTCGCCAGGCTCTGGCTAATGGCTGCTTGGTGTGGGTCTCTGCCTAGCCAGGAGCAGACTGTCCTTCACTCCTGAATGCCTTCCGGCCACCATGCCTCCCTTTATCTTTCCTTACATATCCCTTCCCCTGATGGGCTCCTGACTGGACAGATGACGCTCTCTCTCCCCTTTGCGGATGCCAGGCCTGGACAAGACTCCAATCTCTGTCCTTACCCTGAGGACTGTCACCGTGTTTACTGTCCTTCTCTCAGTTAGACTGAGCCCTGGAGGGTGGGGACTGTGTCTGCCTTGGTCTCGTATCTTTGGATTCAGAGCACTGTGCCTGGGAAAGCTGGCACTCGAGAGTGTGGGCCGGCTGAAATGACTCGTGGTGAAGCTGCCCAGGGAAAGCCAAGGCATCGCCCCCGGCCGCCCTCCTCACCATGTCCAGCAGGATGTCCACCTTCAGCCGCAAGAGGTTGTTCTCTTCTTCCAGCTGCTGGTTCCGTCTCCGCAGGCGCTGAGCCTCCCTCCGGTCCACACCGCCACTAATCCCCGTCTCTGGCAGAAGGGGCACAACCAGCGGTCACCAAGTGGTGGTTGCTCCACCATCTTGCTGGGGCAAAACGGCAGGAAATGCAGCCCACCTGCTATCCACTGGCCATTTTCAAACTTCAGGCTCTGCCCGGCCAGGTTCATGGTGGGGGTTCCGTAGTCAAGGCCCAGTTCCACCTCCCGCGTTGACCGGTCCAACTGTGGGTGAGACATTCACGCTGGCATCAGGCAGCCAGAGTACACGGGCTTGTGGCCCAGCACCTCTTCTGCTAGCTGTGAGACCCCCTGCATGCACTCAGCTGCATCAGGCTCTTTGCGACCCCGCCAACTGTAGCTTGCCAGGCTCCTCTGTCCATGGATTTTTCTGGCAAATACTGGAGTGGGTTGCCATTTCCTCCTCCAGAGGATCTTCCTGACCCAGGGATAGAACCTGGGTCTCCTGAATTGGCAGGCAGCTTCTTTACCCTTGTGCCACATGGGAACCCCCGACTATGTGACCCCCAACAACTCATTTCTTTTTCTCTAATCATAACTCGGCACATTTAATAATATTTTTTTCAAATAAAGTCAGAAAATTAAATAAGGTACCAAAAAACTTTTAAACTATAAAAGAAAAGTACTGCTTTATATAACAAGTGTTTTCTAGAAAATCTATATATGATGAAATTTGCAAACTGAATTATTTCATATCTATAGAGCACTTGGCAGTTTAAGAAGTCTCACTGTAAATTTTTTGTCAAGTGAAAAGTCTTTTTAAATGTAAGCCTGAGCCATCACTTGCTTCCTATGGAGCTACATATGTCCTGGAAAAGGCATAAAATGCTAAGTCCCAATTAGTGGTAGCAGCTGTTCTTTAACGTGTTTTTCGATGTTTCTACAGCTCACTGAGCGCCCACCGTGGGCCAGGGCTGGTACTGGATATACAGAAATGAATGCAAACCCTCTATCCTGGAGGAGCTTGGAAACTGCCTTTGGAGCTGCAGCAAATCCTTTTGAACGTTTTTAATGTTGGCAAAACATCATCCTTTGAGAATGAATTTGTTCTCAGACATGACTAAAAAACTGATTCCTGGCCAAGTCTTGGGAATCAACTGAAGTCAAACTGGATAAGATTGTTTGGTCCCCAAAATCATAATGAGAACGACTGTCTTTTATGGTTCTTGAACAGCTCTGTTAAGAATTTCCAAATAGGAGTTAAAACATGTTTTCAGCAATAGCAATCATATGAATTAAAAGGATACCCTCCCACGAGGATGCCTCTGGAGGACCACACTTCCCAAAAGAGGCCAGGTTCAAGGCTCTGTTCACACTGCACACCACTGCTGATACTCACATTATGCAGGTTGGAGAGAGAGGCCGACTTCCGAGGGGGCGTCTTCTTCGGACTAAACGTACTTCCAAAGAGAGGCATCTTCAGCCTGATGAAGGAAAGGTCAATGCTCCCTTCTCCCAGGGTCAGAAAAAGTCAAGGGGTACAAAGAGTTGGATTGTGCCCTTGTGCCCCTGTCCTGCAATCACATAAAACACACATTCTGTTGTGACCATTAACTATCCTGGGGACAGCTCCCCTGTGCTGAGTGCTCATGATGTGCTAGGCAGCATGCCCAAGCCTTGGCGACATCTCAGTCCTCACAATCGCCCTGGTTCAGCTCCTCTGAGTATACACATCTGACAGATGAGCTTTAGAAAGACTAAGGGTCTAAGTGGGAGCTGATATTTGAACACAGGTCTGTGTGACTAGTCTATGTCAACCACAGGCAAGTGCCTAACTGGCTGGTCCTAAGTTTCATTAAAAACTGGCATCACTAGATTTATAGACTAGACCAAGGCACTAGAAGGACTCTCAAGAGAGTCCTTTGGACAGTAAGGATATCAACCCTAAATATTCATTGGGAGGACTGACGATGAAGCTCCAATACTTCAGCCACCTGATGCAAAGAGCTGACTCATTGGAAAAAGACCCTAATGCTGGGAAAGATTGAGGGCAGGAAGAGAAGGGGGTGTCAGAGGATGAGATGGTTGGATGGCATCATCAACTCAATGGACATGAGTTTGAGCAGACTCTGGGAGACAGTGAAGGACAGGGAAGCCTGGTATGCTATATAATTTGTGGGGCAGCAAAGAGTTTGACACGACTGAGTGATTGAACAACAAAAGGCATGAGATCCTTACTTCTGGACACTGCTAAGACTCATAACTGGGGCAACAGCTTTTACACATACTCTATTTTAAATAAATAAAAGCCTTTTTCTGGGAACTTATCTTTTTGCTTTCTTATTGGTTTCTTTTTGATTAAAGAAGTTCTCAATTTTAATGGGATCTGACATTAAATTTTTTTAAGGATTACTGGTTTTTATTTCAGAAATTTTTGCCTACCCTAAGGTCATGATATTTTCCCACACTAACTTTTGGAAGTTTTCTTCTTTCAGCTTTCACATTTAGGACAGCCACTCATCTGCGATTAACTTTTGTATGTGGTGAGACGCAGGGCCATGGTTCATTTCTTTCCCTGTATTGCGGGTGTGTGATTTGCTCAGTGGTGTCCGACTCTTTGCAGCCCCCTAGACTATAGCCCACCAGGCTCCTCTGTCCATGGAATTCTCCAGGCAAGAATACTGGAGTGGGTTGCCAGTCTCTTCTCCAGGGGATCTTCCCAACCCAGGGATCGAACCCTGGTCTCCTGCATTGCAGGCAGACTCTTTACCATACGGGCTACCAGAGAAGCCCAATTTTAATGTATAATACACAGATAGCTTAACAAGATTCCCTCTAAGAAACCGTAGAATGACGAGAACAACAATGAAGGCGCAAATGAGCAAAAAGAAAGCAGCAGAGCTCTCACCTTTCCTCCTCCCAGGGATAAACTCTTCCGTCACCACATTATGAGATAAAAACGGTAATGAGTTTATCATATCTAGCAAGAAATTGGCCAAAAAGAGAGGGTACTTCTCCAGACTACTTGAAACAAGGCTTTATGTCAGCTATTATTAAAAAATAACTCATAGTAGGTTTTCATCACAATTAGCAAGACATATATTCAATAAGAACATGAAGGAAAAATTTTGTACTGTTTTCAGTGATGTAGAAATTAATATCAGTAAAATTAATGACAAAAGTTTAGAAGCTTCTTTAGAAGCTTTACAATATAGATATACATATATGTATAGAAGTATATGTACATATGACTTACAAATAAAATACATAAGACATTTAGGGTGTGTGCTCATGAGTTTTACTGGTGTGTGTTTGTGGTTAAAAACACAGAGATAAAAAACAGAGTTGTGGACACAGTGGAGGAAGAGATGAGACAAATTGAGAGAGTGGCATGAAACACATGCATTACCATATATAAAAAAGATAACAAAGATAACTAGTGGGAAGCTGCTATATAACACAGCTCAACCCAGCGCTCTGTGACAACCTAGAGGGCTGAGATGGGGTGGGGGGTGGGAGGGAGGCTCCAGAGAGAGGGGAACACATGCATACTTATGGCTGATTCACAGTGTTGTGCAGAAACCAACACAACATTGTAAAGCAACAGTCCTCCAAAAAACGGTGGTGGACCCACAGCCTGAGAGATGGCATTTGGGCTGGGGCATCACACTTTAGGACTTGGACAAACCAGAATGCTTCCATCTTGATGGTGAGTGGGATAGCAGTGGGGACCGAGATGCTGAAGGTCTTTGAAGCTGTGCTACTATGTCATCCAAACACCGTGGAAGGCCCTGGCATTGTTTCTGCAGGAGAAAAGAAAAAGCATGGAAGAGGGAAGACAATCACTCTTATGTCCACAGAGGGCAGAACAGGAATGAAATAGGAATATCCAGGGAGGACAGTTTTAACCCAAAAAAGAAAAGGTCATAACAAAAACTAACTAACTAATATCACTTCTTGAGTATCCATGAGAGGTTGGAGCCAATGCTGGGGACAGTTCATACATTTCTTTTATTCCTTGCAGGAATCCCATAAGGTAATTTCCCTGTCCATATCAGAAATGAGAAAACTAGGGCTCAAAGAAGTTATCCAGTTTTCCCAAGGTTCATAGCCATGGTCAGTTGGCTAAACATGTATACCAAATTATCCTTGTATTAATAACTGGTGGGGTACATCATAAAAAGAAGCATTTTCATCCATCATGTTGGCAACATTTAAGAGATTAATAATACCATGTTGGTGAAGGTATGGAGACAAAGATACTCTTGGTGGAAACATAAGATGCTATCATTTTTCCCATTAGGCAAAACCTAGTAAAGTTTTTCAGGTGCATAGTTTTTGGCCAGCAAATCTACTTGTAAAAATTTATCCTCCAGAAAGAAATGGACATGTTCACACAAATATTCTCTGTTGTTGGTAGCAGTCAAAAATAAGAAATAATGCAAAAGGTCTACCAATGGTTGGTATAGCCAAATAATACTGGGGAAATCCATAAGGGAACACTAGATAGTAAAAACAAAGAGACAGTCATACGTGTACTTACTTGAAAAGACATCCAACACACTCTATCGTTAAGAAAGCAAGTGACAGGGACTTGCCTGGTGGGCTGGTGGTTAAGACTACACACTTCCAATTCAGAGGGCATGAGTTTGATCTCTGATCGGGGAACAAAGATTCCATATGCCAATGGCATGACCAAAAAAACCCAAGCAAGCAACACAACAATGTATATATTATAATCCCACATGAGAAGACAAAAAGAAAAAAAAAAGCAAAATATAGGTCTCTAAATAAAAAAGATTTGGAAGGATAAACACCAAACTGCACACAGCAGTTAAATCTGGGAAAGGAAGCAGGATGGCTGACTTAACTGAATTTACCATTTTTAAACAGATTTTTTTAATTTTAATTTTTTTAGCTGTGTTGGGATCTTACTTTCCCAACCAGGGATGGAACCTGGGCCCCTGGCAGTGAGAGCATGGAATCCTAATCCCTGTTCTGCCATCTTATCCCTGAATTTGCCATTCTAAAGGTTAAAAAAACACCCCAAATGGCCAAATAGTGGCAATTTCGTGTTACAATATAAAGTTACAGTAAAGAAATATGTTTGTGGATTTAATGAATTATTACAATGATAATATATTCACATGTAACTTATGAAAACAAACCAAACTAATGTACAAAAAAACAGATAAGAAGCAGTCCCTGCCCCTCCAAGCACCTGGAGACGTCTGAAGAAGGAAAAATAAGCCAAGTTGTTCGTGCAAAGCCCACGGTGGTGCTAAGAACACTAAGACTGAGCATAGTACCTGGACACAACAGGCTAAGTTCTAGGCCCAGTTCTACCTCTCAGTTGCCGGCTAAACCTTGGTCAAGCTACTTTAGTCTTCCAGGTTTTAATTTATTGCTGACGGGGTGGACTTTTGCAGAATCTAATGCCTATGGCCGGCGATTTGTTATGTAAGCGAATACATCTCTGGTCAATAACATTCAGGAAACAAAACCTCTCTGGTAAATAATGTGTTCACAAGGACACTTCACCCATGACCTCACTAATTCTCGTAAACCAATGCCCATCATCAATATATTACAGACAAGGAAAAGGAAGGGTCTGGACTAACTTTTAAGTCAGATCCACTCATCCACAAACAACTCCGGCTGAGACCCTGAGATTCTGGAACATGAGTGTGGACCAAGAGGTACCACCTCTACCCCTGGCCCCAGGCAGCCCTCTTTCCAGTGAAATTCCCTGGAGAGAGAGAGGGCTCAGCACAAAGGAAGCAAACGGAGAGCATCTGGGTTCCATCGGTTGGTCTGCTGTTCACCCCCACTGGGCTCCTGCACTTACTTCTCTGGGCCCCAGGCTTTTTTATTTACAATCAGGGCTTCCCTGCTAGCTCAGCTGGTAAAGAATCTGCCTGCAAAGCAGGAGACCCCGGTTGGATTCCTGGGTTGGTAAGATCCACTGGAGAAGGGCTAGGCTACCCACTCCAGTATTCTGGCCTGATGGAAAAAGATCAAGTAGTTTTTTCCCATCTACAGATCAGAAAACTGAGGCTTAGAGAAGTTAAGTAATGTGCCTCCAGTCATGCCGTGGGAAGGCGGTGGAACTGGGCTTCAAATAAGGTCTACGCCTTTGCGCTGATGATCGTAATCACTTCTTCACTATGCAATGCTTTACCGTTTGCAATGGGCCATAAAATACAGTATCTTCTTTTAATCTAACAAGAAAGTGAGAAAGAAGTCTCTAGCTTTCATCAGAATCTCAAAGACTTCAGAGCCAAGCAAGTACGTGCCACGCAGGTACATGGCCACTTCGCAGGGCTGTTAACCGCAGAGAGCGTTCATTCGCGCGCTCTCGTTAATTACCTTCATCGCTGACCTACGAGGGGAATTACCACCACAATTTACAAAGGAGGGAACACACTACGATAGATGCGGTGCACCGCCTGCGGAGAACCCGGCCCCCGCCCCCTGCTCCGCGTCCTCCGGTCGCTCCAGCTGCCGGGAGGCCCTAGGTCCCCCGGGGAACGCCGGTGTCCCACCCTTTCTCGGACCCTAGGGCGATGCCGGGCTCAGAAACGTACCTGAAGTGCCCTAAAGTCGGGGGTTCCAAACAAACCCCCGACCTCCCGCCTGGTACCCACCAGAGGCCCAGTCAACCGCGGCTAAAGCGAGCGCGGGTGTCGCCCGGCCGCTACGCGCATGCGCGGGCTCAGCCCCGCCGGATTCTACCACCGAGAGATTTGGGGGTACCCAGCGCCGTGCGGTCCCCATCGCGAGCCTACGCGAAGCGCAAAAAACTCATGAGGACGGTTCTTGACATACTTGATAGACTCCACAGAGGCAGTATCTTCTGGAGTCACTTGAGCTATAGGCAAGGTCGAGAAACCACACTCACTCTCCCCGAAAACCCCTTGGTCTGGTCTTTCCCCCGCCCTACGGGGACCGTCGCCATGGTAACGGCGTGTCACGGATGCCGGCAAAGTTCGCGATGCCACCCATTGTTGTGAGAAAAGGTGCAGGTGCCGGCTGTGGCCCGCGTTGCCGGGAGAACGTCAGGACTTATAGCAGCAAAATGGGCCTCTCCCAGACGTCCCTCCTCCTCTTCCTCTTCCCAGATCACAAAACAAAGGGTACCCCTCCCTGGTGGATGTGGGGGCCAACAGGTCTCGGGTGTCCCATCCAGAACTTCACAGGGTCCCCTGAGGGCCCCGTGGCGGAATCGGCACCGCCGAGTTCCGCGGATTCCGCCTGCAGTCTTCAGGTAAGATGAACAGACACAGAGCATGACCCTGCCTTCCCATGCTCGTCGGCTTTGACAGGTGGGGGAGACTGAGGCCAGGGGCCGCTTCAAGGTCGCACCGTGAGCGGGGTGCAGAGAACTACTCGAGAAAAGACTCCAGATCTCCTAAAATCCTAACAGCGTGTGTTTGATAAACATTCCATTTGATAAACGAAGAAACTCGGGCTCATTCAAGGGATATTTACTGGGTGCCTAGTGAATGCACCAGGTCATCCAACCAATGAGGGGCAGGACCCATGGGTCTCTGGCTCCAAGTACAATTTTCTTCCAAGACCTAGTTCAAATCCTTTATGATTATACAGTGGAAGTGAGAAATAGATTTAAGGGCCTAGATCTGATAGATAGAGTGCCTGATGAACTATGGAATGAGGTTCGTGTCATTGTACAGGAGACAGGGATCAAGACCATTCCCATAGAAAAGAAATGCAAAAAAGCAAAATGGCTGTCTGGGGAGGCCTTACAAATAGCTGTGAAAAGAAGAGAAGCGAAAAGCAAAGGAGAAAAGGAAAGATATAAATATCTGAATGCAGAGTTCTGAAGAATAGCAAGAAGAGATAAGAAAGCCTTCTTCAGCGATCAATGCAAAGAAATAGAGGAAAACAACAGAATGGGAAAGACTAGGGATCTCTTCAAGAAAATCAGAGATACCAAAGGAACATTTCATGCAAAGATGAGCTCGATAAAGGACAGAAATGGTATGGACCTAACAGAAGCAGAAGATATTAAGAAGAGATGGCAAGAATACACAGAAGAACTGTACAAAAAAGAGCTTCACGACCCAGATAATCACAATGGTGTGATCACTGACCTAGAGCCAGACATCCTGGAATGTGAAGTCAAGTGGACCTTAGAAAGCATCACTATGAACAAAGCTAGTGGAGGTGATGGAATTCCAGTTGAGCTATTCCAAATCCTGAAAGATGATGCTGTGAAAGTGCTGCACTCAATATGCCAGCAAATTTGGAAAACTCAGCAGTGGCCACAGGACTGGAAAAGGTCAGTTTTCATTCCAATCCCAAAGAAAGGCAATGCCAAAGAATGCTCAAACTACCGCACAATTGCACTCATCTCACATGCTAGTAAAGTAATGCTCAAAATTCTCCAAGCCAGGCTTCAGCAATACTTGAACGGTGAACTTCCTGATGTTCAAGCTGGTTTTAGAAAAGGCAGAGGAACCAGAGATCAAATTGCCAACATCCGCTGGATCATGGAAAAAGCAAGAGAGTTCCAGAAAAACATCTATTTCTGCTTTATTGACTATACCAAAGCCTTTGACTGTGTGGATTACAATAAACTGTGGAAAATTCTGAAAGAGATGGGAATACCAAACCACCTGATCTGCCTCTTGAGAAATTTGTATGCAGGTCAGGAAGCAACGGTTAGAACTGGACATGGAACAACAGACTGGTTCCAAATAGGAAAAGGAGTTCGTCAAGGCTGTATATTGTCACCCTGTTTATTTAACTTCTATGCAGAGTACATCATGAGAAATGCTGGACTGGAAGAAACACAAGCTGGAATCAAGATTGCCGGGAGAAATATCAATAACCTCAGATATGCAGATGACACCACCCTTATGGCAGAAAGTGAAGAGGAACTCAAAAGCCTCTTGATGAAAGTGAAAGTGAAGAGTGAAAAAGTTGGCTTAAAGCTCAACATTCAGAAAACGAAGGTCATGGCATCCGGTCCCACCACTTCATGGGAAATAGATGGGGAAACAGTGGAAACAGTGTCAGACTTTATTTTTCTGGGCTCCAAAATCACTGCAGATGGTGACTGCAGCCATGAAATTAAAAGATGCTTGCTTACTCCTTGGAAGGAAAGTTATGACCAATCTAGATGGCATATTCAAAAGCAGAGACATTACTTTGCCAACAAAGGTCCATCTAGTCAAGGCTATGGTTTTTCCTGTGGTCATGTATGGATGTGAGAGTTGGACTGTGAAGAAGGCTGAGCGCCGAAGAATTGATGCTTTTGAGCTGTGGTGTTGGAGAAGACTCTTGAGAGTCCCTTGGACTGCAAGGAGATCCAACCAGTCCATTCTAAAGGAGATCAGCCCTGGGATTTCTTTGGAAGGACTGATGCTAAAGCTGAAACTCCAGTATTTTGGCCACCTCATTTGAAGAGTTGACTAATTGGAAAAGACCCTGATGCTGGGAGGGATTGGGGGCAGGAGGAGAAAGGGACGACAGAGGATGAGTTGGCTGGATGGCATCACTGACTCGATGGATGTGAGTCTGAGTGAACTTCGGGAGTTGGTGATGGACAGGGAGGCCTGGTGTGCTGGGATTCATGGGGTCGCAAAGAGTCGGACACGACTGAGCGACTGATCTGATCTGATACCTTACTTCATTGAAAAGGGGAAAGTTCCATGTCCTGGAACCAAACTGCCTGGTCTAACCCAGCACCATCCAATGGAAACATAATGTGGGCCACATACATAATTTAGAATTTTCTCAGAGCCATATTTTTAAAAAATTCTTTTGAAAATCAGGTGCTATTACTATGAATAATGTTTATTTTCACTCATATGTCCCAAATACGATCATTTCAACGTACAATCAATATTTTTTACTTTTTCTGCTTTAGGTTTTAAATTTTAATTAGCTAAAATTAAGATGTTAGGACTTCCCTGGTGGTCTACTGGCTAAGACTCCACACTCCCAATCCAAGGGGCCCAGGTTTGATCCCTGTTCAGGGAACTAGATCCCATGTGCCGAAGCAAAGAGTTCTCATGGTGCAGCTAAAAGGTCTCACATGCCACAGGGAAGGTCAAAGGTCCCGTGGGCTGCAGCTAAAACCTGGCACAGCCAGATAAATAAAATATTTCTTTTAAAGATTTTAGTAGTTTGGTCACACTAATCAAATTCCAGGGACTCAGGTGTCACATGTGGCTCGTGGCTACTGTGATGCACAGGTCTAGACTTTTCCTGTCCTTCTACTCTGTGCCCCTCTGCTTGGATGGTGTTTCCCTTCCTCACTTATCTAAGTAACTCCTGCTCTTCCTTCAAGTTGTGACACCTTGACTAGGTCGATCTCCACTATTATGTCGTCTCTCACAGCACTGTGTCCTTCCCTTTGAAACAGCGCATGTGCTCAGTTGCTAAGTCATGCTGACTCCTTTGTGACCCCATGGGCTGTAGCCCACCAGGTTCCTGTGCCCATGGGATTTTCCAGGCAAGAATACTGGAGTGGGAGCAGTGGTCAGTTATAATTCATGCTTCCCAGGTGGCACTGGTGGTAAAGAACCCGCCTGCCAATGCAGGAGACCAAAGAGACGTGGGTTCAATCCTGGGTCGGGAAGATCCCCTGGAGAAGGAAATGGCAACCCACTCCAGTATTCTTGCCTGGAGAATCCCATGGACAGAGGAGCCTGGTGAGCTACAGTCCATGGGGTCACAAAGAGTCAGACACGACTGAAAGCAGCTTAGCGCTAGCACGTAATTAATTAGCACTTGTCACCTCTAGTTGACATAAGCTCCATTAGGGCAGGGATCAAGTCTGGTTTAGTTCACCATCCTGTCCCCCAGTAAGAATGAATTGTTGGTTCTGTTGGGAAGTCAACAGGTAGTCATTTAATGACTGGAGGTTAAACTGAAGAAAAGTCTTCCTGATTACAACCTCAGCATTGTTTTAACTTAACATGTTTAAGTTAAAACATTTAACTTTAAACAGAGGACTTTCAAATCTCATGTGCAAGAATATGCGCTCCATAAGGGCAGAATGTTTTTTTATTCTACTCATCTGCCCCTAATATACAGCACAGTCCTGGACACAGGGTAGATATTCAATGAAGTTAGTGTTCTCCCCATCCTCTTTTTCTCCCCAAGTAATGACAGTAAAAACTTATCATGCTTCAGAGAATACTTATCCTAAAATAGTACAATGAAAAATTCAGAAAGGAACAGAATTTTAAATGTTTATCTTAAGCATAATATTCAGTTCTCCCATTAGACATGAGTCAGTCAGTTCAGTCGCTCAGTCGTGTCTGACTCTTGGCGATCCCATGAACTGCAGCACACCAGGCCTCCCCGTCCATCACCAACTCCCAGAGACTACCCATACTCATGTGCATTGAGTCAGTGATGCCATGCAACTATCTCATCCTCTGTCGTTCCCTTCTCCTCTTGCCCTCAACCCTTCCCAGCATCAGAGTCTTTTCCAATGAGTCAGCTCTTCGCATGAGGTGGCCAAAGTATTGGAGTTTCAGCTTCAACATCAGTCCTTCCAATGTAATGTTAAACGAAAGCAAGAGGCTTCTTAACAGAGTCCCCCTAAGCCTGGCTTTTCAGAGAATGTGTTTAATTTTCCAGTTCATGTTGGGGCAGGGGCGTGCAAGAAAACTCAGAAGCGCTGTATGGCTAAAGGCTAGGAGCAGAGTATTGGCCTGGGCCAACCTTTCCTACAATCCAGCTGACTTGGGGCAACCCAAATAGATAACCTCTTTGGCCCAAAAAGAAATGTGATGAGTTAGAAAGGGACTCAGGGAACTTCCCTGGTGGTCCAGTGGCTGAAACTCTGATCTCCCAATGGAGGGAGCCTGGGTTCGATCTCTGGTTGGAGAACTAGATCCCACATGCTGCAGCTAGGAGTTTGCATGTCACGACCAAAACCTCCCGCATGCTCCAACTAAGACCCAGTGCACCTAAGTAAATAAAATGTAAAAAAAAAAGGAAGCAAATATCGACTGAACCTACTTCCTAGAGGGTAATTTGCCTAATGAAGAAAGATGTGGAAGCAAATTCTTCTAGTTCAGGATAGTAAGTGCTGTAATATTTGCAAGCAGAATCCTGGCCTTCACAGAGAAGGTGTGGTACTAATGGCCTGGAGTAATTCAAGAAGGTTTTCTAAAAGATATATCACCTGGGCTGATTGAATGGGGGCAGCAGCATGTACAAAGGCATAGAGCACACAGCATAGCAGGGACCAGGAAGAAGCTGAGTGCAGCAGGCGTATAGGATGGCTGTCTGGGGAGGGTGGGCAGAGAGCAGAGCAGAAGGCAGGAACCAAAGGAGAGGAAAGGAGACTGTGGTGAAAGGGCACCTGGTTAATTTTTTTTTCATCAAACTATACCTTTTCTCTCTCTTTCCATTATGTATGAGCTTCTTGAGGGCAGATCTGAATCTTTTACTTCATTATAACCAGGCCTATACCCCCAGGCTCTAGACAGGGAGGACCCACAGATGGTAGTGATAAATTCCTCCTGGCCAGTAAGCGAGGACCTCGGAGAGCAGTCTGGCCAGCACATTCCAAATCCAGGAGAAGTAGTGACGGGGCCACTGGAGAGGGAGCAGAAAGCCTCAGGTCCATCAGGAGCCTCATGCCGAGGGGATGGACCGCCCACCCCAGAGTCACAGAAACCCAGTATCTGAGAGCTGAAGAGGGTCCTAGCAACCTAATCCACATCTCCGACTATAGGTGAGGCTTAGAGAGGCGCAGTGGTAGAGAATCCAAAGGAAAGCTTTGACCAACCTAGATGGCATATTCAAAAGCAGAGACATTACTTTGCTAACAAAGGTCCATCTAGTCAAGGCTATGGTTTTTCCAGTGGTCATGTATGGATGTGAGAGTTGGACTGTGAAGAAGGCTGAGTGCCGAAGAATTGATGCTTTTGAACTGTGGTGCTGGAGAAGACTCTTGAGAGTCCCTTGGACTGCAAGGAGATCCAACCAATCCATTCTAAAGGAGATCAGTCCTGGGCTTTGGAAGGACTGATGCTAAAGCTGAAACGCCAGTACTTTGGCCACCTCATGTGAAGAGTTGACTCATTGGAAAAGACTCTGATGCTGGATTGGGGGCAGGAGGAGAAGGGGACGACAGAGGATGAGATGGCTGGATGGCATCACGGACTCGATGGACGTGAGTCTGAGTGAACTCCGGGAGTTGGTGATGGACAGGGAGGCCTGGCGTGCTGCGATTCATGGAGTTGCAAAGAGTCGGACACAACTGAGCAACTGAACTGAACTGAACTGAACTGAAGGCAGGAAATGCAGGAGACTCAGGATCGATCCCTGGGTCAGGAAGATCCCCTGGAGAAGGAAATGGTAACCCACTCCAGTATTCTTGCCTGGAGAATCCCATGGGCAGAGGAGCCTGGCAGGCCTTAGTCCATGCGGTCACAAAGAGTCAAACGTGACTGAAGCGACTTAACATGCACGCTCCAGGCATCTTGTGTTCAGCCTGAGGTTACAATGCTGCACCTGCATGGGGACCTCAGTTCCTGCACAACTCAAAGGTTACGTGTATCTCTTGAGAAGCATGCACACACGCGTCTGTAAAATAGAGAACTAATAGGGATCTACTGTGTAGCACAGGGAACTCTACTCAATACTCTGTAATGACCTATATGAGAAAAGAATCTAAAAAAGAACAGATATAAAACTGATTCTCTTTGCTGTATGGCAGAAACTAACACAACATTGTAAATCAAAAGAAGCAATGAAAAAAAAAAAAAAGAATGGGTTTCTCTAACAAGTCTTTATTCCGCATGTTGTATGCGGCGTGTGCCTCGCCATCAGCCCTGCTTGCGAGATGAACATGGTTGAGCTTTCTAAGTTGGTTCTGTGCTTATTTCTGATTTCCAGGAGGCTGGTTGAACAGAGAACAAGACCGTAGTGGGGGAATGAGAGGCTCTTAAAAGTGGAAACTTAACTGTTGGTCAGTGTACAAGGAAGTGGACAATGGCTCGCTTCAGGAGGTTGGAAGTCGTCAACCTCACTGCTTTGCCCATGGTGCCGCTGGATGAGCCTCTGGGTGTCTCCCTGATTGCGCAGAACGCGCTAAAGGATGCCATGAGGAAGAACCTGAAGGACAATGTGCCCTGTATCCTTGTCTGCAACGGAGACAACACACCTGCACAGAGGCGTGACAGGGGCTCTATCATTCACCACTTACTAACTTGTTTCTTATGTGTGTGTTGATTTTCTTCAGTTATTTAAGCCCCACCTATCCTCTAAAAGAATTTGAGGCTGCGAAGGAGTGTTTGACTTGAGTTGGTTTTACTAAGATAGAGCAGAAATAGCACCAAAGGAAGACATACTGGAAATACTTGTTGAAAAGGTGGGGAAAAAGAGGAAAAAAAATGCTCTTTTTTCCCCATTGTCTCCTTTCCCTTCTACCTTCCAAAGAACTAAACTTAGAAACTAAGTTACAGTCCAAGCCTCTGCCCTCAGACCAGTTAGCTGAGTACTCAACTTTTTTTTTTCTTTTTAAAAAAATTGTATTTGTTTTTGGCTGTGCACAGCATGTGACTTGCAGGATCTTAGTTCCCTGACTAGGGATTGAAACCAGGCACACACGGCAGTGAGAGTGTGCCAAGTCCTAACCGCTGGGCTGCTAGGGAATTCCCTTTCTTTCTTTCTCTCCTTTTCTTTCTTTCTTTTTAAAACTCCATCTGGGGGACTTCCCTGGTGGTCTAGTGGTTGGGACTTCACCTTTCAGTGCAGCGGGTGTGGTTCGATCCCTGGTCGAAGAGCTAAAATCCCACGTGCCTCACTGCCAAAAACCAAAACAGAACACAGAAGCAATATTGCAGCATATTCAATAAAGAATTTAAAAAAATAACTCCATTTGACCTTTCTAACCTGCCAGCACCTCTACCTGGGCCAGACTTTGCCCTTCTGGCATCATCCAGGCACTACCAGAATCTTCCTTCTCTGACTCTGGCCTCATTGATCCAGATCTCACTTCTGACCCTGAACCTTGTGTCTCAGGGACCCACAGAATCCCGTCTCTGGGGGACCATAAAACTCATGCAGCAAATAGAGACCATCTTGGGTTATAAATAAGTCTGTCTTTCCATTTTCTATATAGCTCACTTACCTTCGAGTCATGCTCCTGCCAGCCAAGCTGCGTGTATCTCTCTGCATCACCTCACTTTCCGGGCCTCTCCGAAACCCTTCTCAAGATGAGCACAAATGATCCCATGAGGATCTGCTTCAAGGTCTCACTTTCCTGGGCCTTTTTCTAATGTGCCCTCTCTCTTCTTAATCCCACACTCATCACAACCCAAGCAATCCATTTCACTCCCTATGATTTGTCATGTCTCTCCTTGGCATCTTCATTTGTCAAGTGTCCTCCAATTTGTAAGAACACTTGAGGGTAATGGAAGTAACAGTGAGTCTGGCTTTACGTGAAGGCTGTGAGGAGTGATGGATTATGGGGCTTTTACAAAGGATGTATCCTAGACCACTTGAGGCCACGACAGAAAGAAATGCAAACGTAGAGAGGGTAATAAGAGGGGCCATCAAACTGAGCAGAGATTTCAACAGTGATAAACAAGATCGAGATGCCCTTGGACCCAGGCATCCTTCACCTGAAAATCTCTCTTAAAGGAATAATCCCAAATAAGGAAACAGCTCTCCGTGTGACTGTGTGCATCACAGCGTGATTTATAGTTGCAAAAAATATAAACAGCTTAAATATTCAATAGCCAAGGGACAGTTAAGTCTATTAGGATGCATTCTCTAAATGAATTTGTATACTGCCATTTAAAATATTACAAAGATTATGGAAAGTGATCGTAATAATGAGTGGGAGAGAATTCAGAGTAGTAACTAACCTAGGTATACACTGATATTATAATTATGTGAAAAGGTATGTATGTAATACTGCTAGAAGGAAGTCTCCCCAGAGCCTAGTAAGTTGTCAGGGTGGTAGCATAATGGGTGATTCTTTTTCAAGGTGTCCAGAATATGGTTAATTTTTGTTTACAATTTTTAAAGCAGCTCATTTAAGGCAAGATAAAAGAAGTGTGAATGTTTGCAGAGAAAATAATGGAGTGGGGAAAAAGCACAGGAAAGGAAGTGAGCTGCTGTCCTGGCCGGGCTCCCCCAGCCTATTCTGTTTGTGTGTAATCATCACCCAGAAAGTTTCCTTAACAGGCCCACCTCCCAGCGTGCCTGGTTGGCTCCATTCAGCAGGTGAACCAGGTGATTGCTGACGCGGATCTGAGTCCCAGCCCGCTGGTGCACAGCCTGGTGAGTTTTGAGTGCTAAGGTAAGGCTTCCAGGAAGAAAGGACTCTAGGGACCCCTTTATTAATTTGAAAGCACGTTTGCACAATAGAAGTCTTAAAGACATGTTTCTTTAAATTCATAAACTTTCATTTTTATCTATATAAAAGTCCTATTTTTTTATATAGGATTTGGCTGTGGCAAAATCAATTTGACTCTTCCCTATTCCTTATTTCAGTGGCATTTTCATCATAGTAAACGTGAATATTTTTGTACATGTATCTTGGGACTCATTTGCACGTATTTCTGCCAGATAGAGCCCTGGAAGTAAAATTTAAAATGTTGATGGATACAGTCAAGTTGCCTTTCACAGAGGTTAAGCCACTCTTTACCAAAGCTGGAAGGAGACCACGAGCTTTAGTTCCCTTACCCCGCTGTCGAGCAGAGCCTAGAATTGAATTGTGAATAAAAGCAAAATACACACACACACTATTTGGAAAAATTTTGTTTAAGTTCGAAAGCACTCTGTCTCTGTACGTGTGCTCTGTAGATGTACATGAGGGTGTATGTAGCTGCAGAGGCTTAGAATAAGACTGTCAGAGTTTGAATTCCTGCTGCTGTACTGTTCTGTCACATTCTGACATTAGGTAAACTATTGAGCCTCTATGAGTCTCAGTGTCTTGTAAAATGATGATAACATTGATGCTATATCTACTTCATAGGTGTATTATTATATATGCAAGAATTAGATGAGTTAAGTAAGTTCAGTTGCTCAGTCGTGTCTGGCTCTTTGCGACCCCATGGACTGCAGCACGCCAGGCTTCCCTGTCCATCACCAACTCCCAGAGTTCACTCAAACTCATGTCCATTGAGTCGGTGATGCCATCCAACCATCTCATCCTCTGTCATCCCCTTCTCCAGCCTTCAATCTTCCCCAGCATCAGAGTCTTTTCCAATGTATCAGGTGGCCAAAGTATTGGGGTTTCAGCTTCAATATCAGTCCTTCCAGTGAATATTCAGGACTGATCTCCTTTAGGATGGTCTGGCTGGATCTTGCAGTCCAAGGGACTCTCAAGAGTCAGTCTTCTTCAACACCACAGTTCAAAAGCATCAATTCTTGGGCACTCAACTTTCTCTATGGTCTGACTCATCTTAATAGATGAGTTAAGACTCTCAAAAACCCTTAGATGGCTCTCAGGAAGGACATTATATGTGTGAATGTGTAGGGAAAGAGTCTGGAAGGATACATGCCAAATGGAGTCAGTTCTGGAAAGGGAATGGGATGGAAGATGAGTAAAGTTATTACTCCAAGTATGTCTGTAAATGTTTGGGTATTTTACAACAAGACTATATTTATATGTCAGTTCTGTGGGGTTGTTTTGATAATTTTAGAGCCAGGAACATGAATATTATCCTTCCAGTAGCAGGATCTGGTGACTTTTCAAGCTGCCCAGCATTGGCACAGCTTCTCGGCGTTCTTCATTGCCAGTCAGAGCCAGGACGGGGCTGGCAGGAGCAACTGTGGGTCCTCACGTGACCTGGAAGGGGGGCTTTGTCCTTTCTGCTCCTCTGTCCAGGCAGCCTATCAGACCTGGAAGGTGCTGACTGCCTGCTGCCACCAGAGCCCTCCCCTGGTGACCCTGCCCAACCTCTGTTGACCGCGGTGTGCCCTGACCTTTATACATCAGCCTTGACCATGGGACTGCTCCTCCCACGTCAGCATCTGAGCCAGACTAGTGTCTCCAGGCTCCACGCTGCCCAACCAGAGGGCATCTGGCACAGTACCAGATGCATAAAAAGTGTTCAGTAGATGTGTAGTAAGTGAGCCATCTCCTTCTGAGATCCAGACCCCCCTGCCTGCTTTAACCCTAGCCATGTCCTGTTTCTATTCCTTCTCCCACACCCTGAGTGTGGGTTTCTCCTCCAGTCTCTGGCCATGAACTTGCCTAGCTCTTCTTTCCAGTCTCCTTCCCTCAGGAGCTTGTACACTCACCATTGCAGCTTCACCATTCACTCTTGCAGTAGGGAGTACGGCGTACCTTCCTCTGCCTATAGGCCACAGCCTCTGAAAAGGCCTTCCTTGCACCCTCCACCCCGAGACCAGTGTAGGTGCCCCTTCAGGGTGCACTCCTGACACCGTCCCCCACCCTCAATAGCACTGATTACCTTGGTCACCTTGCAGTCACTGGCTTCTCCCCGATAGTCTCTGAGCCCTCGGAGGACAGAGACGGGCTTTGATGCTCATGGCTGCATCTTCAACACTGGCCCAGTGTCTGACTTTTAGTAGATGCTCAGGAAATATTTGTGGAATGAAGGATATATTTGCAAATTTGAGCTTTTCACCTGTATTTCAGTCTCAGATTCCTAGTTATCTAGAGCAGTGATACCTAAAGCTAACTGATCATCAGACTCCCCTGGGAGCTTTTTGAAAAACTAAAAGTGAAAAGGGCCAGGTGCAGACCTGTGTGCCGTGTATGCTCTCATCTGAATCAGTACAGAATACCTCTAGAAAACCTCTAGAAAGCTATGCAAGAAACTAAGAATCTTGAGTGAGCAGTAGGAAGGAGACTTCTTACTGTGTTTGATTTTGTACCATGTAAAATATTTATGGTTTAAAAAATTTAAATAGAGACCAATTCAGAGCCACAATAAATAAACAGTTCAAAACCCAATAAGGAATGATATTTATTCCAATAAGGAATCAGTTCAGTTCGGTCGCTCAGTTGTGTCCAACTCTTTTCGACCCCATGGACTGCAGCATGCCAGGCTTCCCTGTCCATCACCAACTCCTAGAGCCTGCTCAAACTCATGTCCATCAAGTCAGTGATGCCATACAACCATCTCATCTTCTGTCATCCCCTTCTCCTGCCTTCAATCTTTCCCAGCACCAGGGTCTTTCCTTATGAGTCAGTTCTCATCAGGTGGCCAAAGTATTGGAGCTTCATCTTCAGCATCAGTCTTTCCTCTGAATTTTCAGGACTGAATAAACATCTCTAATAAATCCGTACATCTGAATAATTCCCTAGCGAGGCTGGTTGCCAGCCAGGTTTGGGAGTTGCTTCCTACGAAACAGCCCTACCTGTAGGTCCTTCTGTCATCTCAAATGCAAACTCAGGTCTCATTATTTTTTGCCCTAAAACTTACTTTTCCTCCAGGATTCAAAGTTCCTTTCTGTTCTTACGCTGTGGAAATCTTGTGCATCCTTCTGGGCCCTGCCAGTGTCAGCTACAGTAACATCCTGGTGGGTGGCAGCGGCATGGCTGTATTGCCACGTCGACACTCACCCATCCGATTCATTCATCCATCGTGCCTTCTCTGATGCACGTGATTGGGGCAACAGTGTTGGTGCAAAGACTTATCAGTGTGACTCCTTCCCCGACAGGCCCACACACCTGCACACATTCTAGTACCTTTAGCTCATCTCGCAGGCCAGGGCTGCCAGTTCAGGAGGAAGGTGGCGGGAGGCTGGAGAAGCATCTCACGGTTTATCAAGCTAAGGAGAGCTGCCTCCTCCCTTATCCCCAACACTCGTACCCGACCTTTTCTGGCCAGTCCTCTCTGCTCCAGCCCATACCGATCCCACTCATTTGAATCCTAAACATTTAAGACTTAATTGTCCCATGTATGTTAATTTGGTTCTCTGAATAGACTGGAAATTCCTTGAGGGCAAAGACACAGAATCATACTTGGTTAATTAACTTCATTATCCCAGCTTAGCGCTGGGCTGGTTGACAGTCAATGCAGCTTGTTGGGTCACTGACATTTGTTTTTCTTTCCTCCCTTTTATCAGGGCTGGGGGAGTGGGGAGGAGGAATCAGAGATCAAGAGAAATCTCTTGAGAGGTTGGGGTATGGTGATGATTAATAATAATCATAATAATAGTTACTCTTTATTAAGCAGCTCCTATCTGAAAGCCTACGGAGTGCTAGTGTTTTAAAACACATCAGATTCTTTATAGTAGTATCTCAGCCTTATAAGAGCACTGGGAGGTAGATGTTATTATCCCTCTGTACAGAGGTTAAACAGCAGCTTGTCACCCGTGGAGCCATGATGGGAAGCCTGCTCCAGGCTTCCTTCCTGTGTTCCTCGGGAGTGTGGCCAGGAGGAGGGGCAGCGTGGGAGAAGGTGGGGGTGGGGGACATAGTGGGGGTGGGAGACATAGTGGTGGTGACCCTCAGGGGGATGAGGTCAGTGACACACATGGCCACCAAGGCCCTACCACCTAGCGGGGAGACAGCAAGGCCCTGCCACAAACTTTGCTCCAGGCCTTTTGCGCACCAGCGGGAGAAATGGCCTAGTTCCTGACCCCTGCCCTCCCCTCAGATTTGCACTAAAACCCTAAAACCCCTTTTCTTTTTTGGTTTTTGAAGGCAATTGAGAAATATGAGATGGAGAAGAAGGCTTTAAAAAGAGAGCGAAGTCGTGGCGGCTTGGCAGACAGAGGCAAAACTCCTTTCCTGTAGACTTGATGGTGTTTTTGTGGGGTTTGGATTTTTTTTAGTGTCTAAAATGTAATTGAGTAGGAGTCCGGAGTTTCAGGTGAGAGTATCTCTGGCCTCTTCTGAGAGAGCCTTTAATCTCACTTCTTGGCATCAGGCAAGGAAGGAGGGACAATGCCATCTCGAGACGACCTGCTGGGGGACACCTTGCACTAGGTGTTTTCATACGGATCCCCTTGTTAAAGCTTCCTAAGACCCCCTACCTGTGAGGCAGGTGCCTTCGAACGTGATTTATACTTGAGAGAAGGTAAGGGAACCACTTGCCGAGAACCACAAGGCTTGTCCACCGCAGGTCTTAGATTCGCCCCAGACTGACTTCAAAACCCATGTTTTACCTGCGCATCCTGACTGCTTCTCTGAGCTCAAAAGCAGTCTGATCAGATAAGGAGCGGAGTCTTAGCAAGTCAGCAACTCAGGCAAATTAATAGTGCGTTATGCCATCTGGCTGCTCAGGATGAATGAAAAATCACAAGTATGATTACCACACAGCCGTGGGCAGACCCCGTGGTTACTCACATCCTATTTCTCTTCTTTCATTCTCCTGCAGAAAAGAGCGAAGGAAAATCACAGTATATTTGCAAGGGCTCAGAATTCAGGAATGTCAAATCTTTCGTTATCAAAAGGGTAAGGGATCTCTTGCTGGGTCGGTTTCTGCTGGGCCTGAACTATATTTTATTCCCAGGGAAAGGCCCCTTGGCACCTGGATGGTGATTATGTAGGAAAATGGCAGAGTACCTGTTTTAGAAAATCTTAACCTATCTTAACGTCCAATTCAATGGACATGAACTTGGGCAAACTCCAGGAGATGGTGAGGAACAGGGAGGCCTGGCATGCTGCAGTCCATGGGATCACAGAGAGTCAGACACAACTTGGTGACTGAACACCACCAATGTATTTTAATAACTTTAGAATTTCTCATAACACCTCAAAAAGGTAGAATCAAGAGGATTCCAGAGGTCAGTTGTTCATTTATTTTTAGAACTTAGAAGCTGTTTATCCTTAGAAACAATGAGTTCAGCTTCAGTTCACACAGAGCCACCATGCCACAGAGCTCCCAGGGGTGCATTCCCACAGCAGTGGGGGTTTTTTGTGGGTCTCTGCAGACACCCCAGGGAGCTGACAGGAGCAGTCAGAGGACCCGTCCAGCGTCATGCAGTTTGCTGGTGACAGAGCCCCCTGCCTCTGGCTCAGATACCCACGCCTGGGGTCTTGCTCTCTCAGCGGCCTCTCTAGTAGCACTCTGGCCCCATCTCATAGCCGCCCCAGATAAGATCCTCCTAAGTGCTGTCGCTTCAGTTGTGTCCGACTCTCTTCGACCCCATTGAGCCTGTAGCCTGCCAGGCTCCTCTGTCCTTGGGATTTCCCTGGCAAGAAATCAGTTGTCTTTTCCTCCTCCAGGAGATCTTCCAGACCCAAGGATCAAACCTGTCTCTTGACTCCTGCATTGGCAGGCCGGTTCTTTACCACTAGCACTCTCTGGGAGGCAAGATCCTCCTAAGCTCCCTCTAAACTACCCAGCTCATGTGTATTCAAGCCTTTAAATGCTAGAGGATATGTTACCCTTTTTTCACCTTATAGCCTGGAAAATTCCCACACAGCATAGAGCCCGATGGTTGTGGGTCTACATCAAAACTGTCATACAACCCATGATGGTGGCCGAGCAGGTCTAAATGTCCTGTCCAGAGCGGCACAGCAGTACACGGGGGAGCTGACACCTGACTCAGAGTCAATGCAGTTAGTCACTTGGTTCTCCATTGCCAAGGCCATCACCCAGTTACAGAGGAGCTCAGTCCCTCAGAACGTTTCCAGGAGGTGCCTTTGGGTCATGGTTATTGATCTCTCTTCCTACTTTTCTGTATTTTTACATTTTTATAATCATATTTTTATCCTAAAATCCGTTTAATGATATATGTTAAGAACCATAAAGGTGGGGTGGTCGTATCCTTTGATCCTAATAGTGCCATTTTGAGAAATTCATGCCAAGTAAATAACATCAAAGAGGTGAACCATATGGTCCCAGTTAGTAATAATACTAATTTGAACTCATCTGTGAGTAGTTAATTAAATTATAGCACATCTTAACAAGATACACTACTTTATATGATGAATTTGAAGACAATGTGAAACATCTAAAGGGATAAAGCAAGACATAAAAGCGTGTATGCATATATGTATCGTAAAATGAAGTAACACATACATATTTGTATACATGTGCTCAAAGCCTGAAAGGAAAATAGAAATAATGTAAATATCTTTTGGATAAGAACTACTTGAATCACGCATGCACTCTCATTTTCTTCAACATTCTCTAAGATTGTTAATATTATCTCCATGACAAAAAGGAGAAGATATTGTGTTGTTTTAAACTGTCAAAATGAGGGACCCCATTTTCATATTCTGTTTTTGTCTTTAGAAAACAGCAGATAAAAATCTCCTGGCAGAGCTGTACCAGTACCCATCCTTTGACGACTCTAGGCCAAACAATCTTCCAAATGGGGTGGACTTCTGTGACTTGGTGGGCAACGTGATCCTGGCTGAGAAAAACCCCCTTAGCGGAAAGGTAAGAAGAGAGAGCCCTCTGGGCCGCCCGCCTGCGCGGGACACAGCGCTGTCCCAGTCTCACACCCCAGGGAATTGAGTCTGGCAGGTAAGTTGCTGAGGGCCACACAGTTTGCAAGCAACTGAGCTGAGATTAGACCGTCGGCGAAACCGACATCCTTTCCCCCAGTGCTCTGGGCTCCTAACCGTGCTGATCGCATGACCTGTTAGTGTAGCATTTTGAGGTCACACCCTTGTGATACATGTTAATTAGTGATGCATGTGTTCCCTTGTCAGTCACTAAGTTGTATATGGGTAACCTTAATTTTTTTCTTAATTAGACAGTAGTTAGAATATGTATTTGCCCCATGGTTACCCCTTGGGGTGAGTCACCAGCTTGGAGAGCCGGGTTCCTTAGAAAGGAGAAAAGTAAAAGTGAAAGTCACTCAGTCATGTCCGACTCTTTGCAACCCCACAGACTCTAAAGTCCATGGAATTCTCCAGGCCAAAATACTGGAGTGGGTAGCCATTCCCTTCTCCAGGGGATCTTCCCAACCCAGGGATCGAACCCAGGTCTCCTGCATTGCAGGCAGATTCTTTCCCAGCTGAGCCACAGGGAAGGAAGAAAGGGAGTATTCTAAGGCCCAGAAGAACTTGTGTGTGTGTTAGACAATGCTGGCCCCTCAGAAGCTGGGGGAGAGTTGTGAGCAGGGGTTGAGAGGGGAGGAGGCCCAGAAAATTGTCTCAGCCATCTTCCAGCTGTGCCTCAATGCCTCTCACAGCTGCACAGCCCCAGAGTCCCCAAAACAGCTATGGCCATTGACCCCTCAGCTCCTAACTACCCCCCCATTCCTGGCACCCAGCTTTTCAGTCTCTTCTGTCTGTACGTCTCACTGCTTCAAAACATACCCGCATCTCGCTCTGTCCCTCCTCCCTCTCTCCCTAGCCTTTCTCTGCCTTCTCCTCCTCTTCATGATTTTTTCCCTGCTGCCCTCGGCTGTGTCTCTACCTCTGTTCCCTCTTGCAAGCTGACTTCCTAAGAGCAATGATCTGTTTAGGCCAGTCACTGCCCAGTATGACAGTGGTGTTTGCTGGCTCTCCAGTGCCAGGCTCCAGCATGGACTGTGGTCACTAAGCGGATGGCTGCCTTTCACCAGGTGCTGGTGCCCAGGGCAGGCAGTGGTCACCCTGGGACCAGGTCCTGGATCCCCTGCCTTCTTTAGCAGAGAGGTGAAGGAGCAGCAGGCACTCAAAGCATCACATTCTCTCCAGGGCAGCGTAAAAAGGATGTTCACTACGTGGTTTTGTGATAACAAGGACCTGGAAGGCAGTACATCTTGGAGATTAAGTAGCTCTCTGCACTCTTGTTTATTCTTCTGTAAATAGCAATAACAGTAGCCTCTACCTTGAAGTATTATTGTAAAATTAAATAACGTACATAAGCACACAACATAGCACTTAGGCATAACGTCTCAAAAAATGATCATTTTTATTTATCAATGTTATTAGAAAAGTTTAATGACAGAACATCAGTACGTCATTTTTGGTTTATATATCATGGACTACTTTGCCACTCTAATGAGTATTTATAAAGAGTGTATTTTAACATACTGTGCTATGACATTAAATGACATTAAATGAAAAGCATCAGTATGTAAAACTCTGCAGTACAATGTTATTATGTCAGCACACAGGAATATCTGGGGTGAAACCATTAAGAGATAGCACCAGCATTCTCTGGGTGATAAGATGGTAGTTTTTTTCTTTCTTTATTGCAATATAATTGATTTACAATGTTGTGTTAGTTTCAGGTATACAAGATTGTAGTTTTTTCTTCTTCCTTTTCCTAAAATTTAAAAGAGGAAGAATGACATGAAAAATGGATGGTGTGTTTCCTGGATCCACTGTTCCTGTGCCACCTTCTCCCCATCCTTGTACCCTTGACAGGCCCACTGATGCTTTCTGGAACCTGAGCTCTCGTTCCACGTGCTGTGTGGGTGCCCCCAGGATGGCGACTGCTGTGCTAACTAATGTCCCATTTCTCAGGTCCCCTGGGAAATGTTTTCCTTAGACCTTAATCCCAAGAAAAACTGCATTTCATGGAATGCTTTTAGTCTTATATCTGATGCTGGCTCCTGCTTTTCTTTGGCTCCCAGGAAACCCAAGAAAGATTTGTGCCCTGCCTTTAAAAGGACTCTCTTTCATCCCATTTTGGGGCCATGCCAAATTTATTTGCCTCCTCAAATCTTTTCCTCCATCCTTCCCTATGCCCTCAGCAGCCAGCTTTGCCTCTGGGTCAGAGAACCTGGTGGCCACCCGTAGACCATGAGTTCACTCGTTGAACCCTCACAGCCGTTCTGGAGGTCAGGACTGTCATCACCATCTCCATTTCCCAGATGAGCGCAGACAGATTCAGTACCATCGGTCAGGGCCCTGCAGCTAATTAGTGTAAGAGCTGGACGAGAATCCAGGCAGTGGGGTGTCAGTCTGCTCTCTCCACCCCTCTGACTGTCCCACCTCTCCAAGGAGACATGAGGAATGGCAGAGAGGACTGAACCGAGAGCAGGGCTCAGAGCACTCTTTGCTACCAAGGGCGGCTTGCTTATGCACTCTGCCCGCAGCTTCTGGAGGCCTGAAGGGACTGCCAAGAAGTCTTTCCCTTTGCATCCGGGACACACTCTGTTCCTCCAAATGGTAAGAGGAGAGGCAGCCCGTGCAGTATCTCTGGGGCCAGGCTGCCTGCTTTTTGCTCTTTTTTTGGCCGCTATATGTGGCTTGTGGGATTCTTAGTTCCCCAACCAGGGATTGAACCCGCGCCCCCTGTTTTGGAAGCACCAGGGAAGTCCTAGGCTGCCTGCTTTTGAGCCTCCCCGTTTGTATAAGCTTAGGCAAGAATTCTAACCTTTCAATCCTCACTTCCCTCTTCTATACATTGGGGATAACAGTTTCATCATTCAGCAGCAACCACAGAGACAGATGGTGAAAAAGTGAGATAAGGAATGAATGGCATGGGCCAGCGCGAGATACATGGCAACTGTTCCCCTCCTTCCTGAGCCTCCCTCCCACTCCCCACATCCCACCCCTCCAGGTAGTCACAGAGCACCCAGCTGAGCTCCCTGTGTTATCCGGCAGCTCCCCACTGCCTGTTTTGCACGTGGGAGTGTATATATGTCAGTGCTGCTCTCTCAGTGCGTACCCTCTTCTCCCTGCCCCTCTGTGTCACAAGTCTGTGCTCTACGTCTGTGTCTCTGTTCCTGCCCTGCAAATAGGTTCATCAAGATAATTTTTCTAGATTCCATATATACGCATTAATATATGATATTTGTTTTTCTCTTTCTGACTTACTTGACTCTGTATAACAGGCTCTAGGTTTTTTTTCTTTTTCTAAGTTGACCCCAAAGTATTTTGACTCCAAAGATGATTGGTGGGAAGGTGGTGTGATTAATAACAATAACAAGCCATAGAATGTGGGCGGAAAGGAAGGGTTTGAGTGGAGATGATTATGAATCTGGCTGTAGCTCCAGGTAAATTTCAAAGAATAAATAAATAAATAAGCAATAATAACATGGATTGTGTTTCTTTTCCAGTCTTTCTGTTCAGGTAGAGAATTAGAGAAGTTTCTCTCTTCCCCTTCTGTAAGAGCTATATGGCTGGATAGCTTCTGGTGGATCTTTCATGAAAGGTACCAGGTAAATGCAAACCTGGTTGCTTCTCTTTCCTTGCTTATTTTTCTGTGGGACAAACCCCAGCCTCTTTTTTTTATTTTAAATCCTGGCCTCTTTAACATGGGTTATCAGCCCCTCTGATTCCACAGACCACCCATGGATCACGCCTCACCTGTCACCCTCATCCTTCCCCACCCATGCCTTCTCCAGACACCTTGGGCTGGAAACATTGCACCACGCCTGCAGCAACCCTGAGCTTTAGGAACTGGCCCGTCATGTGGCTGATCAAGGGCAGGGCAGAGAGCAAAGTCAGGACCTCCTGGCTCAGAGTTTCAGGTGCTTTTCTCAACACCCTGCCTCTCTGTACATGTTCTATAGATCCTAAAGCAAATTATTATAGCATTTCATAAATAAAATGAAATTAAATACCTTGCAAATAAGATTCCTAAAAATGAAACACTTAGTTAAGGTTCTCAGCCCTTGACTGTTTCAACAAGTAATTCTTGTAATTCCTTCTCTATTTGTATTCCTGGTAGCCAAAGAAGGAGGTCCAGAGCAAGCTGTTCGACCGGATAGCCCAGAACTATGCTTTTCTTTTGTTTTGTGAATCCAGGACCCATTACGAAGAGGCTCTCTTAAAAGTGAGCATCAACCACTATTTAGGAAAAACAAATCATCTTAGATAGCTATTCACTGCTCGTTCCAGGTTAATACCCTTAACATTCGTTCCATAAGAAAGTAATTAGTAGTAAGTTGTGGTATCTTCCTTCATATGCATGCTTGCTAAGTTGCTTCAATCGAGTCTGGCTCTTTGCAACTCAATGGACTGTAGCCCAGCAGGCTCCTCTGTCCTTGGGATTCTCCAGGCAAGAATACTGGACTGGATTGACATGCCCTCCTCTAGGGGAATCTTCCCATCCCAGGGAATAAACCCACGTCTCCTGCGTCTCCTGCATTGCAGGCAGATTCTTTACTCACTGAGCCACCTGGGAAGCTGATAGTTTCATATACTGACTTGTAATGCTGCAGTGAGAGACTTTATTTTCTTGGGCTCCAAAATCACTGCAGATGGTGACTGCAGCCATGAAATGAAAAGACACTTACTCCTTGGAAGGAAAGCTATGACCAACCTAGACAGCATATTAAAAAGCAGACACATTACTTTGCCAACAAAGGTCCATCTAGTCAAGGCTATGGTTTTTCCAGTAGTCATGTATGGACGTGAGAGTTGGACTATAAAGAAAGCTGAGTGCTGAAGAATTGATGCTTTTGAACTGTGGTGTTGAGAAGACTCTTGAGAGTCCCTTGGACTGCAAGGAGATCAAACTAGTCCATTCTAAAGGAGATCAGTCCTGGGTGTTCATTGGAAGGGCTGATGTTGAAGCTGAAACTCCAGTGCTTTGGCCACCTGATGGGAACAGCTGACTCATTGGAAAAGACCCTGATGTTGGGAAAGATTGAGGGCAAGAGGAGAAGGGGACGACAGAGGGTGAGATGGCTGGATGGCATCACCAATGGACATGAGTTTGGGTCGGCTCTGGGAGTTGGTGATGGACAGGGAGGCCTGGCATGCTGCAGCTTGTGGGGTCACAAAGAGTCGGACACGACTGAGTGACTGAACTGAGCTGAATGCAGCAGTTACAAAAAATAAGGTAGCTCTATAGCTCTATATAATGATATATTTTAAGTGAAAAACAAAGGAACTTATACAACTCCATACTATAAAAAGTTTATGTATATGTATGTGTGCCTATGAGTGGGAAAAAAAGTCTGGAAAAATATTTGCCAAACTCATAGCAATGCTCATCTCTAGGGAATGAAATTGAAAGTGTTAGTTCCTCAGTCGTATCTGACTGTTTTTGACCCCATGGACTGTCGCCCACCAGGCTCCTCAGTCCATGGGATTCTCTAGCCAAGAAAACTGGAATGGGTTGCCATTCCCTTCTCCAGGGGATCTTCCTGATCCAGGGAAACTCAGGGAATGAGGTTATAAGAAACTTCCTTCTCTATTTATTTCTATAGCATTTAAATATGTGATTTCAAAATTGTGAATATACATATATACTTTTTATATGTGTGTGTGTATGTATGTGGGCTTCCCAGGTGGCTCAGTGTTAAAGAATCCACCTGCCAAGCAGAAGACATGGGTTCAGTTCCTGGGTCGGGAAGATCCCCTGGAGAAGGAAATGGCAAGTCACTCCAGTATTCTTGCCTGGGTAATCCCATGGACCGAGGAGACTGGTAGACTACAGTCCATGGGGCCACAAAAAGTTGAACACAACTTAGTGACTGAACAACAGCATGTATGTATATGTGTGTGTGTGTATTTATATACACTAAAAGGGCTGCTAGAAGAAAATATAAGTGAACATTTATATGATTTGAGGATGGGGAAGGACTTTCTAAATATGACCCCAAGGGACTAACCATAAAAGACTGATTTAACTATTAATATATAAATTGTTTAAATTACTGCAAAGAGGCAAATGAGAAATTATGCAAAAATACCGTTAGCATATACGCAACACAACATAAAGAAGTCTTACAAATGGGTAGGAAAAATGGCCCAATGGACAAAGGACATAAGCCAGAAATTCACTAGGAAGAAATACAAATGGGGAAAAAGTTCATCTTTGACAACAACCAAAAATATAAATTAAAACAATAATCATTCAATTCTCCTTTTTACCTGCTAGATTGCATAGATTAAAAGGTGTCAGTCCCAGGATTATGAAGGCTATAAGGATTTCCCCTGGACAGTCTGAGTGGAAACTGAATTGATACAGATGTGCTGAAAGGCACTTATACTGATAAAGTGTCTGCTTAACAAGTCACTTAGGCTGTCTGTGTCTCAGTCTCATCATCCATAAAATGGGGATGATATTAATAATGCCTCTCTCACCAAGTTGTCCTAAGGATTAAATGAGATTGTAAGACATCTGACATATCACCCAGCACTTGATGGGCCTCCAGTATATAATAGCTGCCATGATTACTATTATTATACCATCTAATGCAAGTCATAACCTAATAAATAGTAAAAGCTGCTTTCATTCATACATTCAACAAATTTTTAACTGCCTAATATGTGCCAGATACTGAGCTAACTTCATAAATAAATATAATTACTCTGCATAATTTGTAATGCAAAGTCTAAGAAACATGACAAGATATTGTCATGTTTAAGTAAATTTTGAAATGGCCACTCACACAATATTATGAAGGTCACTTTTGGAAAAAAAATTCCAAAGAGTTTATAATAACCTGGGGAAGTATTTATGTTATGATGTTAAATGAATAAAGCCAGATATAAATGTATAATTTGAGCCTAAGCATAGCTGAAAAGATACAACAATACCACTTGTTCACGTTAAAAAAACTCAGTAAGTAAGACTTAATATTATCTCTGGGATGGAGCAAGATGTGGGTATGCCAAATGTACTTGTCATCTTTGAGCTACTCTTTGACCAGGTGGTAGACAGGGCTGAGCCACAGACCACATGCAGAGGAACTGGAGGAGGGGAAGGTTGCTGGCCAACACAGCACGATGTTTGAGGTGTGGTCTCCACGTAGGATAAGGGGTGCACCTGGATATGTGGCAGCTGCAGATGGAAATTGCTCCCCTCATGGGACTTCCCAGGTGGCACTAGTGGTAAAGAACCCACTTTCCAATGCAGAAGACGTAAGACATGTGGATTCGATCCCTGGGGCAGGAAGATCCCCTGGAAGGAGAAGGCAATCCACTCCAGTATTCTTGCCTGGAGAATCCCATGGACAGAGGAGCCGGGCAGGCTACAGTCCATGGGGTCGCAGAGAGTCAGACACAAGTGAAGCAACTGAGCACGAACGCTAAGCATGTGATCAGGAAGGTAGCACAGTGTCAGGTAGAGCATTTTATCACAGGTCCTTTCTGAAGTCAGGGGCTCTTTTCTGGGTGTGGAAATGTCCAGAACATTGCCCGGGCTCCTTTTGCTCCCAGAGGTTGCCATCGCTTCTGAGTAAAGCCCTGTACACCAGCTTCTGCTGCTGCTTCCCTCAATCCTGGTTCAACACGCACGAGTTCAAGTCTGACATCTGTAACACAATGAGCCTGTGGATTTCAGGTGAGAGGGGGCTGCTTTCTCCTGGGAAAGCCATTCCAGATACATGTCTTCCACCAGAGCCCAGGTGGGTTCCTGTTTGCCATCACACCTCCTCACTGAGCCAGTTGTCCTTTTCTTTCCTTGACAATCAGGAAAGTAAAGTGTGCGGGTAGATCCCAAGGAAATACCCATGAGCCTGCTTCCTCAAGCAGTCTGACACAGTCCTCGTCCCCCTTTGCCCCTGGCTGCATCTGCAGGGAGCAGGTTTCAGCAGTCCTGCCCATTAACCATGTGCTGTAGGTGAGTGGACCCAGGAACCCCCTGCCATGTGCTGACCAGATAGCCCTACCTTCCACCCCCGGTGTGACCCCACATGACCAAGGGTTGTCTCTCTGTCCCTGCAGCACACACAGTGCCAGTTTGACGTTTGCTTTTCAACTATTTTTCAGTCTCCTTCCTCACTCGCCCTCTCTCAACCCAAGTATCTTCTAAAGTCATTGAAAGCTGAGAAGTTCCCTGTGGACTGAGTGCTGTGCTAAGTAAGCACTTTTCACATTTCCTCCTATGTTGAGGATCACTTCCACATCAGGAGATGTGGTCGAACTCACAGATCTCAGCATACAGTTGTATTTATAGCTAAGATTTATTATTGCAATGGAGTGAGGATACATAACCAGATCCTAAGGGGACAGACAGGCAGAGTTTGAAGGAATTCACGTGCAGGCTTCCTCCTCCCATTGATGCAGAGCCCTTCATCCCGATGCAATGAACATGTAGCCACACATGTGTGATGGTTCTGCCCAGACGCCCGTTGGAGAAACAGTGCCCAAGGTTTTTACTGGGGACTGCTCATGTAGGCACCTCTGTCTATCATGTACCAAAATTCCAGGGAAGCAGATTGTTAGCATCAGCTACATTGTTTTATAAGCAGTCTAGGCCCCCTGAATCATTTGTGTCAGGGAAGAAATTTCCCCCAGCTTTATTGAGATGTAATTGACATATGACATTGCGGAAGTCTCAGGTGTACAGTGTGAAGATTTGATGCACGTATATGTCGTGAAGTTTTTACCACAAGCAGATTAGTTAACACATCCTTCACCTCACATAATTCCCGGTCCTTTTAACATGCAGCACTGAGATCTGACCCTCACACTGTCGGGAGGGCAGGGTTGGCCTCACATCTCCATTCTCCAAATGAAGAAACCAGTCTCACGGAGAGGAAGTGGCTCATGCCAGGCTACAAGGCCAGCATGGCGGGGGGCGGGGGGGGGGCTCATGCTGGAAGCCCAGTCCCCCCAGGACCAGCAGGGGTATCTCAGGGGCCTCACTCTTCTGTTCCCTGCCTCCCTTCCTCTTCTGCAGCAGTTTTCATGATCACTCTTAACTCCTTCTCAGGTATATATCCTTGCCCACACAGCTATAACAGCTGGGACTACTCAAAACTGGACCCAGAGAGGTTCCGGAGAGAAGAATTAATGTTTCAGAGAAGAAGACTGCTGAAGGGTAAGGTGCCAGCTAGGGACTACCATGCCCAGTGCCCGATGCCACATCCAGCTACCACCTAGTCCAGGCAGTTGCTATGCTGTGCTAAGTCGCTCCAGTCGGGTCCAGCTCTGTGCGACCCTATGACTGTAGCCCTCCAGGCTCCTCTGTCCATGGGATTCTCCAGGCAAGACTACTGGAGTGGATTGCCATTCCCTTCTCCAAGGGATCTTCCTGAACCAGGGATGGAACCGTTGTCTCTTACGTCTAACCTGCATTGGCAGGCAGGTTTCTTTACCACTAGTGCCACCTGGGAAGCCCCTAGTCTGGGCAGGGAGGGACCTTAATACTGAAATCCTCGGACGTGGTTCTCTCTCAAGGCTTGCTCTCACGTACCTTAAACTGGCCTCCAGCAGACATCGTGGACACCCAGGAATTTCAAAGTAAAAAGAAAAAAAATCTCACCTGGAAATTGTCTTCACATTTAATGACATTTCAGTGAATATTAAATTTAACATCTTAAGAATTTGATAGGTTGTTACTCTTTTAAGTGTTTAGTTCAAGATTTTATTCATTTCAATTCATTTATTCAATTCATTGCAAGGTTCTGAGTTTTTGTTTGTCTTTTAAAGCCAGTGCCTTTTGTTTTCTTCTTGTGAGTTGAGTGCTTGCCTTGTTTACCCTTTGCAGACATTATTTCCTTTAAGTGGCTCATCAGCCCTTTGGAGTAGTTAGTATTTGCACCCTTTCATAGGATCAAACATGTTAGGTAATTTGCCCGAGGTCACTCAGCAGGTGGAATGACAGAGAGGCTCTGGGTTGCCTGATGCCAGTCCTCTTGCTGCTGTTGTAGCCCCCAGGGCTTCCCTGATGGCTCAGAAAGACTCTTCCTGCAATGAGGGAGACCAGGATTCGATCCCTGGGTTAGGGAGATCCCTGGAGAAGGGAATGACTACCCACTCCAGTATTCTTGCCTGGAGAATCCCATGGACAGAGGAGCCTGGAGGGCTACAGTCCATGAAGTCACAGGAGTCGGACCTGACTGAGTGACTCTCACTTTCGTAGCCTCCAGGGAGGAGCTGTCTCAGAGCTCCTGCTCTGGTGTCACCCTCAAGACAAGAAGGAAATGATGAACTACTTTCTTTCCTCTTCCTTAGGAAGAGACATGTCTTTCCTCACTGCGAGGAGGCACTCTGTCTGGAAAGCCACTCAGAACAGGAGGACCTGCTGCCATCACGTAAGTGTGAGGTCCACACTCAGACCTTTGGAGCCCCCTAAGCTTCAGTGACTTCTGGTTGGTTGCACATCTCTGCACTCCTTGCCCCGTCATCTCAGGGAGCAGCCCTGGATCTGGGTCCTCAGGTCTGCAGGGATGAGTGGGGGCGCTAAAGGGCAGCTGGAAGTGCCGGGATTGGGAGGAGAGAGGAAAGGAAGCCGTCTTTCAGTGTAGGCTGCAGCACACGTATCTTTGTATCTTCTCCTCCTTGGTGACCCTCATCTCATCCTATAGCCTGGACATCCTCCCGACACCTCCTTGCTCCTCTCCTCCTGGTTCTTCTTCCCTCCTGTGTAGCGCCGGGCACCACCACCCCTCTGCCTTCCACTTCCAACACCCCAGTTTGAGCTCCCTTCGCTACTGCAGGAGGCTCCCGTCTGCCTAGGCTCTCGTACCCCTTCAAGTTTTTCAAAACACAAATCTAATTACATTATCCTGTCCCCATCGACCCTAAACACTGCCCTGTCTCTCAGCCTTCCAGACCTCAGAAGGGGCAGGGGTTCGATCCCTGGTCAGGGAACTAAGATCCTGCATGCCTGCCACAGGGCCTAACCAGAAAAATAGAAAAAAAAAAGAAGCAGCAGCAGTCAGTAGGAAGGCCCTCGCCTGCCTGCCCCGAGACCACCTGCCCCCGTGTGCCCTCGAAGTCTGCTGTCTAGGAGGAAGGGCCCTCGCCCTTGGACTTGGACCTCACCACTCAGCTTCCACTCCTGCACTTGACACCATCTTTTTTGCAGCATCGTTCCCCCCTCAACCCCCCCACCCCCTCGCCTCAGTCTGTTGGTTCACTCCCATCGTTGAACAGTCCTCTAGCATCTGTTGCCTTTACAGAGAAAACCCACGTTGTCTCTGCACCCCCGTTTCTTGCTGCCTGTCCCACAGAATTTCCTGAAAGACTCGTTTGCCCCCGCATCTCTTCCTCAGCCACCCCATGGTTCCTGCCCGCTGTGCTCCTCTGCACCTGCTCTGGCCAACTTGGCCTGGCCCCCAGTCTGTTCCCTCTTCTGGTCTGTTTCATATGGCTGGTTGCTCTCATCTCCTTGAAATCCTTTTTTCTCTTAGCTTCTTTGTTATCAGACTTTTCGAGTGTCTTCCTCTCCGGCTGGCTGCCCCTCCTCTTGTCTTTCTTGCTAGCTCCCCATCTCATCAGTCAGCTCTGTCCTGGCCCCTTCCCTCTCTATCTAGCTATCCTTTCCAGGTGATTTCGTCTGGTCTGGTGGCTTTCTTTTCTTTTTTAAAATGTATTTATTTATTTTAATTGGATGATAATTACAGTATTGTGATGGTTTTTGCCATACATCAATATGAAGTGGCCATAGGCATTCATGTGTCCCCTCCATCCTGAACACCCTCCTCCCACCTCCCTCCCCACCCCATCCCTTCAGGCTGTCACAGAGCACCAGCTTTGGGTGCCCTGCGTCATACATCAAACTCCCACTGGCAGTCTATTTTACATATGGTGATGTATATGTTTCAATGCTATCTATTCTCTCAAATCATCCCACCCACCCTCTTCTTCTCCCACTGAGTCCAAAAGTCTGTTCTTTATGTCTGAAAAATATGGAATGCTTCATGAATTTGCATGTCATCCTTGCGCAGGGCCCATGCTAAGCTTCTCTGTATTGTTCCAACTTTAGTGTATATGCTGCCGAAGCGAGCACGGTCTGCTGGCTTCCTGCATGCCAGTAACGCCCAAATCTCCCTCCATACCCTGGCCACGCTTGAGACTCATCTGGTCTGTCCAACTGCCCTGTTGGCTTTCCCAGGAGGCCCTCAACTTAGCAAAGCAGGGGCCTGGGGAGACGAGCCCTGAATCCCAACCTGCGCGACCCTCCTCTCCTGGCCCATGGCCGTGACCTCTTCTTGAGCTCTGTTCTTTCACTCTTAGCCCCAGCTGCTCTCCACACAACGACCAGAGTGACCTTTTTCAGACACACACTGGCTGAGGTTCCTGGCTTAAACCTCACCAGCTTCTCCAGAGCCCCCAGTCCCCTGAACCCAGCCTGAATTACTCTGCAGAATCCAGCCACCTCCACCTCTCTCTCCTGCGTCCTCACTTCCATTCCCTCGCTGCACTTCCTTCTGCCTCTGGGACACTCCAGGCCTGTGTCCAGTTGGGTCACCAGCTGTTGCCTTTACCTGGAACATGCTTCCCTCAGGGTTCCTGAAGGAAAGGGCTGGCTCCTTCTTGCCCTTCAGATTCCAACTTGCTGTCATTACCTTAGCAGTGTCCCTGGCTCCCTAGTCACTGTTATCATATCGCCTGTGATTCCCCACACAGTACATATCATGCTCCCTGCTAGTCTTTTTTTTTTTTTCTTGTCTGCATGACACGTGTGATTCCTAGTTCCCCAGTAGGGATGGAACTCGCACCTCCTGCATTGGAAATGCAGAGTCTTAACCACTGGACTGCCAGGGAAGCCCCCTGCTATTCTTACTGCAGGATTTATATGTTGTTCAGTATCTGTCTCCCCCTATTAGAATATAAACTCTATGAGAACAGGACCTCTTTTCCTTTATCCCTCTTCTATCTCAAGCTCCTGGAATAGACTGAGCACAAAGAAGATCCTCAACAATCATCTCTTGACTTCACAGAGGAGGTCATCTATGTCAACTCTTCAGCCTCTGCTTAGCATATAATGTGCTTAGTCACTCAGTTGTGTCTGACTCTTTGCAACCCCATGGACTATAGCCCGATAGACTCTTCTGTTCGTGGGGATTCTCCAGGCAAGAATACTGGAGTGGATTGCCATGCCCTCCTCCAGGGAATCTTCCCAACCCAGGGATCAAACCCAGGTCTCCCACTGCTCTATAAATGTCAGGAGGCTTCCCAGGTGCCTCAGTGGTAAAGAATCTGCCTGCCAATGTGGGAGACACAGGAGACTCAGGTTCAATCCCTGAGTTGGGAAGATCCCCTGGAGTAGGAAATGACAACGAACTCCAGTAATCTAGCCTGGGAAAGTCCATGGACAGAGGAGCCTGGCAGGCTACAGTCCATGGGATCGCAAAGAGTCCAAAAGAGTACAACTGAGCATGCACACACGGTATAAATGTCAGCCTCCAGAAGTACAGACAGAACAGGCACTGTGGAGAGGCAGCTGTCACTCCCAGACCGAGAAGAAAATATTATTCAGTGTTTTTGCACTGCCTGTCACAACTGTGTCAAGCAAATGTATTTTCTTTGTACTGGAATACATAAAATCTTCCGACAGTTATTTCAGAAACCCAGCTAAGAGAGTCCATTTTCTGCCCCAGAAATAGAAATAATCAAAAGCTTTCCAACCTTAAAAGCAGCTGAAGTTTTACTGGGAAAACCAGAATGGAGGGAGTCATCAAATTCCACGGTGGGGACAGAGCTTCTCTCTTGTTTTTAGCAGACACGCTTTCCCATCTGCTCGGGGAGATAGTTGGCTGTGTTCAAAATGTGCTTTTCAGTGGCAGCAATCTGTCTGGGAGTCCACAGTTGAACGGACGAGTGGCAGGTTTTAAGTCTTACCCTGTGGCGTGCCCTATTCCAGTTTCATGTTGTGAATTTGCAGAGTGGGAAAAAAAAAGCTTCTAACTATGTATCTGGCTTCCCCTGTGAGGCTCAGCTATAAATAAGGGCTCCTACCTGTTAGAGACTGAGTCACTTGTTCCCTTAATAAATATGGGAGAATAGTCAAATAAGACCTTTATAAGGAGGAGTCATCATCGTAGTTCTTATTTGCAAACAACGGAAGCTAATCCAGCTGCTTTAAACGGGAAGAATATAATGAAGAGTATTAGTGGTACTAGAATTAGTGGAATAATAGTAATATAATTAGTATTCAGTTCAGTTCAGTTCAGTCGCTCAGTCCTGTCTGACTCTTTGCGACCCCATGAATCGCAGCCCACCAGGCCTCCCTGTCGATCACCAGCTCCCAGAGTTTACCCAAACTCATGTCCATCGAGTCGGTGATGCCATCCAGCCATCTCATCCTCTGTTGTCCCCTTCTCCTCCTGCCCCCAATCCTGTAATTAGTATTAGTGCTATAATAAAGAGTATTAGCGGCCCAGGATGGCCCAGCATGGGCCAGGGCATTAGTTTCAGAGGCCGTGCCACCAAGAATGATGTGCACTGACCGATAGTGGGAACTAACGGTCGGAACTCCACTCTTCTTTCCTTGAAAAGCCAGTTGCTCCTGTTAGAGTCTTTCCAGAAGCTAAAGTCTGCTTGGTTCCTCACTTCCTCACGTTGCCCATTTCCAGCTTAAAGTCTCAGGCAGGTGCATTGCATCTGAGGGCGAGAGCCTAGGTAAAATGTCTGTGCTCAGCCACAGAAGAAGCTGGGAGAGTAGCTCAAGTCTTTCACTCACTTTGGGGCCTGGGTCTTATGTACATGGAGAAAAAAACATGAAAGTGTTAGTGACTCAGTTCTGTCCAGTTAACTCTTTGTGACCCCATGGACAGTAGCCCGCCAGGCTCCTCTGTCCATGGAATTCTCAGGCAAGAATACTGGAGCGGGTTGCATTCCCTTCTCCAGGAGATCATCCCAACCCAGGGATCAAACCCAGGTCTCCCTCATTGAGGCAGATTCTTTACAGTCTGAGCCACCAGGGAAGCTCATGGAGTACATCAAGAACGTGTGACAAATGACTCATCCAGGATGTGCCATTTGAGTTGAGAAACAAAGGACGAGAAGGAGCTAGCTGTTAGAAAAGTGAATGAAAGAACCTTCCAGGAAATGAGAACAGCATGTGCAAAGGCCCTGAAGCAAAAGTGGGGAGTTGATATATTCAGGGAACAGGGAGAAGGCCAGTGATCCTGTAGCCCAGTGTGAATATGGAAGAGGGGCAGAAATTGATCCGGGAAAAGTGGCAGGGGCTATATCCTGCAGTGTTGGCTCAGCCACAGTACGGTGTATGGATATGGTTTCAGTGCTACAGGAATGCGCTGAAGTAGGGGAGCGACATCTGATTTCTACTTTTAAAAGATTATACTGTCTTCTGAAGATGGAGAATATAGTGAAGGGAGGCGACAGGACACCAGTTAGGAGGCTTTTGTAGTTATCTAAGGGCTTCCCTTGTGGCTCTGCTGGTAAAGAATCTGCCTGCAATGCGGGAGACCTGGGTTCGATCCCTGGGTTGGGAAGATCCCCTGGAGACGGGAAAGGCTACCCACTCCAGTATTCTGGCCTGGAGAAGTCCATGGACTAGTCCATGGGGTCGCAAAGAGTTGGACACAACTGAGCGACTTTCACTTTCAAGAAAGAGGCAGTGACAGCAGGAGGCAAGAAGCAGAGGCCTAGAGTGTGTTTTGGGGATTTTGATCTTTCAGGACATGCTAATGGACGGCTTTGGGAGTGGGGTGGATAAGAAGGAAAGGGAGGAGTCAAGGATGTGTCCCAGTGTGTGGCTTAAGCAGCTGAACGGTGTGTGGGGTTTGTGAGATGCAAAGTGTAGGGTCTGGGGTAGGAGAGTATCAAGAGTTCAGTTTTGAAGTTGTTAATAAGATGCCTGTGAGAGGTTCAAGTGGATATGTCACATAGGTAGTGAAACATACTAGGCTAGACTGAAGGAGAGGCCAGGGTTACAGAAAAAAACAATTTCTGCCCTGTGACAAAATATGGAAACTACAAGTGAGTGACCACCGTGGAGCCATAGGCCAAGGCGGGAAGACATACTAGGCTTGGTTCAGAAGAGCTAAATTTTCATCTAGGTGAGGCCACCTATCAGGTAGATAGCTTTATCAGTTCTAGAGCAAATCTGAGCCTTTGTGTTCTTGTTTGTGAAATGGGCATCATGGCTGGTATTTTTTAAGTTAATTAATTTTATTTTTGGCTGCATTGGATTTTTGTTGCTCACAGGCTTTCTCTAATTGCTGCGAACTGGGACTCCTCTCGTTGCGGAGCCCAGGCTCCGGGCTCAAGGGCTTCGGTAGCTGTGGCTCCCAGGCTCCAGAGCACAGGTTTAATAGTTGTGGCGCATGGGTGTAGTTGCTCTGCAGCATGTGGGTTCTTCCTGGACCAGGGATAGAACCCATGTCCCTTGCATTGGCAGGCAGATTCTTAACCGCTGAACCACCAGGGAAGCCCATGATTCGTACTAATTCTTAAAGATTCAATCCATGGAGAGGTGCAGTCCCATAAATTGTTGTCTAGCCATGTCCTGTCAGAATGTTTTCTCATTTTAACCAGAATTTCCTCAAGTTCCAGAGCAGAGGTACATAAGGGTCATTTAACAATAATGACCCAAATTCCTGACGCTCATTCCTGTACCTGCTGATTCCAGATCGGCCAAGCCCACGTCCCTCACAGACATTTCTGGGCATCCCCAGATTGAGTGTCAACAGTGGCTCAAAAGCTGGTCTCCCTGCTGCTCTGTTCCATCACAGCTAAGCCTTCAGTGTACAGAATCTGAGTGTCAGGGTGACAGGGCGGAACGGTCCCATCTCCACTGTGCTGCAGTGGGAAGAGGGTCCCAGAAGAGTCTTAATTTACTCCCCCATCCCAACAACATGCCTCACATGCTCAGAGAGGGGGTTGCTGATCAGAACACATGAGAGTGGGTGGGAAAATAATTTGGAGAGTCCCCCATGTGCAAATTTTCTTTGTGTGTATTCTATCCTAGCATTTACAGCATCCCTGCATGGTAGGTCATTATTATCTTTATCTAACAAAAGGAGAAATAGACTCAAACTGGTGAAAACTTGCCCCAGGCCACATAACTAACTTCAGCTGATGTAGAAAGCTGTTAATCTGAGCTCTTTCTGCATCATCCTACTGCCTCTCCAACAAATGTGGAGGTCTAATGACTTCGTGGCAACCCACTGCAGTGTTCTTGCCTGGAGAATCCCAGGGACGGGGGAGCCTGGTGGGCTGCCGTCTATGGGGTTGCACAGAGTCAGACACAACTGAAGTGACTTAGCAGCAGCAATGACTTCAACCAAGTCCATCTCCTTGTGAATATTCTCCGCTCCATGACAGAGCTCTCTGAAGCCTGAAATCAATGAGTGTGATGCTTCACTGAGCTCTGGGAGTGTCTTTTCTCTGACAAATCCGAGTAACCACTTAGACACTGCAAAACGCAGCTGCTGTTGGACAACCAGCTGCATAGTGGATGGGAAGTCCTTTCAGCTTTCTTCTTCCCATTCAAATATCATATTTATGTAAAAGCAAAGTGATGATTGTTGAGGCTGGAGGGCTGTTTGTCTGCCACTTGGTGGGCCATCTGTTTAAGACTCCAAACTCCTACTCATCTTTAAAGACAGAACGAAAATGTCTTCTCTCCTTGGAAGCCCTCCAGCTCTGCCCCAAACAGAATCAAGCATTCCCACTGGGGCTTCCTAGAATACTCTGCTGGTACTGTTTGTGACAGATTATCAGCTGTTTCCCAATATTTGTTGTTTCTTCCCCCTGTAGAAAAGAGAGAGACTTCCCGGCTGGTCCAGTGGCTAAAACTCTGCATTCCTAATGCAGGGGAGCCGGGTTTTGATCCCTGATCAGGAAACTAGATCCCACATGCAGGAACTAAAGATCCCGCATGCTGCAACTAAGAACAGGTGCAGTCAAATACATAACACACATAACATAATTTTTTTAAAAAGAGAGAACCTGTAAAGAAAAGGTTACATTTCCTTCCCTTCCTTCCATCCATGTGTAACCATGTGACTAAGATCCAGTTAATGAGATATAAACAGATGTGCCATGTGGCAGTTTCTGGGAGTCTTCCTAGAAAAAAAGGAAGATTCCTTCATCTCTTTGTCCTTTTCTCTATTCTGCTTGGAATGTGAATGTGATGACTGGAGCTCTAGTTGCCATCTTGGACCCTAAGAATGAAGGTCCTATCTTAGGAAAAGTGGAACAGAGCTGGAAGAAGTCAGAGTCCCTAAGATTTGTCACAGGAGAAATAATGTATAAACCCTGAATTGCCTACCTTCAGACTGTTATATGGGAGAGACATTGCCACCTAGTTTGAATCACTATTCATTTCAAGTCTCTGTCACTCATGTGCAAACCTAATGCTGAGTTATATCACCTCTGTAACAAATAAGTGGTATTTTCCAATTACCTTAGCATAATTGTGGTTTCCTATTATCGTCCCTGCTAGACTTGTAGCTCCTCTCAGCAGGGACTAGGTTTCAGGTTTGGCTCAGTGCCAGACACATTAGTAGTTGCTCAATGAAATATCTTCTGAAGGAGGTGTGGTGAGTGATTGCATGAACAACCATGCAATGTCTGCAGAGCACTTCAACCATGAGCAACAACTGCACTTTGCATTCGTTAGCTGACTTAATCCCCTTAAGAACCCCGTGAGGAAACCGAGGCAATCAAGACGTTCATTGACTTGCCCAAGATCACAGGCCATTGTGACAGGGCAGAGACTAGAACCCCAGTCTGCCTCAGGCCCCAGCTCACGTGTTTTTCTACATCTCTTTTCCCCATGCTCCCAGGATGGAGGGCTGAGTTGTTGAGCTGTGCCTGAAAGGTCTCCCTTACGTGCCTTTGCTGAGAACAAGGAAAGATACCTAAGAAATTGCATGTATACTTTTTGTATTCCTTTCACTACCAGTTTTACTAAATTTGTTCTTCTGTGATTTTTGTGTGTATTTTCTCTCTCCTGGAGTCTGCTGATATGAATTCAAGCAATGAGAGAGCCAGTTCTGCCCAGAAAAATTCAGCGGATGGCCCAAAAGGTACATTAACCCCGAAGGGTTAATGATTTAGTTATTATCTTCAAAACCCTACTTCCTTGTTGTTTTTTTAAAACCTAATCTGCTGTCCTCATTTACACTAATGGTTCTAGCCTTGGGTCTTGGAAGTAGGTAACATCTTAAGAGAAGACATAATTGTCTTTTCAGTCCGGTTATCACTAATTAAGTTCCATTTTGTGATAATGAGTTCAGCACAGTGTTGATATCTGTGGGGAAGAGAGATTGACGGCACTGGAAAAAGAAACCTAAGAGGTGATTACTGCTCCTCTCCCCCATCAGAAAACAGAATTTATTGAGTTAGAAACCTATTTGTGCCTGGGTGTTAATTTATTGGGTGGGCCAAAAAGTTCATTTGGGTTTTTCTGTAAGATAGTGTAGAAAAACCTAAATGAACCTTTTGGCCAACCCAACACAAAGGTGACTAAGTGACTACATACGTCAGTGCCATTAAAAAAAACTTCATATTCTCAGTTCTAGAAATGGGAGGCATAGCTTGCCATGCAGGGCTATAGGAGGAAGCTCCAGTGTTGTCAGGAGGCAGAAGGGAGTAAGGGGAAGGCATAGGCCACAGCCACTGGAATTTCCTTAGGAAAGGCCAGATATGACAGTGTAAACAGCATAGGATTGGCTATATTGAATAATTCTGGTGGGCTTTAGGGCATAAAGGCTGTCCCTAGTTGTCTGACACCTGGACCAGGATGATTTAAGTCAGGAGAAATATTGGCTTGGTATGAGAGTTAGATGCTTGCTCCTTGGAAGAAAAGCTATGACCAACCTAAACAACATATTAAAAAGCAGAGACATTGCCAACAAAGGTCCATCTAGTCAAAGCTATGGTTTTCCAGTAGTCATGTATGGATGTGAGAGTTGGACTATAAAGAAAGCTGAGCATCAAAGAATTGACACTTTTGAACTGTGGTGTTGGAGAAGACTCTTGAGAGTCCCTTGGACTGCAAGGAGATCGAACCAGTCCATCCTAAAGGAAATCAGTCTTGAATATTCATTGAAAGGATTGATGCTGAAGCTGAAACTCCAATACTTTGGCCATCTGATGCGAAGAACTGACTCATTGGAAAAGACACTGATGCTGGGAAAGATTGAAAGCATGAAGAGAAGGGGATGACAGAGGATGAGATGGCTGGATGGCATCATTGACTCGATAGACATGAATTTGAGTAAGCTCTGGGAGTTGGTGATGGACAGGGAAGCCTGGCATGCTGCAGTCCATGGGATCACAAAGAGTCGGACACGACTGAGCAACTGAACTGAACTGAACTATGAGAGTTAGATAAAGAAGGTGATTCAGATATGGCCTCTGGTTCATGCGGGAGATGTAAACAACTTTGGTCATTAGTTTGGCCCTGTAATTAATGGATCCCAAATAGACAAATACAGAACCTAAGAAAACTGTTAGAACATAAACTCTTAAGTATCATTCTAGATTATTTCACGCGTCATCAGTATTTGAAAAGTTAAGCAATCTTTTTTCTTGATGGAGAAAGGGAGGTACAAAGAGGTATGTAAATTATATCTCAGTAAAACCATTAAAAATACCCTCAAACTTGAGGACCACTCATTGAGAGGTATAGAGGGGGTTCCAAATAGAGGTAAATATTTGTGGGAGACTTTGCAAGTCCCCCAAATCTACATATATATTTAATTCATGTAGAGCTATGAGTCAAAGAGGAAGAATTAAAGGAAATTAGAAAATATTTTGAACTGAGTAGAAATGAAACCCCTTTTTCTAATATGAAAAATGCTACAGAGTTTCTTCTGAACACTAAGCATTCCACAACTGTTTTAGATATAGTGATTTTATTTTTTTCTGTTTGAGTTATTTGTACTTTGTAACTATTATAAATAATGCTGCTGTGAACGTTCATATGCAAGTTTTTCGTGTAGATATATGTTTTCATTTCTCTTGGGTATATGTATACCAAGGGTGGAATTGCTGGGTCGTATGTTCAGCATTTTGAGAAACTGCCATACAGCATTCCAAAGTGATCATCGTACACATTTTAAAGAATGTAAGAGGAGAAAAATACAGTATTATATTTACTATATACAACCAGATAGGTTCACAATATATATCATATATTTATTATTTATATTCTATATTTACTGTATGTATTGTACTTATGATAGATGACCAGGTATTTACAGTTTCTGTTGCTTTTCCTTCATTTCTGAAGTTCCAGGTTTCCCTCTGGAATCATTTTCCTTCTTACAGCCCCTCCCCCCACCAAAAAAAATCCTCTGTTTAAAATAGGCCTGCTGGCAATTCGTTTTCTTGGTTGTCTTTCTTCTGATAATGTCTTTATTTCACCTTCATTTTTGAAGGATATTTTTTCTGGATATAGAATTCTGGGTTGACAGTTCTTTTCTTTCTGTACTTTTCAATGTTGTTCCACAGCCTCTGGTCTCAATGGTCTGATAAGAAATCCACAGTTATTTAAATTCTTGTTTCCTTTTCTCATCATAGCTGACAATTTTATTGATTATTTTTTGTTAATATTGTACTGACAGAGCATACCTATCAGACTCTGGTTTTGAGGAGACCCACAAAACAAGTCAAGAGGATATCAGCAGCAAGAGAACTTGAGAATATGGTTCCTAAGCAGGTGAGCACGTGATTGCAAGTTTCATAGTAGAGATGGCTTAAAAGGTGCTAGGAGTTCTGGCTAGAAAATTTAGGTCTGTGAAAATGTCAGAGTAAAAACTGGGGTGTTTCTGATTGTAGACTCGGTTAATACAGTAAGGAAATCTCCTGCAGATAATTATTGACTGAAGTGGGCACAAGTTTGAGTGAGCATTTAGCCTGGATTTCTCCAGATTTAAATTATTTGCTTGAAACTCAGGAGCCTGGGTGTAATGGAAAGAGAACCCTGGGCCTCCATTTCCTACTCTATAAAATGTGGACAATAATTCCTAGGTCCTGGTGGTCTTATGAGGTTTATCTGAGGTAGTGATGATAATTAACATGTAATAAATACTTACTGTACGTCAGGCATTATACCAAACCTATGGAGAAGGAAATGGCAACCCATTCCAGTATTCTTGCTTAGAGAATCTCATGGACAGAGGTGCCTGGCAGGCTACCGTCCATGGGGTCGCAGGAGTCAGACACGACTTAGCAACTAAACCACCACCACCACCATACTAAACCTGTGCATACAACATATTTTATTTTACTGTCACAATCCTTTGAAACAATTACTCCTGCTATTCTTTAGTTTATTAGTGAGGAAATTGATGCTCAGAGCATGCTGAAACTAAGACCCAGCATAGCCAAACAAGTGTGCATGTGTGTGAAGTTGCTTGTGACCCTATGGACTGTGGCCCACCAGGCTCCTCTGTCCATGGAATTCTCCAGGCAAGATTACTGGAATACTGGGTTGCTATTTCATAATGGCACAGACTGGCCCTCACTGGGAGATGGGGCTTTAGGAATTATAGGACTAAATGATCTATGAGTTCCCTTCTGACTCCAAGTTTCTGTGATCCCAGTGGAATCTTGCTAAAGAGTAGTGATTCCCAACTGGGGGCAGTTTTGCCCCCCAGGAGACATTTGGCCATGTCTGGAGGCATTTCTGGTTGTCACACCTAGGGGTGGTGGGGGCAGAGTACTACTAGTATCTATTACATGGAGACCAAGGATGCCGCTCAGCATTCTACAGTGCCCAGGACAGTCTCCCACAGCAAAGAATTATCTGGCCCCAAATGGCTAAGTGCCAAGGTGGAGACAGCCTGCTATAGATAAAGGAAATCTCATTAAGCAATTAAAATGAATAGGATTAGGGACTTCCCTGGTGGTCCAGGGGCTAAGTCTCCACCCGCCAAATGCAGGGGGCCCAGGTCTGGTCCCTGGTTGGGGAACTAGATTCCACGTGCTGCAACTGAAGATCCCACATGCGACAGCTAAAAAAGATCCCGTATGCTGCAACTAAACTAAAAGAACACGCCGCAACTGAGACCTGGTGCAGCCAAATATTTAGTAAATAAATACATATGTTTTCATTTAAAAAATAAAGTAAAATAAAACAAAGTAAATAGGATTAGAGAATAATGTGGTTAGGTGCTGCTACAGTGTTTATTCAGGACAGAATTTTTGTCTGGTTAAATTATAACCACTTCTTCAAAATAAAACGTATTTAAACAAATAACAAAAGTAGTACACAATCACTACAGACATTTTGGAGAAAAGGCAGAGGAATATAAGGAAAGAAAACAAATCACTCTCAGTCCCTGCCTGTTCTCTTTCCTGATCTCTATTCAGCATCTCAAACACAGAACATCCCAAACAGGCCTCTTGATTGTTCTACTCTGTCAGCCTTTTCTTTCCTAGACTTTCCCAGCTGGGCAACTGGTACCTAACCCTTTAGAGTCATCCTTGACTCCCCTCTTTCTCACACCTACTTTGACTCCATTAATAAATCCTGCCAATTCTGCTTTTACGGTATAATCACAAGTTACATGATACAGTATAATCACTTCTCACCTCTCTCCCAACTACCCAGCCCCGGCCCCAGCACTAACCGAACCACTGTCGAGGCCTCCTAAATGCTCTTCTTGCCTCCATGCTCACCCACTGCAGTCATTTCTTCACACATCAGTTAAAGGGATCTTTAGAAAAAAATTCATCAGATCATGTTGTAACCCAGCTCAAAACCTTCCCAGTGGCTTCAGTCACACTTGGAAAATCCTAACTCCTTTCAGTGGCCTGGAGACCCCACTGCTTCTTCAGCTTCATCATTTGTTCTCTTTTGAGCCACGTGGGCCTGTTTTCCATCCCTAAGCCACACTGAGCTCCTGTCTGTCTTGGGGTTCTCTTGCATTTGATGTCCCCTTTGCCTGGAACACTGCGCAGATCTTCCTTCCATTGTTCAGAGTCTGCCAGGATCGCTCCTCCTCGAGGCAGTCCTTCCTGACCACCCCATGGAAAAGATTTCTCTCCTCCCCAGGCTCCCATACCACCACCCACACGCCTTGCTCTGCTTGACTCTTACCTGAAGCCCTTATTATTCCATAGTATCATGCACTCTCTTACTTATTGATTAGTTTATTGTTTTCCTCTCAACTATAATACAAGCCCTTTAGGGCTGGAATGTGTCGTCTTATTGGCTGATATGCCAGTGTCTAGATCAGTATATATAGTAGTCACCCAGTATATATTTGCTGAGTGAGTTGCTAACATTTTAGGAACTAGGCTTCTAGTCTCTCATCTATCTTTTTTTGTTTGATTTATTTCATATAATTATATTCATTTCATACAATATACATAATATTATCTACCTAATTTTGTATCTTGATTTTTAAAATTACTATTGCATCTGAAACAATATTTTAGTACCAACTCTTAGTAAACATTTTAATAGTGGCATACTATGCCTTTGGGTAGAGATATCAACATCTCCTTGAACATTTAGATTATTCCAGTCTTCTGCTGTAGTAATTATCACTGCAGTAAACATCGTAGTGCGTAAGTCTTTTTTGCTTGTGGGTAATCTTCCTTAGGATAGCATCCTAAAATGAGTTCCTAGATAAAAGATATGAGTCCTTTTACATTTCTTAATATATACTGTAAAAATGGCAGTTTACTTTATTGTACTCCTCTCTCTTTCCTACTCAGTCTTACCCTGCCTGCAAAAGCCCTCCGCTGACTCCAAACCTCTTCAACATTTATGGGAAGAGCCCTCTGATTGTGTACTTCCTCCTGAACTACTCCACCCTGCAGCAGCATGGCCAAGATGTGTTGATGGTCCGGAGAGAAAGAACCAAGACCATCTCATATCCTTTCCACCGTGGGTTAGACACACATCACTCCAGATCCCTGCTTCCCCTTCCCAGAAGCAAGGGTGAAGAGAGACACATCCAACCCTTAGCACAGCACCTGACACACAGTAGGGACCAATCAAGGGTGACCATTGATACATGCCTATGGGTCAGAATCTTGCTCATTTTAATTCAAAACCTGCCTCATGCTGTGTGGGACACTGGGCAAGTCAGATTTCCCTGTGTGCAAAATCTTTTCCTATCTACCATAAAGAATGGGCTACTTAGCGACTCTAACATACTTTGCAATTTACTAATGCCTCCCAGATGCTCACTGACCCCACAGTATATATTGATCAGGAATTTTGGTGTGTAAGTGTGTGTTTCTTCTAGCATCCTCCTCACACACACACCTCCCTCCTCAAGACCCATTAGCAAATTCCTGGCCCCATTGACATTTATCCTAAAGATATGGTCAAAACCCAGATCTTAAGAAAACGGGTGTGATATGTGTTGGCATCTGAGTCTTAGCAGTTTCCATAGAGGGTCAGAACATAGGATCAAATAGACCCGGATTCAGGAACCAACTCAACTGCTTACCAGCTGAGTGATCTTAGACAAGTTCCAGCTTCTCTCTGAGCCTCATTTTTTCACCTATAAAATGGGGATAACAGTACCTGCCTCATAGGGTTGTAATGTAGAGAACAGGTACAGCGCCTGGCAGGTAACAAGCGATTGAACGAATGTTACCTGTCAGCATAGTACTTTGTTATTTATAAAATGCTTTCCCTTATATCACCTCATTGCGCTGTAAGGACAGTGTAGTGTAGTAGAAGGAGCCTGCGTTGGGGATACCCAGCCCTGGATTTGAGTCCCAGTTCAGTAGCCCACTGGCTTCAAGATCTCATGTGCACACCTTCAACTCTAAGCTCAGTATCTTTATCAACTCATTCCTAAAATGAGGATAGTCACACCAAATCAATAGTGTTGTGACCAGGATTAAATGGCATAGAGCTGGTACTAAAAAAAGTAGTAACCATCATTATTATCATTAACAGTACCTGCTGCTGCTGCTGCTAAGTCGCTTCAGTCATGTCCGACTCTGTGTGACCCCATAGATGGCAGCCCACCAGGCTCCGCCGTCCCTGGGATTCACCAGGCAAGAACACTGGAGTGGGTTGCCATTTCCTTCTCCAATGCATGAAAGTGAAAAGTGAAAGTGAAGTCGCTCAGTCGTGTCCGACTCTTAGCGACCCCATGGACTGCAGCCCACCAGGCTCCTCCATTCATGGGGTTTTCCAGGCAGGAGTACTGGAGTGGGGTGCCATTGCCTTCTCTGAGGTAGGTATTATTATCCCTATTTTATAGATATGGCAATGGAGGCACAGAGGGTGACATACATTGTCTGATGTCCCACAGCTCATGATGAGTGAAACTGAGATTCTGACCAGTTCAGAAAGGGTGGAAGGGAGGGGAAGGTAGAGAGAAATTTTCAACATATTAATACAAACATGAGATAGGGAATCAGAATTGACCCTGAAAGGAAAGGAAAGTTGGAATCCCTTTCTATTCACCACTTTGATAATAGAGTAAGAATTTTAGATGATAGTCTAAAATAAGCACTTCTAGGCCTTCCAGGAGCTTCCTACGTGATGCAGTGGTAAAAAATAAATCTGCCTGCTTATGCATGAGATGCAAGAGATGTGGGTTCAATCCCTGGATCAGGAAGATCCTCTGGAGAAGGAAATGGCAACCTGCTCCAGTATTCTTGCCTGGGAAATCCCATGGACAGAGGAGCCCGGCGGGCTACAGTCCATGGGGTTGCAAAGGATCAGACACAGCTTACTGACTGAACATAGCACACAGCCCTTCCATCAGCAGGAGGGGAGAAGGACTTTATTAAAGATGGGAGAGTGGCCGAGCCATGGAGAGGTTAGGCTTTTTCTTTCCCAAGCAGGCCACGATCAAGGCCATGGAGGGTTTCCTGCTCAGGTTTCTAGAAGCAGGTCAGTTTTCCCACTTGGGCATCTCCCCTCCCTGCTCCCCATGCCCTGGACATATCCCATCAACAAAGCTGAGTCAATACCAACTGATGGTGTGGGGTTTTCCTTGACATGAAAGCCACTGAGTCCACCCTGACCTATGCTGAGGTCATCAACCTGACACTGAGCAACATGAAGAAGCGGAGGGAAAACTTCCACCAGCTGAACTGGCTACACTTGAGTGAGTGGAATTATTTTGACGAGTACCTGAAGGAGCTGCAGGACAACTTCCTCAGGTATTTAAGGGGCCTTCAAGGGAAAGCGGCGTGGTTTCAGCATTTGTCTATTGCAGCATGTCACACTAATTTGTAACTGGGGTCCAGCCCTGTAACCCGTGCGTTCAGAATGTAAATTCCACAGTAACAGAGACCAGGTCTTTTTTTTTACAAGTTATTTTTTTTCTGACTACAAAAACATTTGTGCACAATGAAAACAAAGAACCTGGAAAAACACCTATAGGTACACACTCACATTGCCAGTATTTTCCTATAAATCCATCCAATCTTTTTTCCTGGGCACATATGTCGGTATCTCCAGGGGTGCAATTGGTGAATCTGGAATAGGAAATTCTATAGCACAAATAAACTGGTTTCTTCAGCACATAAAAAGCAAGGAAAATAGAAGAGGAGGGAGGAGGAGCTGTTGTTGTTTAGAAGACACTGGAGAGATATATTAATCAAAACATTGTTTGGATCCTGACTTAAATCAACCAGTTGAGATCATTATCTCAATTATGAGATAACTGGGGAAATTTGAACATTGACCTGGTTTTAAGTGATATTAAGAAATTTGTTTTATTAGAGTGTTCTTTCTTAAAGATATTATAATAATTTTGTAGTTATTTTTTAAAGAGTTGTGTCCTAAAGAGATATATCATGAAGTATTTATGGCTGAAATGACACAGTGTCTAGGATTTGCCTTAAATTAAACCATTTGGCATGGGGACAGGGAAGCAAAGGAGATAATAGATGAATCAAGACTGACTTCATATTGATAACTTTTGAACCAAGATAATGGGTAAATGATGTTAATTATACAACTTTCTTTATATACGTTTAAATTTTTGAACAGTCTTTTTTTTTTTTTTACAAAACACAAATTGCAATGTTTATTAGATTCAACAGATAAAAATTACATTTCCATTAATATAATAAAACAAATAACAAAGGTTAAAAAAAGTACTATAAAACTATATATAGTTCATTGAAAGTGTGCCTATAGGCAATCAATATATAGAATCACTATCACACTCATAATTTTTCTCCTTGTGAATTATAACAAAATTTAAAATTATGAGTGAAATAGCAATTCCCCACATTTAATACACAAATGGACACTTTAAGTGAACATTATATATATCAATGTTATTTGTGTGTTGTCGTTGTTCAGTCACCCAATCATGTCTGACTCTTTGTGACCCCATGGAACATGCCAGGCGAAGTTTGCCCAAGTTCATGTACATTGCATCAGTGATTCCATCCAGCCATCTCATCCTCTGATGCCTTTTTCTCCTTCTGTTTAAGTATTTGTATACTTTTTATATATATATATATGCTGCTGCAGCTGCTAAGTCGCTTCAATCGTGTCCAACTCTGTGTGACCCCATAGACAGCAGCCCACCAGGCTCCGCTGTTCCTGGGATTCTCCAGGCAAGAATGCTGGAGTGGGTTGCCATTCCCTTCTCCATGAACAGTCTTTATTGTTATTCCATAACAGTAATGGAAGATGACAAATGCCCACGTGGAATATTAGTTGTAGGTGGGTTAGGACTCTTCAGGGATGTCAGTTACCACTTGTTCCCCTAATGTGCCTCCCTTGTGGCTCAGTCAGTAAAGAATCTGCCTGCAATGTGGGAGACCTGGGTTTGATCCCTGGGTTGGGAAGATCCCCTGGAGGGAGGGCATGGCAACCCACTCTAGTATTCTCGCCTGGAGAATTCCCAAGGACAGAGGAGCCTGGCGGGCTGCAGTCCACGGGGTTGCAGAGTTGTACATGACGGAGTGACTAAGCACAGCATCTGTAATGTAGCATATCCGTTTGGAGCACTGGCATTGAAGGTGGACAGAAGCTGCAGGTACAGCTCTGTCTCACCCTTTCTATGAATTAGGTCCATCATTTAGCCCATGCGAGTCTTGGATATCCCATCTGTAAAACAAGGACACTACTAACAGAGTAGTTGTGTGGGTTAAAGGAGATGTCTAGGTTGGTACCTGGCTCACAGGAAGTGCTCAGCAAATGACGGCTCTTAGAGGTAATACATGTGACCTCATTCCCTGAAAACTGCAGGATCCAAAGCAGCACCAGGTCTTGGAGTTGGAGAGTTTGCTACTGGGGAGGCCTAGAGCAGTGTTCCTTAGAAAAGGCAATCCAGGAGCTATCTTGCAGGGATCTCTGCTCTAGGTGGAGGAAGAACCTAGTTAGCACATGCAGTTGGAGCTGCAATGAAAGAGCAGGATCAATTGCTGCTGCAGAACTTAGTTTCCTTGTGAGTCAGAGCCATGATCCTTAAACTTGTATGGGGGCCAAGCACCTGCAATTCAAAACACCCTTTGCAGAATTTTATGAAATGTTTCGACATATGACCCTGTCATACAAACTAAAGATGCTCTTACTAGTGGAAAATAGGCACCTAAGACAGGTATTGGAGAAGAAAATGGCAACCCACTCCAGTATTCTTGCTTGGGAAGTCCCATGGACAGAGGAGTCTGACACACTACAGTCTGTGGGATCGAAAAATTGTTGGACATGACTTAGCAACTCAACAACAAGACATGTATAGGCTTCAAAATCCCAAGAAATGACAATATAGGAAATACTGCTCAGTTGTTCAGTCATGTCTGACTCTGTGACCCCATGGACTGTAGCTCACCAGGCTTCTCTGTCCATGGACTCTTCCAGGCAAGAATAGTGGAGTGGGTTGCCATTTCCTTTCTCTGGTAGAAAATACTATCAAGGATTTATGTCCAAGTTTTCCTGTTAGAAAATGTCATCACAACAAAGACAAGTGCGGTTTGCTGCTTCTTTGTCTCTCCACTGCAAGCAGAAGCTGGCTTCAGAAGGTTAGGAAAAGAGGATGCCAAAAGTGAGAATGTTGTGTCAACATGATTTTTTTGTCTTGACTTGGGGAAAGACGTTGGAATAATCTCTGGTTCAGGCCAAGGTCAACAGTTGTTTCTTACTACCAGTCTTTTTACATCTATTCCATAGCAGCAGAGAAGTATATGATACATCTTAATTCATTTGAATATATTTTTATTGCTATTTTGACTACCTTGAATGTCCATAACTTGTTTCTTCATTGAATAGAGGTCTATTCACCTTTCAAAGGTCAGCTGGTGTACTTCCCAATTCCACTGAGAACCTTCTCCTATCATAATAGCAGCAGCAGCAGAAACTGACATTTACTGAGCACTTCCTGTATATTACTACCAGGCCCTGTGCTAATCGCTGGACCTATGGTAACTCAATTTATCCTCAACATTATACTCGGTTCTATTATTACCATGTTGAGATGAGTACACTAGCGAGGAGAGGTTAAGTAACTTGCTCAAGGACACACAGCAAACGGCAGAACCCCAAACTGAATTCCGCTTGCCTCAAGTTCATGCTTCAGCTTTCTCTCAGATGGTTGGTTTTCCTCACCTGTCTTCCTAATTTGAGTACATTCCGCTGAGTAAGGGACAATGTCTTATTTCTCTGTACCCCACAGGGCTGTATGACTCCCAGCACAGAGCAGGAGCTTGGTGACTGAGTTGCTGTTGTGTGGCCAACATTCTGCTTCAGTCAGTTGCTCTTGACAGATGTAATGAATGAATTTGTAAATATCTGACACTTTTTCATGTGAAGATAGAGTAAAGAGTAAAAAGATAATGCTGACTCTTTAGTCTTTTTCCATGTGTCTTTGTGATTTCCCCACAGGGAGGTGAAGAATATTGATCAAAGAGCGAAAGACAAAAAAAAGGCAAACCACATGTTCATCCAGGCTTCAACCTTCCTTGAGGACATTCCTGAAAAGAAATCTAGAAGAAGATATCAGAGGGAGACTGAGTTTATTTTGAGGTTTGTTTGAACAAAGACCATAGGCAAAGTAGAAATGTGAACATTGTAGGAATTCTTAATACATGGAAAGAAAAAAATATATATATAATATTTTTATATTATAAAAGTCCACTCACTTTTATATGTTAATCACTCAATTCTCACTTTATTTTTATTATTATTAGGGGTAACTGTAAGGGCTACCAATGACCTTGTACTTCCTCTATGCCAAATACTTGTACTTTATGAACTGTTTGAGTCAGAGCTCTTAGGTTGCAAGTGCCACAAAACCAACTCAAACCCGCTTGAGTGGAAGGAAAATCTCATGGTTTTTGTAACTGGAAAGGCCACAGACAGACTGGCTGTAGGTACGATAGACCTGAGGGCTCAAAGATTTTTTTCAGATTCTTTCCTTTTCTTTGTTTCTTAAAAATTTTTTTTTAATTTATTTACGTAGGCTTTACTGGGTCTTTGTTGCTGCACGTGGGCTTTCTCTAGCTGCAGTGAGCAGGGGCTACTCTTCATTGCAGTGCAAGGGCTTCTCACTATGGTGGCTTCTTTTGTTGCAGAGCGTGGGCTCTAGGGCACATGGGATTCATTAGTTGCGGTGCTTGCAGGCTCTAGAGAGCAGGGGTGGGGTGGCTCAGTACTTGTGATAGTCGTGTAGGGGGGCGGCTCAGTACTTGTGATAGTCGTGTAGAGAGCAGGGGTGGGAGCGGCTCAGTACTTGTGATAGTCATGGCTCTTGGCTCTTGGGCTTAGTTGCCCTGAGGCATGTGAGATCTTCCTGGACCAGAGATCCAACAGGTGTCACGTATATTGGCAGGCAGATTCTTGTCCACTGGATCACCAGGGGAGTCGTCTCCCTTTCTTTTATGACCCTCTGTTCCTGTGTGCTGGCTTGCTTTTCAAGCTACCTCTGCCCTTGAAACAAAAGACCCTGATGCTGGGAAAGATTGAGGGCAGGAGGAGAGGGGGACGACAGAGGATGAGATGGTTGGATGGCATCACCGACTCAATGGACATGGGTTTGGGTAAATACCAGGAGTTGGTGATGGACAGGGAGGCCTGGCGTGCTGCGGTTCATCGGGTCACAAAGAGTAAGACACAACTGAGTGACTGAACTGAGCTGCCCTTGAAAGAAAGAGCGCCAAGAACAGCCCCAAGCCTATGTCTTTATAGTGTATGACCTGAAAGAAAGAGAGACACCCTCTCCCAGCCTCCATAAACTAAGTAAGCCTCATAAAAGTTTCTGATGGTGATGCCAAAAGCTCAGTCTCTGAACACCAGTGCCGAATCGAACCTCAGAGACAGAGTTTTGGATGAAGTAGAAAAGAAGAGACTTATTGTTTTGCCAGGTGAGGTGGGGACACAGTAGGCTCCTGCCCTCGAAACTGTGTGTCCTAACCCGGGAGGATTTGATGAGTTATGTAGCAATTTCTCTTGAGTTTTCTTTGACCTATGTGTTGTTTAGAAGCATGTTGTTTAATCTCCAAGTATTTGGGGATTTTCCAGCTCTCTCTCTCTGATATTGATTTCCAGTTTGATTCCATCTTGGTCTGAGAGCAGGCATAATGTGATTTATCTTTTTTTCAGATTTGTTTAGGTATATTTTTTGGGCCCAGAATTTGGTCTGTCTTGGTGAATGTTACATGTGAGCTTTCAGAGACTGTATAATCTGCTGTTTGGGGGTGATGTAGCCTACAGATGTCAGTTACATCCAGTTGATTATTGGTATTGTTGAGCTCAAGTATGTCCTTACCGATTATCTGCCTGCTGGATCTGTCCATTTCCGATTAGAGGAGTGTTGAAGTCTCTGACTATGATAGTGGAGTCACCTATTTGTCCTTGTTTTCAAGCAGTTTTTCCCTTGTGTAGCTCGATGCTGCTTTGTTAGGAGCATACACATTAAGAATTGTTATGTCTTCTTGGAGAATTGACTGCTTTATCATTATATAATGTCCTTCTTTATCCCTGATAACTTTTTTTGCCTTTGAATCTGCTCTGTCTGAAATTAGTATAGTTACCCTTGCTCTCTTCTGATCAGTATTAGCATGGTGTATTTTTCTCCATTCATTTACTTTTAATCTATAGCCACATTCTCTTTTAAGGAGCATTTCCAGAAGTCCCAAACAACATTTCCACTTCCATCTCATTTTTGCTAGAACGTGAATGTATGGCTACAGCAATTTCTTTATTTTTAATAAATATTGTTTAAAAATATTTAGCATGTTCTTTTATTAAAATAAAAATGATTATGATTTTATAATATTAATGAGGTACAACTTAGCATAACATTTGCCTACTTTGCCAGTGCAATTCAGTGATTTTAGTAAATTCACAGAGATTTGCAACAATTACTGCAATTTAGCTTTAGAACTTTTTCATCACCCTAGAAAGATCCCTCATGCCCATGTGTAGTCAATTTCTTTTAACTTCTCCCTTTTTAATAACCTCCTTGGAAATATCATATAACATTACTGATTTATTTCAAGGGCCAGATATTAGTCACATGGTGATGTTGGCTTCAAAGGAGACTGGGAAATGGGTTGTTTGTTTGTTTTTTAAATCTGGGTACATTACCATCTTAAACAAAAACTGGCTCCATTGCTAAAGTGAAAAGGGAGAGTGGATGATGAGTTGTTAAATAACCATCTCTACCACAGATAGATGTGTTATACTCTCCATTTCAGAGATAAAGAAACCAAAGCATAATGATTTGAGAAATTTAATGAAGGAAAACTTTCAACCTTCTAGTTGAAATTTTCCTTCAAACCGGGAAGGAAATTTTCCTTCCTTCCTTCACATTTTAAAAATAATAGTTTAGCTTGAGGCCCACCTGTTTGAGCCACGGAATCCTGTAAATTCAGTGATGACTCATTAGCATTCTTTCTGATATCCAGATTAGATTCTCAGAAATACAAAAAGCCAACTAATGTAATTCACCAATGTTACTGTTATTCCCTCAGACAAGACTATCTTTCAATAACTTCTTTTTTTAAATTGAAGTATAGTTGATTTACAATGTTGTGTTAATTTCTACTGTACAGAAAAGTGATTCAGTTATACATCAAAATAAATTCTTTTTATATTCTTTCCACTACAGTTTATCTCAGGATATTGAATATAGTCCCCTGTGCTATACAGTAGGACTTTGTCATTTATTCATTTTATGTGTAATAGTTTATATCTGCTAACCCCAAACTCCCATTCTATCCCTCCCCCACCCTTTCAGTTTACAGCTTTTCACCCTTACTTCTTAATCTAGCTAACCCCTCAGTAACCCTTAAAACTCAGCTCAGACATCACCTCCAGGAAGTCTTCCCTGATTTACCCACTCAGGGTATTGTCCTGTGCTTTCCTGATCACATATCACAGAACATAGTATATTCTAGTCACAGATTTGCTTGTCCACAGATTGAGATTTGTCCTTGAGGTCCGGAATACTGCCCTAGATGACCTTTTTTTTCCCTCCAGGGCCTAGCATCCAACAGATCCTCAGTCAATACTTAGAAGATGAATGAGGGAGTCATTGCCATGTGTTCAGCATTCTGCGTCAGTTATTTGCTATTGCCAATGTTTTGGCTGATTTGTAAACTTTTTCTGTCAATACTTATCAAGATTCTAGTGAAACCTTTGAAGAGATCACACTTTTTTTTGAGCCAATTTTTGTTAATGTCTTTTTTGTTTCCTCCACAGGAAGGAAAAGGAAGAGAGGGATGGAGAATGGAAACAGAATTTGACTGACTCTTCCTTCTCACCATCAAGCACTGATGAAGTCTCGTCCCTGTAGGAACTTGGAAGCTCCTACAAAATTTCTGACATTCCTGCTAGTAGGAGAACAAAAACAGGAGAAAAAGAAACTTGTGGCCAAAGACTGAGAAATAGAAATAAATATTCCCAGGATCGGGGAAAGATTCCACTACAGTTTTTCCTACGTTGAGTGAATAGCAGGAGTGGGGAGATTTTTCCTTAGGTCACTACATTTACTCATGCATTTACTCTTTTACCCATTATTTTACTTATATAGCTAACAATATTAAGTGGTGGCTCAGACGGTAAAGAATCCACCTGCAATGAGGGAGACCTGGGTTCTATCCCTGGGTCAGGAAGATCCCTTGGAGAAAGGAATGGCGAAGCACTCCAGTATTCTTGCCCAGAGAATTCCATGGACAGAGGAGCCTGGAGGGCTACAGTTCATGGGGTCGCAAAGAGACAGCTGAGCAACTAACACTTCCACTTTCTTTACCAGCTTACTGTTTACTCTGTGCCAAGCATAGAGCTAAACACAAGACAAACATGTACGTGCGTGTTCAGTTGCTAAGTCATGTCTTAATTCTTTGTGACCCCGTGAACTGCAGCCCTCCAGGCTCCACTGTCCATAGGATTTTCCAGGCAAGATACTGGAGTAGGTTGCCATTCCCTTCTCCAGGGGATCTTCCCGACCCACTAGGGAGCAGCAGAGGCAAAGACTCAGACGCAGCAAGTAACATGGCAGGAGGTCAAGGAAGTATGTGAGGGGCTCTAGGAGAGATGAGCCTGGAGAAGATTCCTGGACAAACCATGAAGGAATTTTCTAAGCAAAACCACTTTAGTATCTAAGTGGTGGGAATCCATGAACCATATTAAACAGGGAACCACATGGCCATATTTGGACTTTTCAAGTTCTGGTGGCAGATGGTGGGCTACATGATGGAATTATGTATGTACTTCAGGGGATTTGCAAAGTCTTCCACAAACATCTACCTCTACGTGAAACCCTGGCTATCTTTTTGATCAGTATTCTCCGAGCTTTTGGAGAAGGCAATGGCACCCCACTCCAGTACTCTTGTCTGGAAAGTCCTATGGACGGAGGAGCCTGGTAGGCTGTGGTCCATGGGGTTGCTAGGAGTCGGACATGACTGAGCGACTTCACTTTCACTTTTCACTTTCATGCATTGGAGAAGGAAATGGCAATCCATTCCAGTGTTCTTGCCTGGAGAATCCCAGGGACGGGGGAGCCTGGTGGGCTGCTGTCTATGGGGTCTCACAGAGTCAGACACGACTGAAGCAACTTAGCAGCAGCAGCAGCTCCAAGCTTTCTTGATCTTATATCTCTCTTAATAAAACATTTATGAGAACTCAGCTAACAGCTTGTTACAAAAATTGCACTCTTCCAGACCCCTTGCCTATTCCACAGCAACACTTTCCACTTTCTTAACGGATTGTTTTGTTTTTTGTTTTCCTCCATATGTTTAAATACCCTGGTGCTCTTGATTTTCCAGTGTTAGGCATTATCTATTGAATTCTCACAATGAAAGGTGAGGACTAGACTCACACATGGACACACTTTCCCTCTCCCATCCTGCCAATGTGTTTCTGTTGTGATTTTTGGCTGGTTCCTTAATCAGTATTATTATACCATCAACACCATTACCATGAGCTACAGAATATACTTTGATTGTTTTTATTTCTTGCCAAACTCTTTGCTGTCACTGGAACTAAGTCTCTTTTTCAATCTACTTGTTTTCTTTTTTTCCTTTTTTAGTATACTTATCACAGTCTATCTCCAAATTCTCCCAGTACATTCAGACACTTTACATAACCTATCAGTTTCACCTCCATTTCCCAGCCTTCTGATCTACTTCACTCTAGGTGGTTCATTTCCAGGCTGTTTATATAGTGATGGGAATTCCTTTCTTCATTCTCTTGATCACATTGGTTTTTTAACCTACTTCTCTTTGTGTCTTTATGGTTCACCCACAGAAAGGTGATCAAGAAGTCAAATCCAATGCAGAAAAATGAAATAGTCTTTATCCTCTCACTTTCCATCTCACCTGCATGAATCCTTGTCTCAGAATCAAAAGAACTTTTTGGATGAAGTCTTCACATGCTGTTGGATTTACTCTAAAATAGAAACAAGAAAACAAAAAATAATAAAATAATACATTTAGTCATTCCCCTCCATAGGACAAAGAATATTAAAGTCCATTCCTACCTGAGCCAAAGTCAGAATTTAAATTGGCATAAAGTGACCTCATTCATTCATGTATTTGCTTACTAATTCTTTCATTCACTTGTTTATTAATAATAACACTATGGAGTATATATAGGTATGTATTATATGTATCATATAATAGTAATCATGCTGCTGCTACTGCTGCTAAGTTGCTTCAGTTGTGTCCGACTCTGTGCGACCCCATAGACAGCAGCCCACCAGGCTCTCCCGTCCCTCAGATTCTCCAGGCAAGAACACTGTAGTGGGTTGCCATTTCCTTCTCCAGTGCATGAAAGTGAAAAGTGAAAGTGAAGTCGCTCAGTCGTATCTGACTCTTAGCGACTCCATGGACTTCAGCCTACCAGGCTCCTCCGTCCATGCGACTTTCCAGGCAAAAGTACTGGAGTGGGGTGCCATTGCCTTCTCCAAATAGTAATCATAGGAGACATCATTTCTTAAGTACTTACTAAGTGCTGAGTACTCTAAGTCCTTTTCAGACATTATCTCAGATTTAACCCCTTTCCCCTCTTTGCCCCTAGGTGGGTGTTGGTACCTCCATTTCTCTTAGGAGGACACTGGGGCTTGAAAAGAGGTTGAGGGAGCGTTCACTAGGTATCTATCTTACGCCATGTTTGCACACACCGGGTCCTGTTGATACAGAGATGAATAAAGACATCATGCCTGACCTGCAAGAGAGGGAAGATGTGTAAACCAATACATGCATTAAAGTTGTGCTAGAGATCTGTGTGGAATCCAAGAAAAACCAAGCCCAGAGAGACTTCACTGAGGCCCTGAAGTACAGGGGCCAATGTGTAGAAGGACCTGCAGTTGGCTTGAGGGGCTCGGCCTTTATCATATGGGTCTCAGGGCACAAGGGAGTAACCTGGTCTGTGTTAGAACAGTCTGCCCAACCCAGCCAAGAGGGAAAAAAAAACAAGCAAATGACTGCCTGAACCAAGAAGCAATTAAGTACATTCTTGGGACAGATGGTGTCTCCCTTAGATAACATCTTCACTTGAACTTGAGTGTGATTCTAGGGGACCCCCTTGGAAAGTAGTACCCAGGTAAAGGGATGGAAGAGGGGTAAAAGGGAAGAGCTCAAGGTTTGGACCCAGAAAATTCAGAACTTTGTATCCCTGTTTTGTGTCATAGTAGATTTATGACCTTAGGCCTAGTAGCTTTTGTGACTTGACTTTTCTGAACATGTTTTCTTGAATGCAGAAAGGGAATGTCTGCCTAGGAAGGTAGTGTTGTGTTGGTTAAATGAGATAATTTATGCAAAGTTCCTGGCTTAGCATGTTTCACTTGATAATTGCTACCAGCTATTGTTGTTTGTTATTATCATTACTGTTAAAAGGTATACTCTTCTCCTGAAACAGGACATGTTGAACATGGAAGCCAGGACATGTCTTTCAGGATAATCCTTTGCACAGCTTGGGTCCCAGATCATGCCTGCTCGGACCCCTTCCAGAAGTTACTGAGGACTCATAACCATAGGCCTCTTGGCAGTTCAAGATGAAAAGATCTGTCTCTACTCTTTGTAAATATTAGAAGGGAAAATTGTGGTGAAGAATTCTTCACACCCTTTATAGGGGGGGGGGATAAGCGCCAAAGGGAACATTCAAGAAGCACTAGCTATAATATGGAATAAAGCAAATGAGTAATTGTGTAATACCCCCATTCTGTCCTTCCTACAGCATGGAAGTAAGGAAAATCAGATGTTAAGCTAGAAGAAGTTAAAATCCTATGGTCCTGAGTTTGAATTGATTATGAATTGAGGATATATTTTATATTTAGTTACTGTTAGTTGCTCAGACCAACTGTAACCCACCAAATCCCTCTGTCCATGGAATTCTCCAGGCAAGAATATTGGAGTGGGTAGCCATTCCCTTCTCCAGGGAATCTTCCTGATCCAGGGATGGAACCTGGGTATCCTGCACTGTAGGCAAATTCTTTACCACCTGAATCATCAGGGAAGCCCTGTCTTTAAAAACAAATAGTTGCCTAAGGAATGAGTGTAGAAGTGGCTAAAGAGGGTAGAGGAGGAGAGGAGTAAGAAATTACAAAGGGGCCCAAGAAAACTTTGGGGGATGGTGGTTATGTTCACTGTCTTCATTGTGCTGAGGGATTCACAGAGTTTAAATATGTTCAGTTTCTTGTATATCATTTATATCTCCTTAAAGTGTAAGAAAAAAAAAAACCAACTAACTCTGTCCATTGAAATGACTTGGAAATGAAGACTAACCCAGTAGTAATGAACTAGACTGTGGTTTTGAAATACTATTTGCACTAAAAGGATACAGGGATCCTTGAAGAATTGTCTGGTTCCAGGTCTACGGCAGGAAAATCATGAAATGAACTTGGAACATCGCCATACTAGATAGCAAGGAAGCTACCAAAGATGAGAGTCCTGTTAGAAAGCCTCCATAGCCAACTTAGAATCCCATTGGCTAAAGATGGGACCATCTAAGTTTAATAATAATAGTCATGGACTGAAGCATGTCAAACATGTTTTCACCCACATATTCATATCTTACTTAAAAAAAAATAATTGGTCACCGTTGAAAGATGCTAGGGGACCAATTTGTTATTTTGAAAACTAGCAAATAAAGGAAATAAATCAGTATTTATCATGCCATTTCCATATGAACTGTCAGTTTCGGTTTCAGTTCAGTCGCTCAGTCCTGTCGGACTCTGCGACCCCATGGACTGCAGCACGCCAAGGCTCCCTGTCCATCACCAACTCCCAGAGCTTGCTCAAACTCATGTCCATCGAGTCAGTGATGCCATCCAACCATCTCATTCTCTGTCGTCCCCTTCTCCTCCTGCCTTCAATCTTTTCCAGTATCAGGGGCTTTTCCAATGAGTCAGTTCACATCAGGTGGCCAAAGTATTGGAATTTCAGCTTCAGCATCAGTCCTTCCAATGAATTTCAGGGTTAATTTCCTTTAGGATTGACTGGTTTGATCTCCTTGCTGTCCAAGGAACTCTCAAGAGTTTTTTCAAGCACCACAGTTTGAAAGCATCAATTCTTTGGCACTCTGCCTTCATTGCAGTCCAACTCTCACATTGATGCATGACTACTGGAAAAACCATAGCTTTGACTATACCGATCTTTGTCAGCAAAGTGATGTCTCTGCTTTTAATATGCTGTCTAGGTTTGTTAGGGATTTCCAGGTGAGGTGGTGCTAGTGGTAAAGAATCCACTTGCCAATGCAGGAAACATAAGAGACATAGGTTCAATTCCTGGGTCAAGAAGATCCCCTGGAGAAGGGCATGAAAACCCCCTCCTGTATTCTTGCCTGGAGAATCCCATGGACAGAGGAGCCTGGCGGGCTACAGTCCATGGGATTGCATAGAGTCAGACACGACTGAAGTGACCTCGATGCACGCACGCTAGGTTTGTCATACCTTTTCTTCCAAGGAGCAAGCATCTTTTTAATTTCAAGGTTGTAGTCACTGTCCATAGTGATTTTGGAGTCCAAGAAAATAAAATCTGCCAGTGTTTCCATTTTTCCCCATTAGTTAAGTTCTCATTAGTTATCTCTTTTATACATAGTAGTGTATATATGCCAATCCCAATCTCCCAGTTCATCCCACCCATCCCCTTCCGCTTCTGGTATCCATACGTCCATTCTCTACATCTGTGTCTCTGTTTTGACAATTGGTTATTTGAATGCTGTCTGGATATTTGATATTAAAAATTATTATTTTGGTGGTATGATAATGGTGTTATGGATATGCATTTAATCTACAGATGAAATAATATGACATATAGAATTTCCTTAAAAAAACCATATGAAAGGGAGGAAGAGGATGGAAGTATAAGTGAAACAAGGCTGGTCATGTGTTGAAAATGTTGAAGCTGAGTGATGGGGATGTAACATTTTACTTAAAAACAGTAAAGGCATTGCTGGGGACTTGTACTTTTAAATGTATTTTTACAGGTTATTTTGTCTTCTCTCATGAAGTAAATGTGAATGAAGTAAAATTTTTCCCATTTTCAAACTGAGGACTTTCTTGGTTGAAACCACCATTACCCCTGGCTTGGACTTTTACAGTGTTCTCTGAAGTATTCTCTTTGCCCTCTCTCCTAACTCCATTTTCCACATAGCAGCCCAAGTACTTCAAGTATATTAACCCACTAATTCTCATACCAACTCAAGACTAATACTATTCTTGGTTTTCAGATGAGGAAAATAAAGCACAAAGATGTTTAAATAAATTTTCCCCAAGACCAGATATCTTGTAGATGACTGGACTGGACTGTAATTTGGGCTTAGTTGCCATGCCTGTGTGTGCTTATATCATACTTCTCTAAATGGAAAATAGAATCACATATATCAATATACAAGTCGGCCATATACTCATTTAGCATATTGGCTGAGAGCCTGAACACAGGAGCCAGACGGTAAGCCTTGGGCAAGTTACTTAACCTTGTGATACCTCAGTTCCATCATCTGTAAATAGAGATAACAATAGTTCCTACCTCATGCTATCTCTGCATGATGTGGATATGTTCATCTGTGGAAAGCAGTTAAGTGATATGTTAGCTATCAACAAATGCTACCTTTGGTTTCGGAGAGTTCCTTTTTTCCTAGTATCTTTCACTCCAGCAGAACAATTTGCAGCTCCCTAAATAAGCCTCTGTGTTCCCTGTGCCCTTACCCTGCCCAGCTGGAAAATCCCTTATTATTTCAGTCCCAAATAAACGGTCACCACTTCTATGAGGATCTTCCACAGAGATGTCTACATGGCTCCCATCTGTATCTAAAATCCTTCTTACCTCACCCTGTTTGTCATTATCTCTTTCTATATCTATCTTCCCTACTAGACTCATTTCTCCTTGAGAGCAAAGACCTGTCTTTATCTTCATATCCAGCAGAGAGATGGGTCCAAGCTGTGTTTAATAAATATTAGTTAAATAAATGGTCACAAGCATGCCTCTCTGGGCAGCTGTGCACCAAAGTTGGAAGCTTTTCAAATTTGGAGAGAAATCTAAATAAATGAGAAAGCCTCAAATGACTGATATGTATGTATGTGTATATATGCTACTGTAATTGCCTATAAACTTATCTATAATCCACACTAGAGTTTTTATTTTGTTTGTTATTGAATCTCTGGCACCCAGCACCTAGCACAGTGTCTGACAAGTAGTGTGTGTGTGTGTGCACGCGTGCATGCGCTTAGTTACTCAGTAGTGTCCAACTCTTTGCGACCCCATGAACTGTAGCCCACCAGGCTCCTCTGTCCATGGGATTTCCCAGGCAAGAATACTCCAGTGGGTTGCATTTCCTTCTCCAGGGGATCTTCCCAATCCAGGGATCGAATCCACATCTCCTGCGTTGGCAGGCGGATTCTCTACTGCTGAGCCACCTGCGAAGCCCTTGTCAAATAGTAGGGATTCAATAAACATTTTTTAAAATAAATGCTAATTTAAAAGGAGATATACCCAATGACATTCTCTTTTTGTAATGACCCTTCATTCTTTAGTTCTTTACTGAAACATTTTTCAAATTTGAGCTCTTGAAACCAAGAATACACAAATCTAGAGGCACCAGTTTGGAGAAACTTAACCGTACATGGTGGAATTATATAACTTTATTTGATTATAAGGTGGTTGTCCACAGAGGGGCAGTACAGTGTTATGGTTTAAAATTCAGGTTGCCCTGTAATTCCACTCTCTGTTCTATTTCTTAGAGTATCATAAAATGACACAAATTTTTAAAATTTTATGGAGAGCTCCCAGACTTGCTAAACTTATTTGAGAAACTGGAAAAGCTAATTGACACAATTACTGTTTGGTTACTAATTGACACAAAGCCTTGGTTTGCCATGCTTTGTATCTAGGATAGGAAAGTAGCATTCTGCCATGAAGGATTTAGTAATTCTTATAAGTTTTTTATGGCTTCTAAGTTTTATGTCATACTTAAAAAGACTTTTCTTACTCTGAGATAGTAACATTTTTTCTCATGCTTTCTTCTAGCACTTTTATTTTTCAGACTTAATTTCTTGATCCATTTGGAATTTATTTTAGTATAAGGTGTGAAATATGGTTCCAATTTTATTTTTCTTCCAGATGACTACCTAGTTTGTTCCAACACCATTCACTGAATTCATTTCCTCACAAATTTGAAATACCACCTTCATTATATTCAGAATTTTTGTAAGATATTAAAGACTAGTCTTTTTTTGTTTGTTTGTTTTTTGTCCTGATTTGAGTGAAAAGATTTTCAAGTGTACTTTTTAACCACCCCAGGGTTTTGGATTTTTTAAAAATAATTTTTTAGTTGTAAAAAGCCATCAATATCCTATTCAAACAAGATTTTTATACTCACTTCACCAATTTGTCATTACCAAGTTCATTTTAGTTTAAGTGTACTGCACACAACCTTCAAATATTATGAACATTTCTCTCTCCCAGCTGTCACTACACCAAACTACATATGTTATATTTCCCTAAACGATCTTGCTGTGCTCTTTGCAGCTCTTCTGTACAGTTGATGTCTCCATCTAACAAGCTGCTCAAAAGTTACTATAATTATTTTAGGTGAGGCCCAAGGTGAAAGCCCATTATGACCACCCAGTTCATCTAAAAAATGGGCATTAGTTTCCATTTAACCTGAACAGGTTGTTTCTGGAAAATAACAGATTTTGAAGAAATATGGCAGTCATTTGTTGGCACTTTAAACAGACCACCTGGGTCGGGGCAGGGGTGAGGGGGGGTAGTCCTACAAAATGCCAACTGCTATTGTGGAATTTTTTTGCTATTTATTCCAGCAAAGAATGATTCAGACACTGAAGAAAAAGGGTCACCCTGTACTAGGTCTTGAACCCAAAGAACTATTTGTACAGATACTCATCCAAGACACATCACAGCCTCTACCTCAACAGATGCTCTTTGAAATGTTTCATGACTCCTCAACAGTCAGTCTCCATTTAAGGGGAGGAGTATGATGCTGCCAGAGACAGCTCTGCTGGCATGAAGGCTGGCCTAAAATTTCTATTTAAAAGCTGGACCAAAATATGTTTGGCTTCTGTTGGCTACTTAAAATTTCAAGTTAAGAGGAAGAAATATTACTCTCCATCCTGAATGGGCCTTGGGTGCCTCACTCACAGACTAGAGTGGTAAATAGTAAGAGAGTCACAGAGAAAGAGAAATTAGGAACACTGACTGAGGTATTAGGTACAGATTATGAAGCCAGATATGAAAAACTTGGAGTGAAAAGAAAAGCCTTGAGTAGGGAGAACCACACACCCCTGCCCCCGCCATATTCGACCTCCTAACCCGAGTATCCTGATTAAGATAAGTATTCTGCACGTCACCTGTCACCACGTCAGTCACCTCTGCTTAGCACCCTTCCCCTGCCTCATGGTCTTCCACCTCCTGACCCCTTTCCAGTGGCCTCTCTTCATCTCAGAACACGGCCACACCTAAGGGCCTTCTCTCTCACTGCAGCTTGTTTTCACCTCAGCGCCCACCTCAGTTCAGTTCAGTTCAGTTAAGTCGCTCAGTCGTGTCCGACTCTTTGCCACCCCATGAATCGCAGCACGCCAGGCCTCCCTGTCCATCACCAACTCCCGGAGTTCACCCAAACCCATGTCCATTGAGTTGGTGATGCCATCCAGCCATCTCATCCTCTGTCGTCCCCTTCTCCTCCTGCCCCTAATTCCTCCCAGCATCAGAGTCTTTTCCAGTGAGTCAACTCTTCGCATGAGGTGGCCAAAGTATTGGAGTTTAAGCTTTAGCATCAGTCCTTCCAATGAACACCCAGGACTGATCTCCTTTAGAATGGACTGGTTGGATCTCCTTGCAGTCCAAGGGACTCTCAACACCACAGTTCAAAAGCATCAATTCTTCGGCACTCAGCTTTCTTCACAGTCCAACTCTCACATCCATACATGACCACCGGAAAAACCATAGCCTCGACTAGACGGACCTTTGTTGGCAAAGTAATGTCTCTGCTTTTGAATATGCTATCTAGATTGGTCATAACTTTTCTTCCAAGGAGTAAGCGTCTTTTAATTTCATGGCTGCAATCACCATCTGCAGTGACTCTGGAGCCCCCCCAAATAAAGTCTGACACTGTTTCCTCATCTATTTCCCATGAATACCCCCTAATTTCGATGCATCGCCTCAGCGCCACCTTTCAGAGTTCGTTCCTGACCTCAACATCTCCCTCCGCTCTAGAGACGCCCCAGCCTCCGCTCCACCAAAGCGCCTCTCCTCTGCGCACTCTCTGCACCTCAGTGTCGCTCCCTCACCGCAGCGCGACACCCACACAGGTTCTTTCGCGGCTCCTGGAGGATTTCCCGCAAGACCCTCCCACGGCCCCGCCCCTCCGTTCTTCTCCAAGTCTAGGGCCCCGCCTCTCAATCTTCGCCCCGCCCTTGGTGGGGCCGCCCCACACGTCCTGGCCCCGCCCACTCCAGGCGCGAGCCCAGACTAGCAGTTTGGCGCCAAACCTATTGGTCTGCGACGTGTTGGACGCGTGTCTCAGCGTTCTGGTTCCGAATCAGAATCCCTGAGGACTAGAAAGCCCCGGCCGGGGGCGGAATTCGAATACCTTGAGAACCCGGGGGAGACTGTGGGTACGAGTGGTGTTTATGGCAACAGGGGAAGGCGGGTGAAGAATGTGAGGGGAAGTGGGGGCTTCCTTTCTGAGGCCTTGCTCGACGGTCGTTGCTGGGCCCTAGGCTGGTGGCTTTGTGCTTTTCGACTCCCATCCCAACCCTGTCGAGTGCTCTTGAGGGATTTCCAGAATCCTTATTTTAAACCAAGTCGGACCTAAGTCTTGAAGAGGCCTCCTCGGGCCCCTTATGAGGGAGTCCGGTGTCAGGAAAATGGCCCGTGGGCGGGGAGGCGGGGAGGGTGACCTGGACCGCGCTCGCCACGGTAAGGGACCGCTTCTGGCGCCTTAAACCAAGGTGTTTGGGAGCCCTACTTTAGATCCAACTGTTCATTCCATCAACTGCTATTTGAGAAAGATGGAGAACAATCATTAAGAAAGAAAGAACAGTCACTTAGAGATTTTGGGGTCATCATGTATATGATTAGCTGTCTTGAGTGAGGGACCGCATTCCAGAAGATTCTGTTTACATTGTCTCCTCGTTTGCCTCGAATACTTTCTTGTACTAGGTGATAACGACCCTACTTCTGCCTCCGAAGTTTGTTCCCCACTGAGCTGGGCCCCAACTTAGTTTGGTGTTCAATGAGGAGATGAAATAGAGCAAAACTGATTATTTGGACCACATTTTCTAACGAACACATTCATGCTTTGTAGATTCCTGACTTAGAACAAAGGCTTTATCTGCTTATTGGCCCTAATATTTTATCATTAAAAGATTATTGTTGTTTAGTTGCTAAGTCATGTCGGACTCTTGTGTCCCTATGGACTATCCACCATAATTTTAAACCTTAAAATCATGAAGCTAGTTAATATTATAAAATGAAATACATCTAATGTTTTATGAAACAAAAAAAATATGTTACAAGAGAGCTCCTCGTCATTCCAAAGCAGAAGGGAGTCCTTGTACATGAGAAAAATAATATCTTTTTATTGAGAATAGATTTAAGTTCTAGGTGCCAGGGAGGATGCAAGGAAGACTTAAGGTCGAAGTTCTTAAGATTGTTAACAAATATGAAAGTTTAATATCAACATTTAATTCTAAGATTCTACTTCTAAATAACCTTCCAAGACAACAAAAAAGATATTGTTAGTCATGATTAACTGTGCTATAGGAAATCAAAAGATGATACTGTATCAAAAGATACAGTGTGGCCATTTTTGAGGAAATAAATGAAACTAGTCCCCTCACCCACTGGAGAATGAAATGGCAACCCACTCCAGTCTTCTTGCCTGGAGAATCCCAGGGACGGGGAAGCCTGGTGGGCTGCCGTCTATGGGGTCGCACAGAGTTGGACACGACTGAAGCGACTTAGCAGTAGCAGCAGCAGCAGTCCCCTCACCCACACATACCACACCAGAAAAAAGAAATAATGCCACAGGCTTAGGAGAAATGAGATAGGCCAGCCTAGTTATGGAGAAGGCAGTGGCACCCCACTCTGGTACTCTTGCCTGGAAAATCCCATGGACGGAAGAGCCTGGTAGGCTGCAGTCCATGGGGTCCCTATGAGTTGGACACGACTGAGCAACTTCACTTTCACTTTTCAGTTCATGCATTGGAGAAGGAAATGGCAACCCACTCCAGTGTTCTTGCCTGGAGAATCCCAGGGATGGGGAGCCTGGTGGGCTGCCGTCTATGCGGTCGCACAGAGTCGGACACGACTGAAGCGACTTAGCAGCAGCAGCAGCAGCCTAGTTAGTCCAAACTATTTTTTCTTGAAAAAAAAAAAAAGGAATTTTTAAATTTAATTTTATTTATGTGTGGCTGCTCTGGGTCTTCCTATTTGCTGTTCTTCTCCAGTTGTGGCCAGCAGGGGCTTTTCTAGTTGCTGTGGGCAAGCTTCTTATTTCAGTGGTTTCTTTTGTGTGAAGCCGGGCCCTGGGCGCACGGGCTTCAGTATTGTGGTGCTTGGGCTCAGTAGTTGTGGCTCATGGGGCTCTAATATTTGTCTAATTATCTTTCTGGTCCTTGATGACTGAAATGAAATAAAAAATTCCTCGGGTAAAGGATTTTGTACTATATGATCTGTGACAACTTACTAATATTTCTTGTTTTTCCAGAATTGATTATTTTTCTGCTGTTCACCCTTCAATATGAAGGAGGATCAAGTTGTGCTGGAAGAACCGGGATTCCAAGATGAAGATGTATGCCTAGAATGTTGAAAGATACATAGATATTCATTCATTCTACAAAAATGGAGTTCCTTCTCTGTTAACTACTTTTAGAAACTTAACTACTATTTTTATTTATTAGAAATAAAACAGTTCTGGAGAGAGGCACTATTACAAATATGTAACAACTTGTTTGGCAAGGGGAGCTAAGATTAGCTACTTAGCAGCTGGCATGAAAGTATTTTAATAATTTAACAATTGGTATGGCCATATTGGTACCAAATAGCAGAGGAGGGAGTTCAAGGTCTGGTGGAGAAGACTGAGAAAACATATTTAAAAATAGCTTGTGTTGTTCCACTCTTTTGGATTAAGGTCTTAAAGAGTTTGGAGAGACTGTTGGAACTCCCCGGGGGGTCAGTGGCTGGGACCTGTGCTTCCACTGCGGGGGGCTGAGTGCCACATTGGGCTTCCTAGTGCTTTCAGTGTTGGCGCTGCTTTTAAGTGTGCATCAATACATTTGAAAAAGTATTATTGATCCTACCTCAATTTGTCTAGAGAAGCGGAATTTGAGGCGTTTTGAAGTGACTCATAATGCTGAATTAAGTCTTTAAAATATGTGAAACAGTTGGATATGAAGAATTAACACTCTTTTTTTTCTGTTCCATCTCCTTTAGGAATCTTTGTTTCAAGACATTGACCTGTTACAAAAACATGGAATTGTAAGTATTTTTTCAATACTCTGTGAAATTGTCCCTTTGAGAGTTTCTCAGCCTTGACTGTATTGGCATTTGGGACCAGGCAATTCTTTCTTGTTGAGGTGGCTGTCCTGTGCATTGTAGGGTGTTTAGTAGCATCCCTGATTCCTAACCACTTACTCTATGCCAGCAGCAACCCTCTGGTTGTGACAACCAAAAATTTATCCAGACATTTTTAGGTGTCCCCAGGGGGCAAAATTGCCCACAGTTGAGAACCACTGGTCCAACGGGAGGCATTCAGAGCTATCTACTGAAAATTTACTTTCTGTGTCATGTGATTAGAGTAAGTACAGTTCAGTTCAGTCGCTCAGTCATGTCTGACTCTTTGCGACCCCATGAACCGCAGCATGTCAGGCCTCCCTGTCCATCACCAACTCCCAGGGTTCACTCAAACTCACGTCCATCGAGTCGGTGATGACAGAAATCCAGACTTTAAGTAACAAGCTAGATGAATTTCAGTAGCAATCAGTTGACAGTAAAACTTCTCTGACACTACCCTTTGAAGCCCTCACATTTACTCTCTTTCAGTTGAATTTAGAAAGTTGGAGCAAGAGAAAATGCTGGTTTTTTGGTTATGTAGTTATTTGCATTCTCCAAGGGTAAAGAAAAAAATCTTAAAAGATTTTTAAAGAACATACTGGTAATGAAGTTCTGTAGAAAGAAGGAGCTGAACTGAGGGGGTGAATGTGTGATAAATTTGTTAGCTTTTCTACCAACAGACTCTTCTTTTGAATTCCTTGTTACATTGCCATGGTCTCACTAACATTCTTGGGAAATCAGGGCACAGCCAGAACATTTGGCAGCATGCTGGGTATGTTCTACTCAGATATTTCCAGAACATTTGGCTACATGGTGGGTGGGTTCCACCTGGCTGCTTGTGTAAAATTGGCATCATAATGGAAGTAGATGGACATGAAAGCACATGACATAGTAGGGGAGCCTTTCAGGCTGGCATTTTCTCAATCTGCTGCACCCATTCTTTTACTTACAGAATGTGGCTGACATTAAGAAACTGAAGTCAGTAGGCATCTGTACCATCAAAGGGATACAGATGACAACAAGAAGAGCCCTGTGCAATGTCAAAGGACTCTCAGAAGCGAAAGTGGACAAGATTAAAGAGGCAGCCAACAAGCTTATTGTAAGCAAAATCCATTCTTTGTTGTTTTAGCTTAAATGGGCCCTGGGAATCTCTGTAGCCTTTTTCATTACATACACTAGAAACTATTGTGATAACTGTGAGTTCCTGTGCATCACTATACATTATATGCCCCATGTTAACTTTTCATCATGTAAGTTTCAAAGCAATAATTTCTGAAAAAAAATGAGACAGAGGTTAAGAGACCAGGAAAACTATGAAGGCAATCATTTTTTACAAAACCTTTTATTTTTGTCTCCTTTTCTATCACTTTTCCCTTTTCTGTGCCTCTGCCTTTCCTTCTTTTCTTCTTTTTTTGTCCAGGATGTGCTGCTTACAAGATCTTAGTTCCATGACCTGGGATCAAATCCAGGCTCCCAGCAGTGAGAGTACCAAATCCCAACCACTGGACTACCAGGGACTCCCTCCTTTTCATATTTTTTTTACCTTCCTCCTCCTTATTTTTTTGCATTATCTCCTCAAACATTGTATATATGGCTGTTGTGAAGCACTCAGCACCAAAGAAATTGCTCTCTCCTGGTATAGGCATTTGATAAGAGAACATTGCATTTGAAAAAGACTAACAGTGGCTGGGTCTCCATTTGTGCAGTTAAGATAGATATGACCAAGAATGTGCTCATTGAGGCACCTGAGCATAAAGCTAAGTGAAACCTGTACTTTGTACCTGGGCCCATAGACCATAAGAGACCTATGCCGCTGATGGCTCCAAGCAGAAGCACATGCCTTTGACCCAAGTTTTTGTGTAGCACTTTTGGGGGCCACTGGAGGCAGCACCTCTGGAAATAAGAATGTGCAGAAAGGCCAAAGCCTCTCTTTGCAGAAGAGCAGGCTTCTCCTTTTCTACATGTGTATAAGAGAGTCTCATTCTCACCAAGTCCTAGAAATTCTCTTCACCAACAGTTACCTCTTTCCTTCCAGTTGCAAGTGTCAGTGTGGTCCTGAACTTGGAGAGGACACAACTGAACTGGTCTGAACACAACTCAGTTGCTCTATGTTCTGAGTACTCTTGGGCTGTATACCCACAAGGCAGTTCCGTAACTGCCAGGGTATCTAAGGAAGCCCTAGTGCAGTACCCAGGGTTTGGGATTTAAACTGCTCCTTTATAGCTCAAGGCATTAGTCTTCTTTCCTTTGGAAAGTAATTCTATTACCAAAGAGAAGAATCTTTCTCCTTCTCGTGTACCCACTAATGCACCAACAGTCTAATCCTCTCTTAACTGAAACTGTTTTTCCTTAGAGAAAGAGATTGAGATATAGAGGGAGAGACAGAGACAGAGAAAGTTAATTTCATAGTACAGTGGTATGTATCAGAACTATCTGGAGTGGCTAATAAAGAACACAGAGGGCCAGCATCATTGAATGAAATCAACTGAATCACTTAGTAAAGTACGAGTCTGCTTTATGCCATAAATGTATCTCATTTAACCTTTACAGCTTCCCTATGAGAGAGACGCTATTATTATCCCATTTGACCCAAAAGAGGAAGCCAAAGTACAGCATGATTAAGTAGTTTACCACACATTGCACAACTAATAAGTGTTAGAGATGTAGTTTGAACCTTGGTAAGGTGACTCTAGAGCCTGTGTTCTTAACCATGATCTTGTGCTGCCTTCAAAGACAAATGAACTGTAGCTTATAGCAAATGATGACCGAGAATCAAGTATATAGTTGTTGGCAGCATTTGAAATTAAGATATTCATCTAATATCTTTTTTGAACCTTTCCTTTTGTCTTTCTGTAGGAACCAGGATTCTTGACTGCATTTGAGTATAGTGAGAAGAGGAAGATGGTTTTCCATATCACCACTGGGAGCCAGGAATTTGAGTATGTATTTATATTTTTTATAACCACTAAGCACAGTCTTTGGAATACTACATTTCTTTTCCTCTGTCCGAGTTGTTATTTTGACTATAAACAATAGCAATAGCTTCTTACTTTGCAGAATTTTTTTTTCCCCTCAAATGGCAACTGAAGCAAATAAATTTTAGACTGCTTGTAAAAATGGGATTACCTTTTTTACAAGAAATTCAGACCCAAAGTATAAGTAGTTTCTGAATCAGTCTGTATTGATTAATAAGCCATTAAAGAAATCAGTTTAACTTTTCATTTCCTTTTTATTCTCCATTGATCAAGGAAATTCCATTTCACTTTTGGTTTTCCTTAAAGATCAGTTGTTAGGGACTCCTCTGGTGGTCCAGTGGCTAAGACTGCGAACTCCCAATGCAGGGGAGCCAGGGGCTCAGGTTCCACCCCTCCTCAGGGAATTAGATCCCATATACCGCAACCAATTAAAAGAACCTGCACGCTGCATTGAGGGTCAGTTGAGACCCAACACAACCAAAGAAATATTTTTAAAAATTCAGTTGTTAGAGTGAATATTTTAGAGGAAATAATCCAATGTTGTTTTTGCTTTTCAGCATCAGCAGTTTTAACTCCTCCCCACCTTTTTTTTTTTTACCATCTTATGATTCCTAAGACATAGTCACCATCTTCGCAATGCAAGTTGACTACGGTGTGTGTGTTTTTTTTTCCCTGCCTTAGTAGGCAGAATTACTATTTCATAAGTTAGAGAAGTTTCCAAGAGCAATTTGAACAAAGCAGTATTTCCTCAAAGTATTCCTCAAAACCTTGACCTCACAAAAACTCCAAGAAAAAAAAAGAGTTTCATAGTCAAATATGCCTCCCCATTTGAATGTCTGCTAGGCAACTCAGACGTCACAGGTCCCAAATCAGATTTCTAGTATTTGCCCCAGATTTGCTCCTCCTAAAATCTCCCTCAGCTCAGATCTCTTTCCTAATCGTCAGGTCTGGAACCTTAGTGTCATCCTTGGTGCCTTTTTTACCCCCTCACATGCTAACTCTAATCTCTTAACAAATCCTGTCTGCTCTGTCTTCAAATATATTTAGAATAAACCAACCAGTTTCTTCAACAAATAAATTATAAAGAATAGAAAAGAGGTGGACTCAGGGAGAAGACCTAGAGAGTAAAAGGCATTTAAAAGACATGTCACTTAATCTCAATACGTAGATCTTATTTTGGAGCCTAATGCAAACACACTACAGGAAGTAAGACATATGAGGCTGAAAATTGAACACTTACTAGATGTTGATATTAAGGAATTACTAATTTTTTAGATGTGATATGGTAATGCAGTTATATTAAAAATAAGAGTCTTCATCTTGTAGAGATACCTACTGAAATATTTAGGTGAATTGATATGTTGCCTAATATCTGCTTAAAGTAATATGAAAAGGGAGGTAAGTGGTTGGCAGTTTATATGGAAAAAATTTTGGCCATGAGTTCATGGTTGATAACTGTTGAGGCTGAGGGATAGGTACATGATAGTTCATTATTATAATGTTTTTTGTCTACTTTTGTTTATGTTTGAAATTTTTCATAATACAAAGTTTATATGTATATTTTTCCTATTTGTACCTATATGTGTACAGAGAGGGAGAAAAAAATGTAAATTTAATTACTTCTCACAACCTTCTCCTTTGTTACCTCACTGGCCTAAACCATCTATTAATATCTGTTCTGGATTATTGATAATAACTTCTAACTAGCTTCCTTCCTTTAGACATTGCCCCTACCATTTATTCTTCACATAGAAGGCAGGATAAATTTTTTTATATAATTTTATTTATTTATTTTTGGCTGTGCTGGGTCTTCATTGCTAGGTGGACTTTTCTCTAGTTGCTGGGAGCAGGGGCTACTCTTCATTGCAGTGCACAGGCTTCTCATTATGGTGGTCTTTCTTGTTGCAGAGCACAGGCTCTAGGGCTCATGGGCCTCAGAAGTGGTGGCACGTGGGCTCAGTAGTTGCGCTTCCAGGGATCTAGAGCGTAGGCTCAACAGTGGTGGCACCAGGGCTTAGTTGCTCTGCGGTATGTGGGATCTTCCTGGACCACAGATTGAACTCGTCCATGTCTCCTGCATTGGCAGGAGGATTCTTTACCACTGAGCCATCAGGGAAGCCCCTGAATAATGTTTTTAAAATATAGATCAGATCATAATACTCTTCTGTCCAAAACACCCTAATGACTCCCCAGGCTCACTCAGAGCAAAAGCCAAAAATCTTCCCTAATCTCAAATCTAAGCTCTTATTTGTCTTCTGGTTTACTGTGTACCAACTGGGCTAATTTTTTTGCTATTCCTAGAAAATAGCAGACACACTCCAACCTCAGGGCATTTGCACTTAGCATTCCCTCTGCCTGGAACTCTCTTTCCTCATTATGTACCTGGCTTGCTGTCAGATTTTTCAGGTCTTTGCTAACTCACATGGGCCTTCTGTGATCATTTTCTTTGAAAATTTATTTGAAAACTTCCTACCTTCATCCTCTGCATCTTTTATCCCTTTTCCAGATCTAATTTTTATTCATACCATTTAATAACATCTGACATACCACATATTTTACTTACTTATGTTTATTGTCTGTTTTCTCATTAGAATTGAAGCTCCACAAAGTGATGGATCTGTCTCTTTCGTTCACTGCTTTACTCCAGTTAGACCCAGCTGAGCACTGAGCACATACACACATCACTCCAAGTGCATAAAGCACTCTCTGGCACAAACTAGATGTTCAGTAAATATTTGTGGAATAACTAATTGACTGAATAAGCAAATAGTAAAATATGTTGGGGAAGTGCAATAAACTGTATTTCTCGGAGATTTATACATTTTATTAAAGGGTCTGAATTCCTACAGTGAAGTAAAACACCTGTTTAACCTAGCATTGCCTCAAATTTTTAAAATTTTTAAAATCACAGAACCTTTTGTTCAAATAACAGCTAAGGAAGAGTCTTTGGGAAATCTTGCTCCAAGACTAATTGGTCAGGTACCTTCCTGGTGGTCCAGGGTTAAGAATACAACTTCCAAAGCAGGGGACGTGGGTTTGATCCCTGATTGGGGAACCAAGATCCCACATGCGGCCTGCACACTGTGAGAAGAGCCCACGTGCCACAGCTAAGACCCAACACAACCAAAATGAATAAATATTTTTTTAAAAAGACAAATTGGTCCAAGTCAGGTTGATCAAAATAACTTGATTCAAATGATGACTTGATATTCTCCAGTTGTTCTACCACATCATGGTTTAAGAATCATCTGGCTGGACTTCCTTGGTGGCCCAGTGGTTAAGAAACCTGCCTACCAGTGCAGGGGACACATGTTTGATCCCTGGACCAGGAAGATCCTGTATGACACGGGTCAGCTAAGTCCATGCACCACAACTGCTGAGTCTGCATGCTCTAGAGCCAAAGCTTTGCAACAAGAAAGCCACTGCAATGAGAAGCCGGAGCACCAAAAATACTAGAGAGTAGCCCCACTCATTGCAACTGGAGAAAGCCCACGTGCAGCAACAAAGACCCAGCGCAGCCAGAACAAACAAATAAATAAATACAAATTTTAAAATTTGGCTTAGAGAAATTATTACTCTATATATTACTTATATATTATTAAGTAATATACATTATTATTTATGTATTATCAGGGCTTCCTTTGTGGCTCAGTGGTAAAGACTGCCTGCTGCAATGCAGGAGACCTGGATTCGATCCCTGGGTCAGGAAGATCCCCTGGAGGAGGGCATTCTCTAGTACTCTTGCCTAGGGAATCCCATGGACAGAGGAGCCTGGCACGCTGCAGTCCATAGGGTCGCACAAAGTCAGACACAGCTAAAGCGACTAAGCAGCGGCAGCAGTATATATTATTACTTAATATATTTTTTCTTAAGCTGCAAGCCCATTTATAAATTTGACAAATTTTAAGGAACTTTTCTAATATGGTTAACCAAATTTCCTTGAATATTTTAACTTATATTTATAAATTTATTATATTTCTCCTCAGAACTTTGCTTGTATAATTACTAAAATCTTTTCAATTACTTGAATGTCTTATAAATTTAATGTATTACAGGCAGATTCTTTATGATCTGAGCCACCAAGGAAGCCCCTATAAATTTAATAAATTAAACATAAGTATAGTGAGTCTTAGACACTCTTAAATGTTCAAATACTGTGTATAAAGTTAGCTATCAACTTAGAAGCTGCAGCTTTATATCATTTAATCAATTACAGGCTAATATGTTATAAAAATGTCAAATTCTCAAACTATGAGAGTTTTCAAGTACCAAATATGCACAGTTTATTCCTAAATTTAATATGAAAATAGTAATCTATGAGTTTGATTTTTGTCTCTATTTTAAAATCTTTCAAGATTTAAAAGCACCGTTTCTATTCCTAATACTAAATTTTCCTCAGTTTCCCAAGGGAACAGTTAGTTATGCTATCTCAAGCAATTTGGGGTACACTTTCAGTTGAATTGGGGGTTCATTTTTTCAGAATATCCACCAGAAATTTTGTCTTAGATTTTCCAGGGCTATAACCATTTCTCTAAAATTTCTCTAAGCCAAAGTTTTAGGGTGGTTTTTCTCAAGATGAAGAAGGACAAGTAAAACTTCCTTTAATAATTGGTAGACTTATAGAATCTCTAAATAAAAATCTAAATAAATTCTAAATATAGAATCTCTAAATATGCCTTTCAAATGGAGTGGTCTCTCCAGCATGTCCTTTAGATTCAGTTTATGCGGGTCAGTATCTAGATTTTTTTCTTTTTCTCATTGAAGTCCACAGCTCTCAATTTGTGGCCAACTTCCAACACTGCTTCAAGTTACATTTAAGTTACTCTCAAACTATGTAAATGTACATCTGTTAAATTATCCATATCTCTTAGAGCTCTGTCTGGTCTGTGACCATGTCCCAGAAGCCATGCTAATACAAACTACAAAGATGTTTAAAGTGCTCCTACCAGATCTTAGGGCAATTACTATAGTTAATATTTGTTGCATTAAATGAATGACTGAGATTATTTAACTTTAGGTCTTTTCATATCAGGAATATATATCAAATGCACTAAATCACTGAGTTACCAATTAAGTACATGCTGTCAAAATCTGACAGTTATTTTTCTAACTGCTAGCAGTACCTATCACATCTTTGAATATTTTCTATTCTGACATGTTCTTCATAGAATTTGGCTTGTGTGAGATACGTCAATCATGGTGACAATCACTGGATTCTCCTAATATCTATTTTTCACGTTTCTCAGTACTTTAAAAAATTTGGATATTTGGTTGACTTTTAGAAACATAGTCCCAGCACAGTATGAAGAACCCAATTAATAACTAAAACCATTTATTCAAACCTCAGTTCAATTCTAAAGAATAATGAAATATAAGGCCTGCATAGCTCATTTCCTGTTGGTAGACAGGAGTGGGAACAGCAGGACTTATAGATTGTTTTGTTGATCCCCCTACCCATACACAGTATAACCGGTGATCTAAGCAGGTGGGAAGCCATTTGTTCAGCCAAGAGTGTGTGTTTATCTTGGATGGATAGAAAGACACATAGATCAGTTCAGTTCAGTTCAGTCTCTCAGTCGTGTCCGACTCTTTGGGACCCCATGGACTGCAGCACGTCAGGCTTCCCTGTTCATCACCAACTCCCAGAGCATGCTCAAACTCATGTCCATTGTGTCAGTGATGCCATCCAACCATCTCATCCTCTGTCATCCCCTTCTCCTCCCACCTTTAATCTTTCCCAGCATCAGGGTCTTTTCCAATGAGTTGGTTCTTCGCATCAGGTACATAGATAGAAATAATACCAATGACATTAGCACTTTCTCCTTTCTTGATATTTCTATTTCTGTTCCTGTTACTGAAGCTTACTTTCTATTTCTAGTAAGTTGCTAGGAGGTGGAATTGAAAGCATGGCAATCACAGAAGCTTTTGGAGGTAGGTAAAAGCTTAATATTTTGTTATATGAAAAATATATGTATGTATACACACCCATATCAATGATAAATTGTATCTGTTTTGGAACTTATGATGAAATATCAGTTGTCATAATGCAAGATCTTTCTGGGCTACAATTAAAATATTTTCCAACATTAACAGATGAGTTTTATTGACATTTTTCATCTTTTTATCTCTGATTCCTATAGAAGAAAATTTTTTCCTCTCATACCTTCAGAAAGTAGTTGTATAATGAGACTGATCTTATTAATATTTTTAAGAAATGCATATATCAGGAACATAGAGAATAGATTTTTCTCTTTGTTGTATCCTCTATTAAAAAAAAAAGTTGGAAATTCCCTGGCAGTCCAGGGGTCAGGACTGCATTCTCACTGCTAGGGCCTGAGTTTGATCCCTGCTTGGGGAATTATAATCCCACAAGCCTCGTGGTGCAGCCAAAAAAAAAAAAGAAATCCATGCATAGCTATTTTATGTACTGCTCCTGACAGTTCCATTATTTTCAGTCCTCAAAGAACCAAATCTGTTTTTTTGTTTGTTTGTTCAGTGTTGATGTTTCTGCTGACTTGGAGAAATAAATTTTTGTTTATTTCTGTTGACTCCCAGTCTTAATGGCTTGTTGTTTGGTTGCTAAATCATGTCCGACTCTTTGCGACCCCAAGGACTATAACTCACCAGGCTCCTCTGTCCGTGGGAGTTCGCAGGCAAGAATACTGGAATGATTACCATTTCCTTCTCCAAGGGATTTTCCCCACCCAGGGATTGAACTGCATTTCCTGCATTGCAGGCAGATTCTTTAGCACTGAGCCACCTGGGAAACCCACTTGAATGACTTACCTTCTTGTGTGTTTATTGATATTTGTGAACATATTTCTTAATTTTAATCTGTTGAAGTTCAGTGGGCCTAAATTGGTATAGTGGGGATGTTTTTCTCTAGAGAGTATTTGCTTTTGTTGGTAGCTAGGAGATACCACCAATTTGAGGATCACCCTGGTATTCCCCTTGAGGATCTCAGATCAGGGCGAAAACTCCAGGCTCTCTTTCCTTTGGTGGAGCCTTACACTTTCATTTATATGATTATTCCTAAGAAAAATTTGGGTTTTATGGCAGAAAATGAAGAGGAACTAAAAAGCCTCTTGATGAAAGTGAAAGAGGAGAGTGAAAAAGTTGGCTTAAAGCTCAACATTCAGAAAACGAAGATTATGGCATCTGGTTCCATCACTTCATGGGAAATAGGTGGGGAAACAGTGGAAACAGTGTCAGACTTTATATTTTGGGGCTCTAAAATCACTGCAGATGGTGACTGCAGCCATGAAATTAAAAGACGCTTACTCCTTGGAAGGAAAGTTATGACCAACCTAGATAGCATATTGAAAAGCAGAGATATTACATTGCCTACAAAGGTCTGTCTAGTCAAGGCTATGGTTTTTCCAGTGGTCATGTATGGATGTGAGAGTTGGACTGTGAAGAAAGCTGAACGCCAAAGAATTGATGCTTTTGAACTGTGGTGCTGGAGAAGACTCTTGAGAGTCCCCTGGACCAGTCCATTCTAAAGGAGATCAGTCCTGGGTGTTCTTTGGAAGGAATGATGCTAAAGCTGAAACTCCAGTACTTTGGCCACCTCATGTGAAGAGTTGACTCATTGGAAAAGACTCTGATGCCGGGGGGTACTGGGGGCAGGAGAAGAAGGGGACAGCAGAGGATGAGATGGCTGGATGGCATCACCGACTCGATAGACGTGAGTTTGAGTGAACTCCAGGAGATGGTGATGGACAGGGAGGCCTGGCGTGCTGCGATTCATGGGGTGGCAAAGAGTCGGACATGACTGAGCGACTGAACTGAACTGAACTGAACTGATCATCTAAAGGACAGTTCTGAAAAAGAAAACCTTTAAAAAGTTATTTTTATTACTGGTATTCATATATGTAGAATCCATTCATGACATAGAGGCACTTCGTGTATGAGATTTGACAGTTGGAAAAGGAAACCATACTCTAAGACCATATCTAGTCTTTATGAAAATAATCTAACTCTTAACTATTTTTTTCCCTGTGTTTCACAGAATTTCGAACTGGAAAAACCCAACTCTCTCATACCCTCTGTGGTAAGGATATATAACAACAATGATAGCAATACCAATAATAATCATAGCCATTACTTACTAATCTACTTTGTGCCTGGTACTTTATATAATCTCATGTAATCTGAACAAACTTGCAAGGAAACTAAAACTCAGAGAGATTACTTAACTCCCCACGGTTACACAAATACCAGAGCTGGTCTGTGAATGTGTGATACGTGAGGCCATGTTGTGTGTACTGCACCCTGAACACCTGAATAGAAATAGGGAGGAGGTGAATGGATATATGAATGTATTGGTGGAGAGAGGTATTTGTTCATGGCCTCAATTTTTCCTATTCTGTCTTTTGTATATCATGTTTATAAGAATATCACAGAATCTATCAAGGCTTTAGAATTCCTTACTTTCCATAGAGTAAGGGTGGAACTAAAAAAGACTTAAAATAAGCAAAAATATCTCCTTTTACATAAAGTCATTGTACTGTATTTCTTAGACCCAAGTAGAAGGAAAATGGGTGTTTAGTAAGGGGATTCTGGAATCCAAATAGCTCTACCCTTAATAGCTGCATGACCTTGGTTAAGTTGCTTCACCTTTCAGATTTTCCCCATCAGTAAAATAGAAATAATGCTAGGGCCATTTTAGGATTGTTTTGAAAAATAAATGAAATAATGTGTGTGCTTAATGTAAAATAATTCCTTAGTGTTAGTACTACATATAAAGAAAATACATTTAAAATTAATGCATCCATTAATTGAAAAGTTACTTAAATGAGTTACATAGCATAAATTATATTTGTGATTATTTCTTATAGGAAGAAAGTAATATTTAAATTCTACCTCTGTTCTTTTTAAAAAATTTTTTATTACAATATGGTTGATTTACTATGTTGTGCCAATCTCTGCTGTACAGCAAAGTGACTCATTTATGCACATATATACCTTCTTTTCTATTATGGTTTATTGTAGGATATTAAATATAGTCCCTTGTCCTATATATTTGGACCTTGTTATTCTACTTCTGTTCTTTAGGAGAGCTAAATTTCATGAATATCTCCCATTGTGAAAGATACAGACATTCTTTGCTGAATTACTGTTATGCTGGAAGAATACTTATAATTTTACCACTGGTTAGTAATATAAAAATATAGCATGCTATTTAGAAACTATTATTTGCTAGATGGCTAGAGAGTTGCAACCAGAATAAATCCCATGTTAATTTGTATATCCATTTGTACAGAGTTTATTCACTCTTGTTAATATTAATTAATTTTTAATTGCTTCCTAGTGACAGCTCAACTTCCAGGAGCCGGCGGCTACTCAGGAGGAAAGATTATTTTCATCGATACAGAAAATACTTTGTAACCCTTTTATTTATGCAAATTGCAAACAATAGTGTGATATAGTACTATTACTATAAAAGAGAATTTGAAATATGTCATTTTTATAACTATCCTGTAAACCAATAATAATGAAAAAAAAACAAGGGGAAACATTTGCTAGTTGAGTTCTCAAATCACTTTTTTCCTCTTAAATCTTTTTAAGAATTGTGTATTTTTTTTTTATTGACATAGAGTTGATTTACAATGTCATGTTAGTTTCAGGTATACAGGAAAGTGACCCAGTTTTATATATATATATGTGTACACATACACACACATATGTATATATCAATCAGATCAGTCTCTCAGTCGTGTCTGACTCTTTGCGACCCCATGAATCGCAGCATGCCAGGCCTCCCTGTCCATCACCAACTCCCGGAGTTCACTCAGACTCACGTCCATCGAGTCAGTGATGTCATCCAGCCATCTCATCCTGTCGTCCCCTTCTCCTCCTGCCCCCAATCCCTCCCAGCATCAGAGTCTTTTCCAATGAGTCACACGTATATTGTTGTGATTGTTTAGTCACTAAGTTGTGTCCAACTCTTGTGACCCCATGGTTTATAGCCCACCAGGTTCCTCTGCCCATGGGATTTCTCAGGTAAGAATCCTGGAGTGGCTTGCCATTTTCTTCTCCAGGGGATCTTTCCAGCCCAGGGATTGAACTTGCATCTCCCACATTAGGAGGTAGATTCTTGACCACTGAGCCACCAGGGAAGCCCATATACATACATATGTATACATGTGTATGTGTTAATCACTTAGTTGTATCCGATTCTTCGTGATTCCATGGACTGTGGTTAAGAATCTGCCTTTCAAGGCAGAGGATGTAGGTTCCATCCCTGGTCAGAGAACTAAGATCCCAATGTCCTGGGCAACTAAGCCCTTGCCACAAAAAAAAAAAAAAAAAAAAATTTTTAAGAAGAAAAGGGGTTCCACACAGAGAGAGGGTGTAAACTGAGAAGGATCACTGAGATTTGCAATTAGGAGTCCAAGAGACCATTTGCGGTAAAGAAAGATGATGGAAGTTGTTGCAGATAAACAGTAAGGAATTGAGTAGTGTGTAATTAACCAATAAATAGAAGAAGTAACAATAGTTTGAGGAGCTATCAGGTTCAGAAGACATTCCTTTTAACAATAGGACTGAAGCAAGAGTTGCTCAGCTGGAGTTCATCTAGTTTCAGAAATAGTTGATTAAATATGGTTCTTTGAGAGGGAGGAATTGTTCTTGAAGAATATCTGCCACTGTTTGGCAATTTGGATTTTATCCAGAATGGTAGAAACAGCTAAGAGCCAGGTCATGTAAGAGGGAATGCAGGGGAACAAGGATATGCAAGGGCCCAAGTGAAATGTCATTCTTTCAGTGTCTCTTACATGTATACTGCTCTATCTTGATATTTTTCTTTTTGTGTGCTTATATTTTGCCTACATAATTATATTTTACACTTACTTATGGCATAAATTATCTTATGACTCCTTAAATCCTCCGTAGTGCCTTACACTGGTAATTGGTTAATATGCTGATAATTCCATATGCTGATCTGCTAAAAAACATTTGTAAATTGGTTTGAACTTCCCTTTAGCGTAAGCCCAACTTTACATTCCTGGTTATATAGTCACCTGGTTTTATAAAAACTGACATAGTGAAAAAAAACTTTTTTATCTCTTCCAATTCCTTGTCTTCTTTGACTTGTCTACCAATAACATCTGAGTATACTCAGCAGCAGTAGAAGATTTTAGTGGCTGTCATTGTAGCTCTGAAGAAAACATATATAGTGCTGTAGGATGACTGGGACTGAGAAGGCAATGGCACCCCACTCCAGTACTCTTGCCTGGAAAATCCCATGAACGGAGGAGCCTGGAAGGCTGCAGTCCATGGAGTCGCTGAGGGTCGGACACGACTGAGCGACTTCACTTTCACTTTTCATGCATTGGAGAAGGAAATGGCAACCCACTCCAGTGTTCTTGCCTCAAGAATCCCAGGGATGGGGGAGCCTGGTGGGCTGCTGTCTGTGGGGTCACACAGAGTCGGACATGACTGAAGCAACTTAGCAGCAGCAGCAGCAGCGTGACTGGGAAATCCTAAAGACAGTTCAGCATTTACTGAACTAGTTCCAAGTGTCAACAAATAAGGTTATAAATGGTCCTTGCTTTATAGTTACTTACAAGCTTCCCTGGTAGCTCAGCTGGTAAAGAATCCACCTACAATGCAGGAGACCACAGTTCGGTCCCTGGGTAGGGAAGATCCCCTGGAGAAGGGATAAGCGGCCCACTCCAGTATTTTTGGGCTTCCCTGGTGGCTCAGATGGTAAAGAAACTGCGTGTAATGCGGGAGACCTGGGTTTGATCCTTGAGTTGGGAAGATCCCCTGGAGGAGGGCATGGCAACCCACTCCAGTATTCTTGAGTGGAGAATCCCCATGAACAGAGGAGCCTGGCAGGCTGCAGTCCATGGAATCACAGAGAGTCAGACATGACTGAGCAACCAAGCACAGCACAGGATAGTATGATCAGTATTAACACAAATACTGTAAGTGAAATGAGTCCATGGACATGCATTTTATCTTATGTCATTCTGAAAAATATTGGGATCACCAAAGACCTAAAAAGATGTTTATTAATACTCTTTATAGTCTAGATAGATATAAGTGATTATTAGCATCTTCCAGAATACCTTTCCAGGTACACCAAATTTGTCCCCTCTATGAATTTACTAATTTCAGAATGTTATTAAAACTCCTTTAGAAGAAAGTGGATTTTAAACCTGAAATAAATGAAAAACTATATGGTGATAATTCCTTTCTGTACCCTTAAAGTGACTTTTTTGAACCTTTGGTTCATGTAGTCAAATTTATCTTTATTGGCAACACGTGATTAGTGGTCTATTAAACTGTTGTGTGTTGAACAAGTGAGGAACGTGAGTGAATTAATTCACTTTGAAGTGACTTGAATTATAATTCAGTGATATTATCTTCATAGAAGAGATCTATTTTTATAGAACTGAGAACAAAAGAGGTTCACAAATCTTAATTTCTAGTTTTTCTCCTATAACTGATTTGCTGCCTACCTCTAAGTCATTTGCCTAATCTCTGTCAGTGTCCTCATTTGTAAAATGTAGTACAGGCCATAACAACTCACTTCCAAGGTTGTTGTTTAGATTAGATAATTTAATACTTAAATTCATTACTGTCTCATTATTTCTATCACTGTTATTACTACCTAATTAAGGCACTTAGGAAAAATAAAGTCTGATACAGATTTTAGGTGATTATTAGCATCCTCAGAATACCTATGCAGGTAGAGTGTTTTGCCTCTCACTCACTTAGAGCATTATTGTTTGTAGTTGTTGTCTAAACTTTTTGGAATTGATTTATTGGATCCTTAATCTGGCATACTCCAGCCGTCCAGATCGCCTTCGGGACATTGCTGATCGCTTCAATGTAGACCATAATGCAGTCCTAGACAATGTACTTTATGCACGTGCATATACTAGTAAGAACCCCATGCAATTGGATGCTTAGGCTGTTTTAAGGTTGGCAGCATTGATGTATTATTTGAGCGATGCTTTATTTTGACATTATTCTTTTCTCCTTCTGTTTTACTTTTCTCCAGATTTACTTAGTCAATCCACAGATTTTATCTAAGTCCTTAGACATTGAAATGTTCTCAAATTATTTCTTATTCTATGTCTTTGAAATGGAGAGTAACATTCTTTTGGATAAGGTATCATTTGGTATGTATGCTACCATATTTAATAAAGTCATAATTAAGAAATCCTTCAGGGGCTCTCTTTTGCCGAGTTCCAAGGACATACATAATCTTAGTCTCTGCTTCTTCTAGCTTTTATAACATTTTCCCACTGCATTTCGCATCAGGTGAACATCAGATGGAGCTACTTGATTATGTAGCAGCAAAGTTCCATGAAGAAGCTGGCATCTTTAAGCTACTGGTACAAGCTTTTAAATACTGTTCAATCTGCAGCTATTTAGCATATTATCTTTCTTCTGTTGACTCCAGTTCAAATTAACTTCCATTTCCAAATGCATTATTTATTTTTACATTAATTTTGCACAGATCATTGATTCAATAATGGCACTTTTCCGAGTGGATTTCAGTGGTCGTGGGGAATTGGCTGAACGGCAGCAAAAACTGGCCCAGATGTTGTCACGACTCCAAAAAATCTCAGAAGGTAGATGTTTAAAATAAACGGTGATATCAGAATAGCATCTGTGACTGTTTGCTGGATAAGCTTTGCAGAGAAGCTCAGAATAATGTCAGGAGACAATCTGTTTTTTAAAAGATAAAATTTCCTTCATGGGGATACAACACTTTTTTAAAACCAGAAATACTGATTCTAAAACAATAAGGTACCTAAATAATATAACAATAACTTTACGTTAACAGTGAAAAAACAGAAATGTAATCTTGTTTATCAAAGAAATTCGTGGCACAGTGTTTCTAAACTCTGAAATCTAAGCAATGAACTTTTAATTTATATTGCCATTCTCTTAGTTTCTTAATTTTATTTCTTGATGCAGAATATAATGTAGCTGTGTTTGTGACCAATCAAATGACTGCTGACCCAGGAGCAACTATGACGTAAGCCCCAATATTCTGCTTTTGTATTTCACAAAAGTTAATATCAAAAGGGTTTGGTTCAGTTCAGTTGCTCAGTCGTGTCCGACTCTGCGACCCCATGAATCGCAGCATGCCAGGCCTCCCTGTCCATCACCATCTCCTGGAGTTCACTCAAACTCACGTCCATTGAGTTGGTGATGCCATCCAGCCATCTCATCCTCTGTCGTCCCCTTCTCCTCCTGCCACCAATCCCTCCCAGCACCAGAGTCTTTTCCAATGAGTCAGCTCTTCACATGAGGTGGCCAAAACACTGGAGTTTCAGCTTTAGCATCATTCCTTCCAAAGAACATCCAGGGCTGATCTCCTTTAGAATAGACTGGTTGGACCTCCTTGCAGTCCAAGGGACTCTCAAGAGTCTTCTCCAACACCACAGTTCAAAAGCATCAATTCTTCGGCGTTCAACTTTCTTCACAGTCCAACTCTCGCATCCATACATGACCACTGGAAAAACCATAGCCTTGACTAGACGGACCTTTGTTGGTAAAGTAATGTCTCTGCTTTTCAATATGCTATCTAGGTTGGTCATAACTTTTCTTCCAAGTAAGCGTCTTTTAATTTCATGGCTGCAGTCACCATCTGGAGTGATTTTTGGAGCCCCAAAAAATAAAATCTGATACTGTTTCCACTGTTTCCCCATCTATTTCCCATCAAGTGATGGGACCAGATGCCATAATCTTCATTTTCTGAATGTTGAGCTTTAAGCCAACTTTTTCACTCTCCTCTTTCACTCTCATCAAGAGGCTTTTTAGTTCCTCTTCACTTTCTGCATAAGGGTGGTGTCATCTGCATATCTGAGGTTATTGAGTGGGAAAAAAAGGGTTTAGAGTGTAGAATAGGAAATAATTCCAAAATGATCAGTCTTGATATGGGCACAAATCTGTCTCAAATCATATTTTTCAGAGTGCATATTATTTCATAATTGCAAATATCACTTATTTGTTATCCAGATCTATTTGTCTCTAGTTCTTTATAAAACAAAGCAATATTTTAACTATTTTCAGAGATAGTTGGGGTTCTTTTTTGTCTAAGATTAAAAGGATATTGGAGAACAATAAAAAATCTTGGAAATAAAAACTTATATACAAGATACATGAATGGTTTCTTACAGGGCGGGCGGTGACATTTATTATGTGCAGGAAGTGATGTGGAGACTTCACTCACCAAAAATACATGAATGGTTTTTGTTGCACCAATAAGCTGTTAACCTGAAAACAAAAAAGCAGGCTCTTTACAGGATATACCCCATATATATACATATATATGGGGTATATTTGTAAGAGGTCCTATGAGAGAAGTCTCCTATTTGAAGAAACAGAATTTCAGTCTATGCCAGTCCATGCTGGAAATATTCATTTTTTGTTGACGTATTGTGCACATAACATACATATTGATGCCTCTTCTTGAAAGATGGCAGTGAATAGACAAGGAGAGTGAAAGTAGTCTAGTGAAACAGAGAATTCTAAGAAAGGTTAGTTGCCACCATCACAAATTTTGAGCAGTATGTATCTGGATAAGCAATCAAAATAACCCTGAATCTATGTATTGCTTTTTTAAAGATCTTTTCAATGACTTTTTATTTATAATAATTTTTAGCCAGAGAAAAGTGCAAGACTAGCACAATAAATACACAAATATCATCATTTGCCTAGGTTCATCAGTTGTTAACATTTTGTCACAGTTTTTCTATGTGTTTGTGTGTGTGCATGTGTATGTAAAATCTCTCTATATACTACATATGTACACAGGCTTATATATGTATGTATATGTTTTGTGAACCCTTTGAGAGTTTTTTCCCCTGAATTATTGAGAATTATTTGCAGACATCACGACACCTCACTTTTTAAACTTCAGCATATCTCTTCTAAGAAGAAGAACATTCCTGTACATAACTACAACATAATTAGCACAGTCAGGGTGCTAATTAATACTGGCGTACTAGTTGTCTAATATGCAGTTATATTCAAGTGTCTCCACTTGTTCCAATAATAGCCTTTGTAGTTTGAAGGAACATGCATTCCATGTACTTGTCATGTCTCTTTAGTTTCCATTAATCAGAACAGCTCCTCAACCTTTGTTTGTTTTTCGTGACGTTGATGTTTTTGTCGCACCATGTGGCACACAGGGTCATCAAGCCCATGCTGCCTGCATTGGGACCATGTAACATTTTTGAAGAGCACAGGCCAATTGTTTTTCGAATGTGGAGTTTATTTTTTTCTCATTATTTAAAACGTTAAACACATTTGGCAGGAAAACTATATAAGTGATGTTATGACCTTTTCCATATATCATGTCAAGAGGCACACTCTTTCAGTTTGTCCCATTACTACTGATGTTAGGTTTGATCATGTGATTAAGATGGTGTTCACAAGATTTCTCCATTGTAAAAAACCTTTTCCCCTTGGTAATTAATAAGTAATTTCTGGGGTGATACTTTGAGACTTATGTAAGTATGATGTTCTGCACCCTTTGATTTTAGCATCTATTGGAGATTCTTTTGTTTTTTAATTATTTATTGATTTATTGGCTGCACTGGGTTCTTAGTTGAAACTTCCCTGGGTCTTAGTTGAGGCACACAGGATCTTCCATCTTCACTGGGCGTGTGAGCTCTTAGTTGCAACATATAGGATCTAGTTCCCTAATGAGAGATCAAACCCAGGCTCCCTGAGTTAAGAGCACAGAGTCCTAGTCACTGGACCACCAGAGAAGTCCCTATTGGAGATTCTTGTTTAAATCAATTATTACTGTGATGGGTGCAATACAAAGTTCTGTTACTTTAAAACTGAGTCAGTATGTCATTTGTTCGCAGATAAATCAATCATTGATATATATAAGAAGATATTTGATATAATATTGTAAATTCTGAAAATTGTTCTGAAATGAATGTATCTCTCTTTAGGCATTTTCTGAACTCATCCTAAGAATATTGCTGCATCTTCTGCAGTTTGATATAACTCTCACTTTTCAGTACCATTTTATTTTCTACTTAATTACAAGAGATTCCAATGTGAAAAGTTTTAACTACACGAAAGGTTTTAAGCACATTTTTTTGCTTTGGTCTTTTTTTTGGCCTCACCTTGAGGCATGCGGGGTCTTGGCTCCCTAACAAGGGACTGAACCTGAGCCCCCTGCAGTGGATGTGTGGAGTCCTAACCACTGGACCACCAGGAAAGTCCAAGCATGTTAAAATGACTGGGGAGAGAGAAATTATTCATTCATTCAATATATATATTTATTGAAAATATACTATGTAACAAGATTCTGGGAATTCACTAGTGAACAAACAAGACTGTGTGCCTTGCCTCCATTAGGGAAAAACAAAATACATAATGTCTTAATTTAAATTTTAAAGCTTTGAAATGTCATGCAAAGTCTGTAGTCCTTGAGTGGTTAGGGCAATCTCTGTTTTATGTGGTGTCTTTCATACACAGGACATGAAGTACTTCACAAAAAGAATAATTTTAAGCTGAAGAGAAATGGAAGATTTTTAAGGCTCACTTTAAAAAGAGAAAATGACTCATTGGCTCAGAGGGAGGAAGTGGGTTGCATTCAAATAAAACAGTACAAGTTAAAGAGCAATGTTCTTTCTTCAGGTGTTGGGAGGGAACATTGAAGAGGCCAAAACTGTCGATCTAGAGTTAGAAGGCAAAAGAAGTCTGTGGAAATTAGGTCAGATAGGATTCTTTTTCTTATATTTGTAAAAAGTTTCGAAGGGAATCAAATCATTTTGAATTGACTCCAGTAAGAGAAAAATAGAGAGGTGACAGAAAGGAAATAGTTGAAGAGTCAGAGAGCAGAGGAGATTTGTAATGAAGGAAGCTAGGTAAAGAGCCAAAGAAAGTAACAAAGGCTAGTATTTTTGCTTGGTGAATCTGCTTTGAAATAGCATCCCCTCTACCTAGCCAGGTTATGCAGAAACAAGTTTCACTATAATTAGTATATTCTAAAATGTATTAATATTATGGCAATATAAATTAAATGGATGTGCTGTGAAGCACATAAATTGCCACAACTAAATTAAAAAATTTTAAACTAAAGAATTCCAAATGCTATTAGAATACTTTCCATAAAGAAAATATCTTTGTTTCTCAGTGTTAAGGAACTCCAAGCTGCAGCTCTCCTGGAGCCTGTCAGAGAACTATCACTATAATTGGTATGAGTCCCCAAGTACACTGACAATAATTGAGGCTTATATCCCATGCATTATACTCGATGGCACATTGTATTAAAAAGGAACAAAATTATAGAGGCGAGGAGCTGCCATATGATACAGCAGAGCAGTAATTCCTAGATAAGGCTCACAGATACAGATTTTAGGACTAGAATGATCCAGTTGGTAAAGGCCTGGAAATAATCAAAGTATCAGCCTGTGAAGCTCCATACCACAGCAAATAATCAGATAAGCAACAAATAAGACCTTGATGTCCCCCTACTTCATTTGTGTATCTGTTTCCCTAAAACAAAAAGTCATCTTAGAATGTTTGCAGTCCTGTAAATGTGCAGTTTATTCTTTAAGGATGTCACTTACTGATTCTACATCATTAGTATAAATGATTGAGGACAGGAGGAGAAGGGGATGACAGAGGATGAGATGGTTGGATGGCATCACCGACTCGATGGACATGGGTTTGGGTGGACTCCGGGAGTTGGTGATGGACAGGGAGGCCTGGTGTGCTGCGGTTCATGGGGTCACAAGGAGTCAGACACGACTGAGGGACTGAACTGAACTGAAGAGACAATATGGTAGAGAAAAAACATTAAGCCAAGATCACTAGCATGCTGACCTTGTGAAACATTTAAATTATTTGAATTTCACTTTCCTCTCCCTCAAAATTAAGAGCGCTTATATTCATTGGTTGCTCACCATGTGCCAAGTGCTTTCACTTATCATCTTATATAATTCTCATATCACCCCTTCAAAGCTCGCCTACTGTGCTGTACTTAGTCCCTCAGTCATGTCCAACTTTTGCGACCCGGTGGACTATGGCCCACCAGGCTCCTCTGTCCATGGGGGTTCTCCAGGCAAGATTACTGGAGCGGGTTGCCATGCCCTCCCCCAGGGGATCTTCCCAACCCAGGGATCAGACCCAGGTCTTCCGCACTGCAGACGGATTCTTTACTGTCTGAGCCACCAGGGAAGCCCAAGAATACTGGAGTGGGTAGCCTATCCCTTCTCCAGGGGATCTTCCCAACCCAGGAATTGAATCGGGGTCTCCTGCATTATAGGTAGATTCTTTACCAGCTGAGCTACCAAAGAAGCCCTGGCTTGCCTCCTAGACTTCCCTATTCTATGAAGCCAGTCTCAGAATATTGCCACATTTCTCCCCATCTCACCATCCTAAACCCAGAATTCTGTCTTCAAAAATTTTTTAAATGTGTAGATTTTTCTGCATAGTTTGAGAGGAAATAGTGGTGGGGTTATTTAACAAAACTTTTTACACATACTGTATCTTTTAAAGCCATTTTTTTTTTTTTTTTTGCCAAAATTCCTCTCTTTTGGCAGTACACTTCTCTCTTTATCTTCCTATAATCTCAAAACATCCTCCTCACTTTTGGACATGTTCACTCAGTCTCTTAAAGGACTCCTTCTAAAAAATTCCATCTTTAAGCTTGCCCCTTAGCAAGTCAAAAGTACCAGGAGTGCCAGTTTTCTCTCACGTTTGCCCTTGCCTGGACCGCTCAAGGTCTCCACTCCAGCCAGTATTTGAGGTTGACACTGTTGTTATTCCTAATTTATAAAGGAGGAAACCGAGGCTTAGAGTGCCTACTTGGTCAATCACACAGTTAAAAAACAGGAGCCAGAATTTAAACCTAGGGATCTAACTGCAACACTGATGTTCTTTTAGCCTCACTGTGCTGTTTTTCCTATTTCATCCCAGAAAAATACCACCTGCCCTACCATCACCATAATCCTATGCTCCTGCACCGTGATTTGAAGTTGAAAGATCAGGAGATTCTTTGTCTTGCCGTTAACTATATAACATGCTGTATCCTGTTCAACCAGAGCAGGATAAATGAAACAATTTTTCTTGGCCTATCTATTCCAAATATCTACCCCTGTCTCTTCCTCCTCATCATACTCCCCCATCCCCTGAGAAAGGGAGAAAAGAAGAAAAGATAATATAGAAGACGGGGAAATAAGAGAATAGGCTAAAGGAAGGATGTGGGTGGCTTTCTGAAGCTGTTTTCACTTGGTCAGAAATAGAAGTAAATTAAAGCCCTCTAAATGAATGTGGAATGCTATTATACCTTCTTGCACTTTACCTCAAGACATGTTTATAATTGCTAGAACACTCAAGAAGTTCAAAGAAACTTGAAGAAAAATTACTTGATTTACATGTCACTGAAAGAGTGACTCTTTTAACGAAATCATAGTTAAATAATAATAGTCTCCATTTATTGAGTGTCTTTTGTGTGCTGAGATTACTGGAAGGGTAAAGCTAATGCTTTATAAATGATGTGGCACTGTTCCTGGCATGTAGTAGGCTCCTCATGAGTTGTATTAAATACGCCTTGAATCTTCACAACCGCCCTAAAAAGTAAGAGGCTTTTTTGGTTCCCATTTTACAGTTAAAGAAACAGATTCATAAAGGTAAATAATTAGCCCAAGGTAACGTAGATAGTGAGTCAGGATTAGGAAGGCAGATAATAATTTCAGTTACTGGGTTACTGCCTTATCTAAATTATTTCATTTTATTCTTACAACTATTGTACCAGTTACATACAGTTATTATTCTCCATTTAAAATCAAGAAACAGACATTGAGAATGAATAACAAGTTTCCTGAGGTCATATGGCTGGCTGGTAAGCCAAAATTTGAACTCAGGTCTAACTCTAAATCTCTTATGCCACATAGAACATTAAAGCTGTATATGCCAGGGGAAAGGTTAGCATGCTGTCATTGGATAGGCTTTGGAAGGATGTGTCCATCACCCTGTTGAGTTGACCAGAGTTCAGGGCCCTTACCCTTACAGAGGATTGATTTGGTCATTCACTGAGAACAAATCCATTTCTTAGGGGCAGACTCACATTAATCAAATTTATGAGACTCAGTGAAAGATCAGAGGGCCAGTTTACTGATAAAGAAAAATGTAATTTCATTTGAGGTTCTTATGACCAAGGTATTCTCTCTTTGTGGGCAGATCTACAGACCTTGGATTCTGTAGGCAGAATCCAAATTTTAATCAAAAATTATTTACTACATATGGAATCCCAGCAAAGGAAAATAATTAGATGAGCTAGAAGAGTGTCTGCCACAGAGTAAGGACTCAATAAATCTTGGTTGTTACTATTATTGTTAATACCTGTCCACACCAGAGCAGGAAGGAACTATGAATCTCCTAAACTTACGTGAAAATTTTTATATGTGTACATTTGTGCATTTTTCTGGGAAAGAGTTTATATCTTTTATTAAGTTATTAAAGTGTTGGTAACTTACAAGAAAAGTCAAGAGCCATAAATTCTCCATGAAATTCTACACAGAATCCTGAACACTTTGATGGAACAAGTAAAATTTGAATTCATTTGATATTCTCTAGAGCTAAGGCTATTTATTGTGCTGTGTTGTACTTTGTTTTAAATAAGTATAACCTCTTACATTATGAGTTATTTTTAGGACATTTTCTCCCCATGTTATCTTCCCTATTTTGATTTCTTAGCACTTTTGCAGATCATATCATTTATTTCCCATTTTGTTCATTCAAAATCATCTCTCTTTGGAAATGAGTGTTCATCCTCTAGTAAGTATATCTGTCTCTCAAGAGTGTCAGTATTTGTAATGACCTTGTAATCATAATTTATTTTGGAATCCATATGATCATAGTAAGAGCTTATCTTTCCTGTATCCTATTTTAGAATAAACATTAGACATCAGCAATAAATATATTTCTGAAACTCTTCCCAAATTCAGAACCATATAACATTGAAGGCTTCCAATAGTTAATGAGCAAGAAAGAGGTTCTCAATATGCTCTCATTTACATCAGAGCATCATGCAGAAGGGTTGGGTATTTCTTATTTCTTATTTATCCCTTGCCATTCTCCATAGAGAATGCCTTGTAATCGCAGGTATTTTTGTATATAGTTCATATGATGAAACCTGAAAAGTGTTCTGTTAATTCAGTTTTCAAGCAGACCCCAAAAAACCCATTGGGGGACACATTCTGGCTCATGCTTCAACAACAAGAATAAGCTTGAGAAAAGGAAGAGGAGAGCTGAGAATTGCCAAGATTTACGACAGGTAAATATTTTTTTACTCTTAATTAGATTCTTGTGCATATGATGTTATATAGAATTACTTCTCCAGAGAGGCTATAATTATTCCAAGGGCAGACCCTACATGCTTGGATTTCCTTCTCAAAAAGTATTAAATTCATTGGGAAGTTCCTAATATGTACTAGGTTCTAGGGATTCGAGGATTTTGTTGACAAATAGACTTGGTCCCTGACCTTCCAAATCTTACAGTAAAGCTAGGTAATGAAATAATTGATTTCCACTTTAAGTGAGGTAAATGCAGGAAAAGTGCAGCATGTTATAGGGATGTTCTTCTTTCTGCTAGTTTTCTTTTCAGGTTTCAGTTTAAACAGCACTTTCTCAAGGAACATTTCCCTGACCCTTACAGTCTAGGCTAATACTCTGTATTACACCTTATATTCTTTCACAGTACTTACTTATTTAATTAATAGTTATAAGCTTAGATTTTACCAATAGTAAACCTAAAGCGATTTGAATTGAGGAGGCTTTGCTCACCCCTTCCTGAGCATTGCTGCTGACCCTTCTCTGTGGACCTCCCCCATTTTTGCCTGTTTTGTTAACTCTGAAGGGTTGGCAGGGGAGGGGACCTTTACCCTTCCTGCAACTGTTCCTCAGTAGATATACCTTTGACTGGGTCTGGAAAGGCTGAGCTGGAAGGAGCAGCCCTTGGTTCTGAGCACTTGTTTCAGCCCTGAGGCTGGTGGGCATGGGGGTGCTATTGGAGCTGGACTTCAACACCTAGGATGCTGTTGCCCAGCTGGTAGGGTTGCTGGGCTTCAGACTCCAGCTCCAGCTCTTGCCCCTCTCTGACCTGAGAGAGCTCCTTGAGCCCCTGAAGCCAATAAATGGAGAGAATAAGAAAAGAATCTTTAGAGTGAGAAAGCTAATATTTTGGCCACTTAGAGATGAACTGCAAAACAAGAGCCTGGCATAGGGCTGGGACTAAAGATTTGTATGGAATTTTTCAAGATTTGCAAGTATGTAGCTTGGAAGGAGACTGGTGCTTTTGTTGTTAAAAAAAGCAATAACCTGTCATTTCCTGTAATGTTTGCATAGTACATCTTACCCCTCTCCTGTCTCTCGCTGCAAAGATGGTGCTGGAACGTTCTGGAGGGTCATGTCACCTTCAGCTTCTCCTATGGAGACTGAAGCCTTTGGGGTTTTCTGTCCAAATTCAAAAGGAGTCATACATGAGTATGTATGTATATGCATATGGGTTGATGTACATACATTTTTGTTGTTGTTCATTTGCTAAGTCACGTACCAGTCTTTGCGATGACATGGACTGTAGCACCCCAGGCTTCTCTGTCTTCCACTGTCTCCTGGAGTTTGCTCAAATTCATGTCCATTGAGTCATATTCATGTCCATTGCTATCTAACCATCTCATCCTCTGCTGCTGCCTTGTCCTTTTGTCTTCAGTCTTTCCCAGTATCAGGATCTTTTCCAATGAGTCAGTTCTTCACATGTATGTACATATGTACATGCATGTATTTTATATAAATATCTATCTATCTATATATATATATATCATGGGCTTCCCTGATAACTCAATTGGAAAAGAATCCGCCTGTAATGCAGGAGACCCTGGTTCGATTCCTGAGTCGGGAAGATCCCCTGGAGAAGGGAAAGGCTACCTACTCCAGTATTCTTGGGCTTCCCTGATGGCTCAGCTGGTAAAGAATCTGCCTGCAATGTGGGAGACCTGGGTTCTATCCCTGGGTTGGGAAGATCCCCTGGAGAAGGGAAAGGCTACCCACTCCAGTATTCTGGCCTGCAGAATTCCATGGACTGTATAGTCCATGGGGTTGCAAAGAGTTGGACACGACTGAGTGACTTTAACTTTCATGTAAGATCATGGCATCTGGTCCCATCACTTCATGGGAAATAGATGGGGAAACAGTGGAAACAGTGTTAGACTTTATTTTTTGGGGCTTCAAAATCACTGCAGATGGTAATTGCAACCATGAAATTAAAAGACGCTTACTCCTTGGAAGGAAAGTTATGACCAACCTAGATAGCATATTCAAAAGCAGAGACATTACTTTGCCAACAAAGGTCTGTCTAGTCAAGGCTATGGTTTTTCCAGTGGTCGTGTATGGATGTGAGAGTTGGAATGTGAAGAAAGCTGAACCCTGAAGAATTGATGCTTTTGAACTGTGGTGTTGGAGAAGACTCTTGAGAGTCCCTTGGACTGCAAGGAGATCCAACTAGTCCATTCTAAAGGAGATCAGTCCTGGGTGTTCTTTGGAAGGAGTGATGTTAAAGCTGAAACTCCAGTACTTTGGCCACCTCATGCGAAGAGTTGACTCATTGGAAAAGACTCTGATGCTGGGAGGGATTGGGGGCATCGAGTCCACCGACTTGATGGGTGTGGGTTTGGGTGAACTCCGGGAGTTGGTGATGGACAGGGAGGCCTGGCGTGCTGCGATTCATGGGGTTGCAAAGAGTCGGACACGACTGAGCGACTGAACTGAACTGAACTGATACAATATATAAACACATGCAAATATATGAACAAACTTTGACAAGGTAATTGATGTACATGGTAAAAAAAATCAATAAAATCAAACAATACAAGAAAACAGTTACAAGCTTAGTGGGTTTTTACAGAGAAACGTATTACACTTCAGCTGTTCTCCATTCTGGGGACAGAGCAGTGAACCAAACAAAAAGACAAGACTCTGCCTTCATGAAGCTTACATTCTGTTGGTAATGATTTATGTATGTCATCCCCACTAGACAGTAAATACCCTGAGGACAAGGACACTATTCTCTTGCTTACCACTGTATTCTTAGTGCCTCAGACATAACAGAGGCACAATATTTGTGAGTGACTGATTAGCCAGTCTTGGGCAACAAGGTAAAGATTTGTAATAACTCTTAACCCTAGGGAGGTTAAGAAAAAATCAGCCGAAAGAAATCACATGAGCTCTTAATCTGGTTTTAGCTATGAATCATAGTACTTATTTTGTATTGTAATTTAAAATATTAAACGTCAAATAATCAGTTCCCGTATCTATCTGGGTGTTGTTTTTTTTTTGGCTGCACTGTGTCTTCATGGCTGCACACGGGCTTTCTCTGTTGCAGCAAGCAGGGGCTACTCTTCGTTATGGTGCTCTGGCTTCTCATTGTGGTGGCTTCTCTTGTAGTGGAGCACAGCCTATAGGGCGCTTGGGCTTCAGGAGCTGCAGATCATAGGCCCTAGAGCATGGGCTCAGAAGTTGTGCACAGGCTTAGTTGCTCTGTGGCATAAATATTCCCAGACCAGGGTTGAACTCTTGTCCCCTGTATTGGCAGGTGGATTTTTATCCACTGCACCACCAGAGAAATCCCTTTATGTGGTTTTTATTCAGACCATTTCACTTTTCATCACTGGTCCTCATAGAGTATGATACATATGCAAGTGCTATGTTTTGTGGAGCTTCAGCAATCTCTAGAAATTTGTTACAAATGAACTTTGTTGAATTAAGTAGATAGTAGGATTGTTTCATCTTTTTACTAAAATTTCTAGGTTTATATCTTGAACAGATTGCTGTGCTTAAAACTTTCCCAACTATTTTTTCACTCTCAATTGTAATCAGCCAATTACATGTACATCTCCCTCACTACAATGATTGAGTCTGGTTTACTAATATCCCAAGCAGTTAGCATGGTACTTGGCATCTAGTAAGAGCTCAATAACTATTTGTTGAATTAACAAATGAATGAACTCCATCTACATGTTCAATCATTTGTGTATTTAATCAAGTCTTCTAAACTTTTAGGAACAAATAACCCCTGCCGTTTTTACAGTCCTAAGAGAACACTAGGGTTCTGCAGACTCAACAAAGGATAATTAAAATTATCATAGAAGTTAATTATGTCAAATATCCATAAATTTGAATAAAAATAGCAAAACCAGATCAGAACTTAAAATGTCAAAATAGTTATCTGTGCAGCTTGTACTTCCTTCTTTATGATTCCTAAAGATTTCTCACAAAGAATTCTCCTTGACTTTAGAAAAAACATTTTGATAAAGATCATGAAGCTAAAAACAATAACAATGCTAGCTAACACTTAACTGAGTGGGTTCTATGTGCTAGGCCTTGTGCCAAATGGAGATTATTATCTCCATTTACACATGAGGAAGGGCTTCCCTGGTAGCTCAGTGGTAAAGAACCCACCTGCCAATGCAGGAGACACAGGTTTGATCCCTGGATTGGGAAGGTCCCCTGAAGAAGGAAATGGCAACCCACTCCCAATATTCTTGTCTGTGAAATCCCATGGACAGAGAAGCCTGGCTAGCTACAGTCCATAGGTTTCCAAAAGAGTTGGACACAGCGACTAAACAACAATAACAACACATGAGAAAACCAAGGTCCCAGGTAGTTAGGTTACCATTGCCCCTCTAGAGTCTATTTTAAACATAGACGCCAGAATGATCCTTTATAACACCAAGTCACGTCATATCTATCCTCTGTTTAAAACCCTCCAATAGCTCCCCATCTTGAGTCAGAATAAAAACCCATCTCTACACTGCTTTACAGAGCACTACATGAATGGCCCTATTCTTAATTCATGCTAGAAATGGAATACCCCCATTTCTGCCTCACAGGCCTCTATGAAGTCCTTTATAATCTATGAAACCTTTCCTGAGTAACCTAGCCTGCATAACTTCTTCTTTCCTTAGAGTTCTATAACATATACTGACTTTAAGGAACTTAGCTTACTTTGCATATTTGTTATATCATAGTTCACCTTTTAGGCTTCTTCAGAGTAATGCACACATCCGTTCTAAGTCACTTCAGTCATGTCCAACTCTTTGCAACCCCATGGACTGTAGCCTGCCAGGCTCCTCTGTGCTTGGGATTCTCCAGGCAGGAATACTAGAGTGGATTACCATTTCCTTCTTCATCTTGAGAGTAAAGGCTGTCTCAATTTTATAAATTCTGTGGGATCTAGTACTTGCTAAAGTCTGATTTTCAGAGTTAAAAAAATTAAAAACATCACTTTCTGTAAATCAACATAAGATGGACATGTGTTAGAGATTTTCTTCATCTCAATTAATGAAGAAACCACTGATTTAAAGGATAATTTGAGGAACAGAGATTTATGTAGTTGGTCAGTTCAATGAAGAAATAAATTTGCTAATAGATGCAAAACTGGTTAATATCCTGCCAGGCAATAAGTTATAACATTTGAAGTTGTCGTTTCTACTGGAGAGAAACCTATTGTTTCTCTACACAGTGAAATTCATTTCCATTGTTATAGACTGGCATTATAAGAATAATTTGCACTGCTATCAGTTTTCTACAAATAAATCTCTACTCCTATAGAGTTGTAAAATAAAATGTAAAATTTAAAAGAGCATGTAATGGGGGGTAAAAAAATAAAGAGCTTGTAATCATGACTCGTACAAATATAAAATGTCAAAGATCATATTTAACTCAGTAAGTCATGCAGGAACCAGTAAGATTTTATAACCAGATCAAATGAAAAATCAAATTAACACACAGATGCAGTCATATAAGTAATGCTGAAATGAATTCTAAATTGATAAAAATGGGTTAGTATCCATAGGACAATAATCAATTGCGTTCCTCTTCACATAATTTACGTTTCTATGGACAAGAATAATTTGTGTTACTCATAGTTTTCTGCAGCTCATGGAGTTGTAAAATAGCTCAAAGACAACGAAAACCATGGAATCCTCATAGATTTGTATAACCTGGAAGGATGTGTTAGGCAACCTCTTTTTCCACTGAAGGTACTCAGTAATCTTTTAGTTCATTTCAAAGTCTTTCACGGTTTTTCCCTACATTAGTCATGGAAAGATGCACACCTATTTATTTTAGTATTTTTTAAAAATGTTATTGAAGTATAGGTGATTTACAGTGTTACATTAATTTTTGCTGTAGAAGTGATTCTGGTATACATATATATGTATTCTTTTTCATATTCATTTCCATCTTAATTCATCACAGGATATTGAATATAGTTCCCTGTGCTATGAGGAAGAACTTTGTTGTTTATTCATTTTAGATATAATAGTTTGCGTCTGTTAATCCCAAACTCTCAATCCTTCCCTTCCCCACCCTGCCTTGGCAGCCACAAGTCTGTTCTATCTGTGGGTCTGTTTTGTTTCATATGTTATGTTCATTTGTGTCTTATTTTAGTTTCCACGTATAAGTGATATCATGGTATTTGTCTTTCTCTTTTTGATTTACTTTGCTTAGTATGATAATCTCTAAATCCACCCATGTTGCTGCATATGGCATTATTTTATTTTTTTATGTGAGTAATATTCCATTGTGTATATGTATATGACATAAACATATATATACACACACACATATATACATTCATTTGTCAATAGACATTGGGTTGTTTCCATGTCTAGACTATCATAAATAATGCTGCTATGAACATAGAGGTGCATGTCTCTTTTTGAATTATGGTATTGTCTGGATATATGCCTGGGATTGGGATTACAGGATCATATGGCAACTCTGTTTTTAGTTTTTCAAGGAACCCCCAAAAAACAAAGGAACCTCCATACTGTTTTCCATAATGGCTGTACCAATTTACATTCCCACCAACAATGTAGGTGGGTACCCTTTTCTCCAAATCCCCTCCAGCATTTGTTATTTGTAGACTTTTTAATGATGGACATTTCGACCACTGTGAGGTGGTACCTCAGTGTAGTTTTGATTTGCATTTCTTTGATAATTAGTGATGATGAGCATCTTTTCATGTGCCTATTGGCCATCTATATGTCTTCTTTGGAGAAATGTCTATTTAGGTCTCCTGCCCATTTTTCAGTTGGGTTGTTTTTTTGTTATTGAGCTGTATGAGGTACATACCATTTAGAATCAGTAAACCCCTAAAGGTCTTCTGCACAATGCCTGATAGTGCACTGTAAGAACACCCAGTTATCCCTGTTGCCTATTTCCAAGTTTAGGATAATTTTTCTTGACATCCAGAACCTTAGAAGTTATTATATAGAAGTTATTCTATAAATGTTTGTGACAGTTGATAATACTTGTAGATAAATTCTGCAATCCACATTTAGCTGTACCAACTCACATGTCTCAGGAGACTCAGACTAATAGGAATATGATGCCTGTGACATGAATACAGTATTTATAGCAATAGAGCTTTTTATAAACTTCTGTTCCCTTGTATTCTGTTAGCCCTGAGATGCCTGAAAATGAAGCCACCTTCGCAATAACTGCTGGAGGAATTGGGGATGCCAAGGAGTAGGTGGCGAATTGATGCAGATTGCTTCTTAGTGCTTATTAGGAGCTGAAGAAATGGAAAAGCAGTCTTAAATTTCAGATCTTGAAGTAAGAGTTTGGTTTTTTTTCATGTGTTACTAATGGAAAGTCAGCAGAAGAGATTTAACTCATTTATTTTAAAAGTCTCTGATTTATAATAACTATACATTATATGTCAGTTCAGGAATATAAATATGTATATGAATGAACAAATGTTTTGAGAATTAGGGAGGGATTACCTCACTTTAGCTTTTCAAAGTGAGCCACTAAGCAGATGGAAAGTCTAAGAGCTCAGAAATGTCCCCTTCTGCAACTTCCCCATGAACACAGAAGTGAATAAACTTACAAAGGAGGGAGGAATGTTTGCAGGACACACACAAAAAAGCTTTTTAATTTATGATATCAAACTGTACATTCACAATTTCAGCAACAGAAATGAAACATTAAATTAAGCTAAATTTTTAAATCATTTGACTTTTAGACAAATTGAAATTATTTTTTAAAAATGTACTTCTGATTGGGAAGATAAAAGCAAAGGTAATTAGGATCTTTTCAGTTTTAGGTGGTCAATATAGTGTGACTTATATTTTAAGTTTTGGGTAGAGAATTCAAAATCTTTTTTAAAATACTAAGGTTAATTGAAATGTAAAATTTTGTATACTAATTTTATAAATGTGTAAAAATATTGTTTTTTCTAAGTGTTAAAATCTGGTTTTCAAAATGTATGTATAATAAAAATATTTATAAAGTAAAACAGTAATAGTATTTATACTGACAATCTTTATAGATCTCAAAAAGGTTTAATTTCTTACGTTGCATCCACTTGTATGAGAATATTCAAGTGCTAAAAGTACCATTTGTTGAGGAGGGAGGAGGGTTCAGGATGGGGAACACAGGTATACCTGTGGCGGATTCATTTCGATATTTGGCAAAACTAATACAATATTGTAAAGTTTAAAAATAAAAATAAAAGTACCATTTGTTACAAAAGGTATTTGATTATCCATTAAATCATTCACTCACCAAGTGAATGTTAAGTCTAAACAATCTACAAAAGAAGTAGGTTCCTGCCCTCAAAAGAATGTATATACTAGTTAAAAGAAACTCCTAATGTTTATGAAAGAATGAGAGAGCAAATGATTAAAAAATACTTTGGATTCTGTGATTCCAGAAGTGGGGGAAGAACAGTTAAGCTGTGGGATAGCATATGCAGAGGTATAAAAGCTAGGATTTAGGAACAGAGACCAACTTGGCAAGCAGAAATTGTTTATAGTGTGAAGTACTGGGAAATAAGAACTTTTAAATTTTACTATTATTTTTAAATCTCAGAAGCTGCTCCTCTGAGTAAGCAGAAGTTAAAGTCATTTTATATTTTTGCAAAGTCACTTTTTGGCCTTTTTTTAGTGTGCAAATATAAATGCACACTTTTCCTGAGCGGGGGAAGGTTTTACTACTTGATAAAAACTGAGCATTTCCAAGAGATTCCTTGGTATGCCAATCCTTGGAGAGGAAATGGACTAATCTGTTTAGGAGCCCAGAGCTTTCTTAGTAGGACAGGAAATAAATCGCTTAAGATTTGAAATTCAGGAAAATTTTCTAGGTTAAGCTGAGTACCCCCAGAAAAGAAGACTTTACCCATTGGTATAGAGGTGGAAACCTACGGTTCTGTGGGAAAGGCTGGTTTCAGTGTGGCACATGGCTAAGGCTGGAAACCTCTCTGGATCCAGCCACTCTTATATGTCCTGGTTTAGAGAACAGTAGCTAAGCATGTGAATGCGCACTAAAAAGAAAAAGCCTATAACCTTGGGGCCCAACTTTGGGAAGGCATAGCAGATTGTGCAGTGCCCACTGAACTTTTCTAGGCCAGGTTCTATTTGTCACCAGTGACCAAAGTATTAAGTCTTTCCAGTCTTCCTCCTCCATCTGACTATAGAAATAACTTTGGCTTCTTATTCCAAGGGGCAAAAAAGAGATGCTGTTGGTCAGGACTATTTTAATTGCAAGCCACAGAAACTCAAACTAGCAAATGCAAGACATGAATTCATTGGCTCAAGAGACTGAAAGGTCCAGAAGTAGAGGTGATGACCTTAGCCATCCATGGCTGGAGCCAAGATTTCTAACAGAATCCTCAGGACATTTCTCTCTGCCTCTGCTCATTTTCATGCTGCTATTGTTCTTTCTCAGGCTCTCCCCACATAGTAAGTAGCCAAAATGCTGCTTGTAGCTCTAGACTTACATCCCACTAGAAAAGGCATGCCTTTTTCCTCCATAGATTATTCATTCTGTGGAAACAAGCAAAAACCACCAAATGAGAACAGAGGCTATTTATTCAGAGTTGCTACAGCCAGAGTCCGTGACCTTAATTTGCTTTTGGTAGAGATTCAAAGGCAGGCAGAGGAATGGGAAGGCTTTATAGAGGAAAGAAGGAAAGGCTTCAGGTATGCTCTGATTGGAGGCTGTTGGCATGGAGAGTTGGAAGAGTAATTTGATAGAGATGTGGAAAACAGATAAGGGAAATAATACTGGCATCAGGGAGCTAATTTAGGAAACACATGATAAATTAATTGTTAGGTGATAAAGAATGGGCCTGGGGTCGTAGCAATGAAATGGATAGACAGTTCAAAAAAGGTAGTTAAGATTTAGTGTGAGACTGAATATAAAGAGAGGAAGAGAAGGCAGAGTCACAGGTGACTTGACAAATTTCTTTAACCTATGAGAGGAGATTATGTTTGTATCATGAATACAAATGCAGAAGTGTCAAATAAAGACTAGGGACTTTACCTGGGAGGGTAGGTTTCTATTAGTTTGCTAAGGCTGCCATAATAAAGCACCACAAACTTAGATGGCTTAACAGAAATTACTGTTTTTGAACTTTTTATTTTGTATTGCAGTATAGCTGATTAACAATGCTGTGACAGTTTCAAGTGAACAGCAAAAGGACTCAGCCATACATATACATGTATCCATTCTCCCCCAAACCTCTCTGTCATCCAGGCTGCCACATAACACTGAGCACAGTTCCATGCGCTATACAATAGGGCCTTGTAAGTTATCTGTTTGAAATACAGCAATGTGTGCATGACCATCCTAAACTCCCTAACTGTCCCTTCCCCCCAGCAACCATAAGTCTAAACAACAGAAATTATTGTCTCCCAGTTCTAGAGGCCACAAGGCCAAGGTCAAGATTGGTTCCTTCTCAGGGCTGTGAGGAGAATCTGTTCCATGCCTCTCCCCTAGCTTCTGGTAATTTTCAGTATTCTTTGGCTTGTAGAAGAATCACACTGATTTCTGCCTTCATCGTCACATGTTTTTTTCCCCTGTGTGCCTGTCTTTTTGTCCAGATTTCCTCTTTTTATAAGTATACCAGTCATAATGGATTAGAGGCCCACCCTACTCCAGTAAGACCTTAGCTTAACTAATTACATCTACAATGACCCTATTTCTAAATAAGGTCACACACTGATGAATTGGGGTTAGGACTTCAACATATAAATTCTAAGGTGGACACAATGAAGTAATGGTAAGAATCAGACACAGTTAATGGTCAAACAGGATGCACTAGATACAACCTGAACTCAATACCTGCTGGTCAGAAACATGGAAGGCAAGATCTGGGGAAACCTAGTATTATATTTAGAAGATGAAGAGTTTGAAATAAAGAACAAAGGAAAACAAGGACAGAAAGCTAGGAGATCAGAATAGGGTGGTCAAGCCAAAAATAGGGAATACAATACACCAGACTCAGAAAAGGGATATCTTTCATAGAGAGGAGAGAGATCAGAACCTTAGACACCAGGTTTCAGCCAGCTGTCTCCTTCACCTGACTCAGGCTTGTTGGATATGGTGAATGTTTATCACTGTTTGGTTGCACAATTTTCATTTATCCATCATAATAACACTCTGCTTTTCTTTTAGTCACCTCTTCCCAATTCATGTAGTCTATCCTGAGACATTGGATACTGAGCAACAGTCACAAGGATGAGAGCATGGATTAGAGGTCACAAATACATGCAGTGACAGAAAGGGCAGGAAGGCTGGCAGCAGTGGCACTGACCTGAACAAGCTGTTCCTGCTACTAGACTGCAGGCTTCTGACTCCTAAACTGCACAGTTATTTAGACTCCTGTCCTTTCCTATGGTAGTTCTCCAGCCTCCTGACAATTCAGTGACTCCTAATGTCCTTCTGATAAATTTATCTTTGCTTCACTAGTCAGAGTTGGATTCTATCATTTGCAATCTAGAACTCCAACCACGGTGACACCCAAATGCTGCTTCATGGGACTGGAAAAAAAGAAAGCCAGGAAGGGCTTACTTAACACTCAGGTGGATGATTCCTCATTATTCATATACTCTTCTATACCAGTCTTCAATATTTTAAAAGGAAAATTGTTGAAAAGACTATTAGTCAGAATTTTACTTGACTGAACCCAAAATAATTGTATCTTAAACAAAATCAAGGTTTATTTTTCTCTCGTAGACAGAAATCTGAAGCCAGGCAAGTCCAGAACTATTACAGTGGCTCTACTTTGTAATCAGGACTCCAGGCTTTCTGCTTCCATCCTGCTCTTGGCTTCCATTTTCAGCGTCAGCTCACAGCTTAAGATAATACTGGAATTAGGGTCAGAGAAATCAAGTTGGGGAAATAAAAATGCAAGATAAAAGGGCCAAAAAGGGTCCTTTCCAGCTGAGTCAGCTCCTATGAAGCCCTCTCCCAACACAACACTTTTACTTACATCTCATTGGCCTGAACTCAGTCATATGGCTCTATCAATACACAAAGACGTGGGAAATACTGTCTTTTGTTGTAAGCAGCAGTATCCCCAGCTGAAAATCATAGTTCTGTAATTAAGGAGGAAAGAATGGCTACTGGTAAGCAACTACCAGTTTCTACCACAAAATCTTCTTTTACTTTCTCAGCAATGACAAATTTCTCAAATGTCTATTACTATATACAAGGCAGAGCACTTCAGGAGTTTTATACTTGTGCCAGTAAAGCTGGTTGAGGAGTATATCCGTTAGAATGCCCTCAGCTGCAAGTAACAGAAAACCCAACTGAAAGTAGCCTAAACAATGAGGAGATATGCCATCTCTTATAATAAGAAGTGCAGAAGTCAACCAACTGCTATGTTAATTCAGCAACTCTATAATATCATCAAGGGTTCATGTTCTTTCTTTTCACTTCCCCTCATATGGTTATAGGTCTCTAAAAGCCCCACTTTGGTCAGAATATGACTATGGAAGTTCTGCCTTCACATCCTAACTTGAAAACACCTAGAAAAAAACAAGGTATTCTTTCAGGAGCAAGGAAATAGCTCACCCATACAGTTGCATTCAGCTTGTGGTTTGGCTAGAGGGTCTAAGATGGCTTTGCCTGTATACCTGGTATCTTTGTGGGGGTGGCTGAAAAAGTGAGACTTCTGTCATTCAGTAGTCTAGCCTGAGCTGCTTTACATGGCAACTGGGTTCCAAAAGGGCAAATGCTTAGCAAGCCTCTACTTGCCTTATGCTTGTTACTGTCTCATTGGCCAAAGCAAATCACACAAGAGGTCCAGAGTCATTGTGGGAGGGGATTACACCAGGGCTTGAATACCAGGAAATGTGCTTTCTTGGAGGTCATCAGTACAATAGTCTTCTACAGGGTACTGTTTTGAGCCCTTTGGGATGGGGCATTTGTCTTCAAGAACTTACAATATGGTCAGGGATGTGAGACAAACTCTTGGAAAGTTAAATAGAAACTCATGACTTCAATATCTAAATAACATTTTAAAGACTATGGAAGTCTGAAGGCAGGCCCAGAGAGAGGGGTTTTAACTTGGAAAAGCTAGTTGGATTTTTTTCCCAGGAGATTTCATGTGGTGGTGAATGTTCCATGCCCTCAGGGTCAGGCCTTCAGTGTTCATCTTCAGTATGTTTAGTGCCCTGGGTGCATGCATGCTGAGTTGCTTCAGTTGTGTCCAACTCTTTGCAACCCCATGGACTGCAGCCTGCCAGGCTCCTCTGTTCATGGGGATTCTCCAGGCAAGAATACTGGAGTGGGTTGCCATGACCTCCCCCAGGGGATCTTCCCAACCCAGGGATCAAACCAAGGTCTCCAGCATTGCAGGCAGTTTCTTTACCATCTGAGCCACCAGGGAAGTCCAAGAATACTGGAGTGGGTGGCCTATCCCTTCTCCAGGGAATCTTCCCGACCCAGGAATCGAACTGGGATCTCCTGCACTGCAGGCAGATTCTTTACCCGCTGAGCTACCAGGGAAGCCCATTTAGTGCCCCGCTGCTGCTGCTGCTGCTAAGTCGTGTCAGTTGTGTCCGACTCTGTGCGACCCCATAGACGGCAGCCCACCAGGCTCCCTCGTCCCTGGGATTCTCCAGGCAAGAACACTGGAGTGGGTTGCCATTTCCTTCTCCGATGCATGAAACTGAAAAGTGAAAGTGAAGTTGCTCAGTTGTATCTGACTCTTAGCGACCCCATGGACTGCAGCCTACCAGGCTCCTCTGTCCATGGGATATTCCAGGCAAGAGTACTGGAGTGGGTCGCCAGTGCCTTCTCCGATTTAGTGCCCTGGTACTGGTTAATTTCTAGAGAAATTAACTTCAACCTGACTAAACACACAAGCTGCCAGGGAGAGTATACCAGGATGCCAGTGACACTGAAGAGTAGAATATAATCTCAAGCAGACCAGATGTGAAGATTGACCTGAACAGCCAGCCCATTGCCTCAATGAGCAAGTTCATTTGAAGCTAAATATGCTTGATGGACACAGATTCAGAATAAGGCTGCTTGGACATAAAATTTGAATTATTAATGGGTTCTGGTAGCCCATTACATTGATCTTCATTTATTCATATGTATATTTTCCGGAGAAGGCAATGACACCCCACTCCAGTACTCTAGCCTGGAAAATCCCATGGATGGAGGAGCCTGGTGGGCTGCAGTCCATGCGGTCGCTATGCGTCGGACACAACTGAGCAACTTCACTTTAACTTTTCACTTTCATGCATCGGAGAAGGAAATGGCAACCCACTCCAGTGTTCTTGCCTGGAGAATCCCAGGGATGGGGGAGCCTGGTGGGCTGCATTCTATGGGGTCGCACAGAGTCAGACATGACTGAAGCGACTTAGCAGGGGCATGAAGTGCATGTGTGCTCACTCGGTGATGTCTGACTCTTTGTGACCCCATGGACTGTAGCCCACCAGGCTCCCCTCTGTTCATGGGATTCTCCAGGCAAGAGTACTGGAGTGGATTGCCATTTCCTTCTCCAGGGCATCTTCCTGACCCAGGGATCGAATTTGAGTCTCCTGCATTGGCAGGTGGGTTCTTTACCACTGAGCTACCAGGAAAGTCCCCTTAATTACTCTGAGCAGGAGTCATTTTAAGGGGAAACAACAGGACTGCAGCACTTCCATAAATTCTCAAACATGTCTAGAATTACATATGTATACAAAAGCAAAAGCCCCTTCTTTCAACTCCAACTGATTTCCACCCAGTACCGATATGAACCACCTCCAGATCAGGTAGGGCTGTGTGTTTATTTGGGATTGATGTCCTTGTTTGGTACAGTCTTTTATCAAAGATAACCCTAATGCTAGTTGGTTTTCCTCTAAGTGTGTGCAAATTATATTTTGCCTTTGTGATCAAAATTATGTAAATACCAGAGTTTTCCTTCTCATTAATATCTTAGAGACACCAGTTGGTGTTTCACTGACCTATTGATGTTTTCACTGTCTTTGTCCTTATGTTCTAATTCTTGATGCCAGTTTGTTTTTCTTCACATTATTAAGTCTATTTCTAGAATACAATTGACTGTAACATAATTATATACTTTGGGGTCAATTCTCTTCCGTTCCATTCTGTTTCTTAGAAGAATGTTGCCAACTTTCCTCTCTGACTCTCCACTTAGCTCCATATCTTTTCAACACTGCTGTATCTATCTGGGCAACACAGAGTAATCTATTAAAAAACATGAATCCACATCTCTAACTCTTGCTCAGCTACTGAGTTTGGTCTGTATTTTAGCATTTACCTACTCCCTCCCTCTAGGTTTCCCAGGTGGCACTAGTGGTAAAGAACCCGCCTGCCAATGAAGGAGATATAAGAGATGCAGGTTCAATCCCTGAGTGGGGAAGATCCCCTGGAGGAGGGCATGGCAACCCACTCCAGTATTCTTGCCTGGAGAATCCCATGGACAGAAGACCCTGATAGCTACAATCAGGGTCACAAAAAGTCAGCCACAACTGAAGCAACTTAGCATGCACTCCTTCCCTCCAGCCTTTGAGGACTGACTTTCCTCTTTATGCTTGTCAGAAGCAAACCAGGAATCTCAATCACCTTGGTTTTCTTCAAGGAAAAAGAAAGACTTGTCTGTATTTCCCAGCAAAGACAAGACCCTTCTATATAGTTCAAGAGACTCCCAGGGCCTCCCAGGCACCAGCAGGCATAGTCTAACTGGCAGGTCTGATCTTTAACTCTTGAGCCCTCTTGAGCCCATTTCATGCGAAATGCCAGGCTGGATGAATAACAAGCTGGAATCAAGATTGCCAGGAGAAATACCAACAACCTCAGATATGCATATGATACCACTTTAATGGCAGAAAGTGAAGAAGAACTAAAGAGCCTCCTGAGGAGGGTGAAACAGGAGAGTGAAGCTGGCTTAGAACTCAAAAAAACTAAGATCATGGCATCCGGTCCCATCACTTCATGGCAAATAGATAGGGAAACAATGGAAACAGTGAAAGGCTTTATTTTCTTGGGTTCCAAAATCACTGTCAATGTTGTTGTCAGCCATGAAATTAAGACACTTGCTCCTTGGAAGGAAAGCTATGACAAATCTAGACAGTAAAAGTAGCAACATCACTTTGCTGACAAAGGTCTGTATAAGCTCTGGTTTTTCCAGTAGTCATGTATGGATGTGGGAGTTGGACCATAAAGAAGGCGGAGCACCAAAGAATTGATGTTTTCAAACTGGTACTGGAGAAGACTTTTGAGAGTCCCTTGGACAGCAAGGAGATCAAATCTGTCAATCCTGAAGAAAATCAATCCTGAATATTCATTGGAAGGACTGAGGCTGAAGCTCCAATATGCTGGCAACCTGATGTGAAGAGCCGGCTCATTAGAAAAGACCCTGATGCTGGGAAAGATTAAAGGCAGGAGGAGAAGGGGATGACAGAGGATGAGATGGTTGGATGGCATTGCTGACTCAATGGATATGACTTTGAGCAAACTCCAAGAGACAGTGAAGGACAGGGAAGCCTGGTGTATTGCAGTCCATGGGATTGCAAAGAGTCGGACACAAGTGAGCGACTAAACAACAATTATTGAAGGTGAAGTCACTATCTTATTGTTTCTTCCCCCACTTTGCCCATACAAAACTTTTTTACTTTTTCTGGCTTCTCAGATTTTACTCTCCCATTCCCATCATTTAACACTGTCTTTTATTTTGCTTTTTATTTTTGGAGCATAGAAAGCTTTATTTCAGGCCCAAGCAAGAACAGGTGGCTCATGTTGAAAAACTCCAAATTCCCCGATGGTTTTGGGGGAGAAGTTTTTAGGTGAAATTTGAGGTGAGGACTGCAGGGTGGGTGACTTTCTTCTGACTGGTGAGGAGGTAGCAGGATGATGTTCCAGGAATTTTGGGCTAAGCTTGAAGTTGCCATCCTCCACCTAGGTGGGGGCCTTAGTTCCTGGGAGCCCTACAGGGTCCTGCTCAGTTTCAAACCAGGATCAGATTCCAGAACCAAGAGATTAGAATCATCCACCTGGAGTCTGAAGTTCATCAAAACCCATCTTTAAGAAATTAAAATAAGAACCATCTGGTCTCAGGACCGAAGCTCAGTAGGTATATGTCTCATCTCATAAAGAATCAGTGAGATACAAAGTGAGAGGTAAGTGTATCTGTGTATTTACTTAGGGAGACAGACATTCCATAGATAGAATGGATCTATGTCAAAAGGCAAGAATGGCCTTGGGAGAAATGCCCCACAGACAGAGTGTGGGCCATCTCAGAAGGCAAAAGGCAATACCATCTTTAAATTCATTTATATTCAACAAACCAAAGAGGCTTCAGCCATTAGGATTCCCTAACTTAGAAGGCTGCTAGGGAACTATAACAATTTTTTGTCATCAAATAATATTTTCTTCTCCCACACTAATTAGAAAGGTCCATGTGCTGAGGCAAAGGGCACTGTGGATGGAGCATCCTGTGCTTTCCCAAAGATAAGTGCCAAATATTTGTATGTGAATGTAGTATTTGTCACACCTTGTTAATTATAATACCCCTTTCTCATTTAAAGCTTTCAAGATGTATTAATACTGTTATTCTGAGTCATTCTCTCTAATTCTGTTTCACCCCTAGTGGGCTACTGTACAGTCTGTACACTCTTTTTCAGCTAGCATGTGTGCTGTGTGTTGAGGGGAGGAACTGAACAGCTGTCCCCATTATCTATAAAGAGAACAGAAAAAAATACCATTTTCAGGTGGTGATTAATGTGTCTAAGTGCCACAGGACAGGAGATCACATAGCTAAGATTCCAAGGTGGGGGGAAGGGGCAGAAGTGAACCTTGAGTTTTCCTATTTGCATGCCTCTAGAGGGATTAACAAAAAAATAATCACAGAGATTGGGGGGAAATGCGGGGGGTGGGGTGGGGAGTAGAGAACAGAGATTTGTTAAAGCAAGGAGGTGATGAGAGGCTGGAGGCAGAATTTGGAAGCCCTGAATGTCAGACTGTGGAGCTAAAGCTGGGTCTTTAGGTCATAGGAAACAAGACACTTACAGACTAGCAAAACTGAAAAACACCTGGGATTCCATTCTTCTATGCCTCTCTAATACAGAAGTCACTTACAGACACATTCAATTAGTTAATAATCAACAACTCTGTACCTAAATTTCTGCTTGGCAATAATTGGCTGAACAGTAAAGCAGCTGCTTTAGATGGAGCATGGCTCTCCAGCTCCCTCAGGCCCTACCTGGTCTGGGTTCGCTTTTTTAGATTAATGGCCTTCAAATCATAGTTGCTAAAAAAATTCTGAAAAAATAGGTTGCCTAAACTTTTAAAATTATCAGTTTAAATTGTTTTAAAGGATGTAATTTGATACGCTGAAACATTAACATTTTTAAATGAAGCTGTCATATCACTCTTTTAAATGCATCCCAGTTCAGTCACTCAATCATGTCCAAGTCTTTGCAACCCCATGGACTGCATCATGCCAAGGCTTCCCTGTCCATCATCATCTCCCGGAGCTTGCTCAAACTCACGTCCATCGAGTTGGTGATGCCATCCAACCATCTCATCTTCTGTTGTCCCCTTCTCCTCCTGCCTTCAATCTTTCCCATCATGAGGGTATTTTCCAATGTGTCAGTACTTCACATCAGGTGGCCAATGGAATTTAAATACCACGCGGTTTGATACCAACATCATGCTTTAAAAATACATGAATAAGGAACTTCCCTGGTGGTCCTTTTCATACTGTCCATTGGGTTCTCAAGGCAAGAATACTGAAGTGGTTTGCCATTCCCTTCTCCAGTGGGCCACATTTTGTCAGAACTCTCCACCACGACCCATCTGTCTTGGGTGGCCCTACATGGCATGGCTCATAGTTTCATTGAGTTAGCCAAGGCTGTGGTCCATGTGATTAGTTAGATTAGTTCTGTGATTGTGGTTTTCAGTCTATCTGCCTGCTGATGAAGAAGGATAAGAGGCTTATGGAAGCTTCCTGATGGGAGAGACTGACTGAGGGGAAAACTGGGTCTTGTTCTGATGGGTGGGGCCATGCTCTTTAATCCAATATTCTGTTGATGGGTGGAGCTGTGTTCTCTCCCTGCTATTTAGAGTCAGTAAGGCAACCCACTCCAGTACTCTTGCCTGGAAAATCCCATGGATTGAGGAGCCTGGAGGGCTGCAGTCCATGGGGTCGCTGAGGGTCGGACACGACTGAGCAACTTCACTTTCACTTTTCACATTCATGCATTGGAGGAGGAAATGGCAACCCACTCCAGTGTTCTTGCCTGGAGAATCCCAAGGACGGGGGAGCCTGGTGGGCTGCTGTCTATGGGGTCCCACAGAGTCGGACACAACTGAAGTGACTTAGCAGTAGCAGCTGACCCTCCGGCTTCCCTGGTGGCTCAGACGGTAAAGCGTCTGTCCGCAATGCAGGAGACCCTGGTTCAATCCCTGGTTTGGGAAGCTCCCCTGGAGAAATAAATGGCAGCCCACTCCAGTATTCTTGCCTGGAAAATCCCATGGACGGCGGAGCCTGGTTGGCTACCATTCATGGGGTCACAGAGTCGGACATGACTGAGCGACTTCACTTTCACTTTCAGCTGACCCTCAGATCCTGGATACACTGGAAAGGAGACTGTGACATGGAGGTCTGACTAGAAAGACAGAAACTCAGGCGGCGCTGAGACCTCCAGTCGCGATAGACAGGGTGCCTTATGAACCATGGACAGAAGTTCGTGACATTGTACAGGAGACAGGGATCAAGACCATCCCCAAGAAAAAGAAATGCAAAAAAGCAAAATGGCGGTGAAAAGAAGCAAAGTGAAAAGCAAAGGAGAAAAGGAAAAGATATGTCCATTTAAATGCAGAGTTCCAAAGAATAGCAAGGAGAGATAAGAAAGCCTTCCTCAGTGATCAGTGCAAAGAAATAGAGGAAGACAATAGAATGGGAAAAACTAGAGGTCTCTTCAAGAAAATTAGTGATACCAAGAGAACATTTCATGCAAACATGGGCTCAATAAAGGACAGAAATGGTATGGACCTAACAAGCAGGAGATATAAGAAGAGGTGGCAAAAATACACAGAAGAAGTATACAAAAAAGATCTTCACAACTCAAATAATCACAATGGTGTGATCACTCACCTAGAGTCAGACATCTTGGAATGTGAAGTCAAGTAGGCCTTAGCATCACTACGAACAAAGCTAGTGGAGGTGATGGAATTCCAGTTGAGCTAATTCAAATCCTAAAAGATGATGCTGTGAAAGTGCTGCATTCAATATACCAGCAAATTTGGAAAACTCAACAGTGGCCACAGGACTGGAAAAGTTCAGTTTTCATTCCAGTCCTAAAGAAAGGCAATGCCAAAGAATGTTCAAATTACTGCACAATTGCACTCATCTCACATGCTAGTAAAGTAATGCTCAAAATTCTCCAAGCCAGGCTTCAATAATACATGAACCATTAACTTCCAGATGTTCAAGCTGGTTTTAGAAAAGGCAGAGGAACCAGAGATCAAATTGCCAACATCTGTTGGATCATTGAAAAAACAAGAGAGTTCCAGAAAAACATCTATTTCTGCTTTACTGATTATGCCAAAGCCTTTGACTGTGTGGATCACAATCAACTGTGGAAAATTCTTCAAGAGATGGGAATACCAGACCACTTTACCTGCTTCTTGAGAACTCTGTATGCAGGTCAGGAAACAACAGTTAGAACTGGACATGGAACAACAGACTAGTTCCAAATCAGGAAAGGAGTACGCCAAGGCTGTATATTGTCACCCTGCTTATTTAATTTCTATGCAGAGTACATCATGCGAAATGCTGGGCTGGAAGAAGCACAAGCTGGAATCAAGATTACTGGGAGAAATATCAATAACCTCAGATATGCACATGACACCACCCTATGGCAGAAAGTGAAGAAAAACTAAAGAGCCTCTTGATGAAAGTGAAAGAGGAGAGTGAAAAAGTTGGCTTAAAGCTCAACATTCAGAAAACTAAGATCTCGGCATCTGGTCCCATCACTTCATGGCACATAGATGGGGAAACAGTGGAAACAGTGGCTGACTTTATTTTTGGGGCTCCAAAGGCACTGCAGATGGTGACTGCAGCCATGAAATTAAAAGACGCTTACTCCTTGGAAGGAAAGTTATGACCAACCTAAATAGCATATTAAAAAGCAGAGACATTACTCTGTCAGCAAAGGTCCATCTAGTCAAGGCTATGGTTTTTCCAGTAGTCATGTATGGATGTGAGAGTTGGAGTATAAAGAAAGCTGAGCATCAAAGAATTGATGCTTTTGAACTGTGGTGTTGGAGAAGACTCTTGAGAGTCCCTTGGAGTTCAAGGAGATCCAACCAGTCCATCCTAAAGGAAATCAGTCCTGAATATTCATTGGAAGGACTGATGTTTAAGCTGAAACCCCAATACTTTGGGCCACCTGATGTGAAGAGCTGACTCATTTGAAAAGACCCTGATGCTGGGAAAGATTGAAGGTTGGGAGAAGGGGATGACAGAGGATGAGATGGTTGGATGGCATCACCGACTCAATGGACGTGAGTTTAAGTGGACTCTGGGAGTTGGTGATGAACAGGGAGACCTGGCATGCTGCGGTCCACAGGGTCGAAAAGAGTGGGAACCAACTGAATGACTGAACTGAACTGAACTGGTGGTCCAGTGGTTGATTCCAGCCTTCCACCACAGGGGACAGTTTCCATCCCTGGTTTGGGAAACTAGGATCCTGCATGCCACGTGACAAAAAGTTAAGAGTTGAACATTTTATTAATATATGGTTCCTTTTTCTCTTTGAAATCCTATTTTCTTTCTAGAATTTTATACTGTAGTTTCATGTCAAATGTCTTATTCATCATTTCATTTTCTCTGTGTATAAAAATTTCTTTTGGATTGTTATTGCAATTATTGAAACACAATTAAGCAAAGCAATATATTACAACCTTAATAACTATTAAACAGGAAGTAAATTTTTTAATGGAAATGCCTCTTTTAATAAGATAGACTAAAAATAGTAGCTCCTGTATCCATGGAAAAATATTATCTTGACAATTTTTTTCTTTCTATAGCCATTAAGAGCTGAGAAACTTTGATCACACAATTTAGTAGGTGGGATTGAAAAGAGTTTTGTTACGGTAATGTCCCTCAATTATTTGATCTTCTTCCAAGTTATAGGGCAGAAATCCAGTAATCTATGTTAAGAAACTAAAGGATCAGCTGAAAATTCCCTGTAGTCCTCCTTCTCTATTGTTGAAAACTAAGAACCAGAATTCTGATTTGCAAAAGGATATGTTACGAAGTCATTACTCTTTTCACAATATTAGGGTTTCTAACTGTCCTTCTATTTGTCACCTCTGAGACTGTGAGTAGAAGAGAAATATTTTTGTTTATAAAGTGGAAGGGTGCAATTTTTAAAAAATTTCTCAGTCATATCAATTTTAGAAAAGACTATATATAATGGGACTTCCCTGGTGGCCCAGTGGTTAAGAATCCCCCTTGCAATGCAGGGGACACTAACATCCCACATGCCACACGCTTATGGAGCAAGTAAGCCCTCCCAGGGCAACTAGAGAGTAGCTCCACTTGAGTCAAGTAGAGAAAGCCCATGTGCCAACAATGAAGACCCAGTGCAGCCAAAAATAAAAATAAATTCTTTTAAAATGTCATTTGATCACGAAGGCCTTCTCAAGACAGCTCATGTAAACACTCTTACAAGTATACGTTGCTCCGCCCCCTCCCCCCAACACTATCCCTTTTCTATGCTTTAAATTTTTGTTTTAGTTAGCAATTGCCTGATATTTGTCTATCTCCCCTTTGGAGTGTTAACGGCACAGGTGCAGGAACTCGTTTGTTCACTGCTGTGCCACAGTAGCTGGCACAGTGTGTGGACCATTAGACCTTCAACACTTGGTCCAGTAAATCCATGACTGTCCATTTTCCTTACAGCCTAAGTGACATCTTCTCGCAGGTCAGGAAACTCCTTCCCTCATGTTGGTTGCTACTGCCTGCTAAGTCGCTTCAAGTTGAGTCCGACTCTTTGCAGCCCCATGGACTGTAGCCACCAGGCTCCTCTGTCCATGGGGTTCTCCAGGCAAGAATACTGGAGTGGGTTGCCTTCTCCAGGTGATCTTCCCAACCCAGGGATCCAACCCGCATTTCTTATGTCTGCACTGGCAGGCGGGTTCTTGACCACTGCCACTGGGAAGCTCTTTTCTTATGCTACCTCTCTAACAATTTGGGAAATCACTCATAAGAGTAGGAGACCCCACTCAACCCCCCAAATGGGGGCTTCACCACCTGTAGAAATAAGAATCCTTCAACAAGTTACTCCACAAGGGCTGTAGCAGCTGACAATCCTGTGAAGCCGTCTGGCCAAGCTTGTGAGACTTTAAAAGTGAAATTAGAGAAGGAAGCAGGGAGAAGTCAGCCAGCTTAGATGGAATTGAGAAGGCAGTCTAGCCTGTTTCCTGTTTAAAAACATGTACTTATGCCTTCACCTTTTCAGTGTCTGAAGACCACCGCTTTTAAACTAAATCTTTTCCTCCGGGGAGAGCGCGAAGAGCCAGTAACAGATCTCCCGAGGCAGCGCCATTTAAAGTCGGCCCAGGGGCCTCAACGTCTACCTTATAAGAGGGGCTCCACCCACATTTCAGCTCTTTGTTAGTCAACCGTGCCCAGCCGGGAACAACGTAAATATTCTGTTCACAAAATGCACTTCACTGAACGAAGCGTAGGACAGCGGTCTAATTCAGCTAGGACCTCGGCGCCTGACCAACTCCCCCTAAGAACCGACCAGGCGCCTCCATCATGGCCGCCGCCGACAGCGCTGAGAGGCAACTGATAGGAAATGGCGCCGGGGCGCTCGGCCAGTCTCGCCAGGTCCAGGGCGACGGGGCCAGAGGGCTGGCAAGACCGTCTAGGAGCGTCGGCCAGGGTCCCTGAAGACGGTCCTCGGATTTTAGCACCTAGAAACCCTGAAAGTTGACGCCTGCAATATGGAGGACGGTTATTGTCTCTGCAGACCGATTTGTACGAGCAGGCCCTGATTCCGTCTCGCGTAGGAACCAGGCAAAATCCTCTATTCTCTAAACAGAATGCGTTACGCACACTGCGCATCTTCGCAATAGTGGGCCGGCTAACGACGCCAAGAATGTTACGTCGCTCTCCCCATCCCCTCCCCACCCCTAGTTCTGGTTCAGGAGGCGCGAGAACTCTACGCCCAATCCGTACTTTGTTTTTCTGCTACAGACCGCGAAGTGCGCCCGTCTCCGAAATTGACGTAAAACGCTTCCAAGAATACCCGTAGTACTCCGCGAAGCCCTCAGGCTATTCCGAGACGCTGTTTACGTATCGGCTCCGACGTACGTAGCGTTAAGCTGGAGCAGTCTCAGCGCCGGCCGCCATTTTGTGCAGTCGCTGGGAAGGAAGGAGACGCCTAAGCCGCGGCACTGCCGGGTTTGAGCGTAGCCAAACCTACCCACTGCTTTTATAACCCCGATTCTCTGTGTTTTGCTCCCGTCTCCGACGAGAGAGGCGGCGACGGTGGCGTCTGCGACGGGAGACAGCGCGTCGGAGCGAGAGAGCGCTGCGCCTGCCGCCGCCCCAACAGCGGAGGCGCCGCCGCCATCGGTCGTCACCAGACCGGAGCCGCAGGCCCTCCCGAGCCCGGCCATCCGTGCCCCGCTCCCAGATCTCTATCCGTTTGGGACCATGCGCGGAGGCGGCTTTGGGGACCGGGACCGGGATCGTGACCGTGGAGGGTAAGGGGGGAGGAGGAGAGGAAAGGCCTTGTGTGCGCGGGGGGCGGGGAGGAGGTTGCTTCCTGGGGAGACCGCAGCCTGCGGTCAAGCGGAAGACTGGGGAGCTGACTGCAGGCCTAAGAGCGAAGCTCCCGACTGGGAAGCGAGGCGACCGGGGACTTAATAGCAGTTTAGTGCGCGGGCCTCTGGTGGGCTTGGGCCCCCGGGTCGCTGGCAGGGCGGTGGGGGGAGGGGGCGGCGGCTTGGCGACGCCCCAGCCCCTGCTTGCGGACGGTCGTCGTGGCGCGGCGCGGCCGGGCCTCAGTCCCGCAGGCAGCAGGAGGGGAGCTCTGGCCGCCGCCGACCCAGCCCGGGCCTCCTCAGTTTCCCTGCTTTCGAGCCCGGCGGATTTGAGCAAGTCATTTGATCTCTCCAAGGCTAGTGTTCATCGTGAAATGCGGATGTTCTTGCTGAGAGAGAAGGATGAAGTCTCCCAGTTCACCCTGGGAAAGTCTTTTAACGGCAAATGGCTTCCCTGTTTATGGAACTGGAAACCTGGTTCGAAACTAGAGACTTTTAAGAAGCGGACTTGCAGATTTTAAAATATTTTAAAATTACGTTTAGTTGTACTTTAACTCGAAGGAAGCACATTGGAATGCCAGCGACATTTGCTGATATTATTTGCTGTCTAAAACTGTCGTTTGGCGGGAGGGAGTTTTTTGTTTGTTTTAACGTTTCTTTTTTCTTCTCTAATTGGCCTGAACCATCAACGTCTTGGTCTAACTTGAAATGTTTTGATCTAGTAATGCCACGGTTACTGGAAGTTAACAGGATTAAACGTGAAGTCCTCCCAGATACTGAGATTCAAATCTTAAGGTTCCTCTTAATCGAAAAAGTCGCTTTAAAAAAAGTTTTATCTATGGATAAAAATTTGGGGGACGCCACATCTTAATATATATAGATTTTGTGTGTGTGACCTTGGGCAAGATCCTGAACCTTTGTGAGCAGATTTTCTCTTCCGAAGGTGGGGATAGTAATTGCATTGTTCCCCAGAATTGAGATAGTAGTAGGCATCCTGTTAAAGCTGTTTTCGCCAAACATTTTTGTCTTTTGTGGTTCAAATACACAACTACCAGACCTAATAGTCACACGCTCCTCAATTATTATTTGATTTACTGTGGCTCAGCTGGTAAAGAATCCGCCTGCAATGCGGGAGACCTGGGTTTGATCCCTAGCTTGGGAAGGTCCCCTGGAGAAGGGAAAGGCTAGCACTCCAGTATTCTGGCCTGGAGAATTCCGTGGACTGTATAGTCCATGGGATCGCAAAGTCGGACACGGCTGAGCGACTTTCACTTACTAAATAAAAAGGATTATTTTGACTTACACTTTGTTCGGAAAGGAAATACTTGATTTTAGCTTTAAATTCAGAAGACTATAAGTGGAATGTTTGCTTAGTGTTTCACAGTATAGCCAAAGTTATAGTGAATTTCAATACAACCACTTAGGAAAAAGAACTTAATGTTTCCTAGTAAAATGAAAATGACCCAGAATTCCTCTCAAGCTTTATACCCTAGACTCATAGGCCTAGAAAAACCCTTGTACATGTTCTTCGGTATCCATGTTTATAACAGTGTTATCTATGACAATATTAGAAACAGCTCAAATGTCTGGATAAATTCGTCCCATAAAATACAATAAAGCAGTAAAAAAGAAAAATTTATATCAGCATGTATGATTCACAAACATAATATTAAGTAAAAATACAAGGTGTTCTAGAAGGATAACGTAAGTAAACCAACAGATGACAAAACCAGAATACAAGGGAATGGCTAAAATTCGAGGTACTCATTGGTATGGGGATTCTAAACTTGAGATAGGCACATAGAAGCTACCAAAGTACTGATAATATTATTTCTTTACCATGGATGTTTTGTATTTACCATATATATGGTTTAATAAAAGGTTTATTACTTGAAAAGCAGAAAAAGTGAATTGCTGATCCATACTTTGTTTATCCTATATTGACTCTTAAAGTATCAGATATTAAGAAAAGACAAGAAATAATGTTTCAAACAAAATGGCACTTTCATAAGTGTGCCCTAACTCCCCGTTTACTATGAAATTTTTTTTTGTTATTTGAATTGCTATTGTTCTTAACTGTACAGAGCTGAAATGTATTATTTTGAAAGGGGAATGAGTGAGGTAGTGTATGTACATGTACAGTCCAAATGCATTGTACGTGATTCTGCATGTTAATGTGTAAATCTTTGAAACTGGCATTTATTGCAAATCAAAATTAATACTCGAAACATTAAGGAGCAGCATAGTATGCAAGGGGTTAGGATATGTGGATATTTAAATGATTATACAAATGCACTCAGGTTCTACAAGAGGAAAGGCTCTCTTGGATATTGTAGTCAACCTTATAAAGGGGGTAGAAAGCGTATTTTTTAAGAATCCCATGTTTCAAATTACAGTATATCTTTAGAGAAGGATGATATGTCTTAAATAGCCAAGGCAATAGGGAAAAAGGAAAAACTTTGAAAAATAAGGGCTATCTTGAATAAGTCTTGGACATTTTTTTCAAAAGTTCTGTTTTCTTCTAGGTTGTTATTTTAAGATCTGAGTAATATTGGAGTGCAGCAGCAGCATTGAAATTGGCATTTTTTGGGAACCACATTTGTTGTTGTTCAGTCACTAAATTGTGTCTGACCCTGCAGCACTGTGGACTGCAGCACACCAGGCTTCCCTGTCCTCACTGTCTCCCAGAGTTTGCTCAGATTCAGGTCCATTGAATCAGTGGTGCTCTCCAACCATCTCATCCTCTCCCTCCCCTCTCGACTGCCTTGGATCTTTCCCAGCATTAGGGTCTTTTCTGAAGAACCACATAATTAGGCAGCCAATCTCTGAAAATTAGTATTTGGTCATTTTTCTTTGCAAGACTGACAGTTTAAAGACTTGGCTTTTTTATTTGTAGAGAACCTTATTTATTGATAGAATTGTGTTAGTTGCCTCACCTAAAAGGGAGAGAGGAGGAGGGGTCAGCCTCCAATTTGGTCTTAAGACTGAGGATGTATTGAAGGTGTTGATTGGTATTGATCAACAGTAATATGAAGGTGTTGATTGGTATTGATCAACAGTAATACAAATGGAATCTGCCAAGTTCTGTCTTTTTGAATTAAATACTTAATGGTCCCAATAAAATTACCTTCCATCAGTCTTTGTATATTTGTATTTAGAGAAATATCTAGTTGGCTCTTTAAGCCAAGAAATTTTAAGAGCATTTTGAGTTCCAGGAAATTGACATGCTTTAGAATGGTTACTACATTTACTGCCTGTTGATTAGTGGAACCACTTGCAAAATGATGTTATGAATGAGTTAGAGTAGAAAAGGAGAATTAAATTTGGTGTAATGTTTTCAGGAGTAAGGAAATGGGATGGAAACATTGTATATTTGTACACCAAAACAATGTCCTATGCCTTAGTAGGTTGAAATACAGAATTGAAGACCATCTTAATCTTAGGATTCTTTGTAGGAAACAGAACATTTCAAGTTTGGCTAATGGCCATATTTGTATTCCAGTTGAATTTGTCTGTTGTGAAAGCAAGATAAAGCAGAAAGAATGATTTTTAAATTGTTTTAAAGACCTCAGATAACTTTTTCTACCTGTCCACAGTTTTGCCCTAATTTAAACTTAATATCCTCACTTAGCTTCATTTCTGAATATTACGTAAGAGTAGCGATTTCTGTTCACTTCAGTATTTTTAGCACCACTTAAAACAGTACCTGGTTTATAGTTGATACCCAGTAACAATTTGTTGAATGAATACAATTATGCCAATTTGTGCTGTTTACTATGCCAGATACTGCTTTAAGTACTTTACACAAATATTTTTTTTGGAGGGGGTTGGTAGTATCTTAAGAGTTGCATCTTTTTACATGTTTTTATGGCACCTGAGATATTTTGCTTTAAAAATACTAATAAACTGAAAATTTTGATGTTTCTAGATTTGGAGCAAGAGGTGGTGGTGGCCTTCCCCCAAAGAAATTTGGTAATCCTGGGGAGCGTCTACGTAAAAAGAAGTGGGATTTGAGTGAGCTCCCCAAGTTTGAGAAGAATTTTTATGTTGAACATCCAGAAGTGGCAAGACTGACTCCAGTAAGTTTGAGGGGCGGTATTTATTTACCTTTTCTTCACATAACAATAATGAACCAAGTAGATAAATTACCCAAAGTTTACTCATATATAGCCAAACTTTACTCATATATTTATATACAAAGTTTACTCTTGTATTTTTTATTCTGGTGTGGTGGGGCTTTTCCTTTGGTTCTTAGGAAAGCTGATACTCATAAGAGAAAGCACTTGATTCTCATATGTTGTTGGTTATATTTCATCTTTCTGAGTTAACTGTTCTTGTGTGGAAAATGAAACTTACTGCCTGCTTTGTTGACTTAGAAAGTTGAACATACGTGAAAAGCGCTGTAAGAAATGTTAAACATATTTTCCATTGTAATTGTGAATTTGATAATTGTTATGCTATATTAGAACATAAAGTTTTGCACGTTTAGAATAAATTGGTTACTGATTTGTCTTACTTTGTTTCTTAAATAGTATGAGGTTGATGAATTACGCCGAAAGAAAGAGATTACAGTGAGAGGGGGAGATGTTTGTCCTAAACCTGTGTTTGCCTTCCATCATGCTAACTTCCCACGTAAGTGCTTTTCATTCTGGGATATTAATTGTTAATTTAGCTTGAATGGTCACTGTGGTCATAAGTTATTTAAAGGTTTTGACCCAGCTCAGGATTTTGTTGAAAAGACAAATAGAAACCTTTCACAAAAGTTCAAGTTTTTTTTTAAGGGGGTGGGGTTGTCTTTTTAATGCTCATGTGTTCTCAATTTAGAACTTTTTTTGGGTCTTTTGCAAGGTTTTTTTTTTTTAATTTGGTTTTCATCTTTCCTTGGGGTTTTGCCCTCTACGTTTTAGAAAAATAGCAAAATAAAATTGCTTTCTACCTGGATAAAATTTGGATTAGATAAACAGTATCTAATGGCTACTAGGTACCTTAGATACTTTAGACCAATGGTTTTCAAGTTTTTGAGAATAAGGGTAGATGGCTATGGCAGTAGCCTTCTTGAGAAGTAGTCAGCAGGTCAAATAACTGAATTTCAGTAACTGAAGACAAAACTACTGTTTCTCTTGGAGAGATGTAAAGCTGGATAATTCTTGCCTTTGGTGAGCTTAACAAGTTTTTGTAATTTCTTTTGGCTGTAGGTTCACTTCTTAGTTTTACCTAAAAGCAATAATATCTGTTCTTGTACAGAATACGTAATGGATGTGTTGATGGATCAGCACTTTACAGAACCAACTCCAATTCAGTGCCAGGGATTTCCCTTGGCTCTTAGTGGCCGGGATATGGTGGGCATTGCTCAGACTGGCTCTGGGAAGACGTTGGCGGTATGTAACCCGCAAGGGAAGACTTTTCATATTGTGGTAACTTATTTTACTGTTGTAAATATTACATATATTCTCAATGCTTAAAATTCTAATTCAGATAGTGGAAGTAATATTTCAGCTTTTTTAGCTATCTGAAATATTTGGAAGCATTTTATGTTCACATTTGCATTGTATATATGTGTAAGAGATGTGAATTCTGTTTTCCCTTTCCTGGTTTTACTTAGACATTATCAATTACTGTGATAACTTAGAACAGTTACTATAATGGCTTAGTTTTGGCGTAAGACTGTCCTTCTTTTCTCCTCCAGTATTTGCTACCTGCAATTGTTCATATTAACCACCAGCCTTACTTGGAAAGAGGAGATGGCCCAATTGTAAGTGTGTTTCAGTTTGTTTATACTTCAAAAAATAACTAGTTTATTATTATGTTTCAGGCACTGTACTTTACATGTGTTCTCAGATTTCATTCTCAACCCCACCTTCCATATCTGGAGGAAATATTGCCTTACTGGTAAATCTTAGGCACAAAGCAATTAAGTGACTGGCCCGGGTCAGACAGTAATTAAATTGCTGAGCTTGAATTTGAATCAGTCTTACTTTTAACTACTGTGCCTGTTACCTTCATATGTAGGCATTTTCTGTGCATTAAATGCAGATGCACTGCTTAATTGCCCGTTGATACTATGAGGGATACAAAGGTGTAAAATGAGATTCTTGATCTGTGGATATAAGTCAGGTTTGGGATGTGTATTTTTTGTGTTTAAGTAATGCTTTTGTAAATGTTTTTGAGCAGCACCATTTTCTGGTTTGATCATTTTCAGTTAATACTATTTACTGTAAGCTTTCAGTAGTGGTCTTCAAACATTTTGAATGCACTTTCTTAACATTTTTTTAATAGAGCTTGCACTCACTATATGTTTATAAGTATGTACATTATACAGTATATCTTAATGATTCACAACAAGAAGTAGTACATTAACTTTTCATTACATAATATGTAATGTATTTCATATGGCTAATGGAGTTAGCAATATTATCATTAACTAATGTCTAATGGATTGATATACCAAGTGAGAGTTATTGTTACCAGCATATATGATTCCTGTTTCAAAGTGTCTTAATTTTATTTGACAACTTCTTGTCACATTGTGTATAAATCAACCTTGTTTTTGCCAGATTTGCCTGGCCAAGAGCTTAAACTAGATGTCAGGAAAATGTCAGCTCTGCTCTTTTTTTGTTCTGGTATTTAAGTAAAGTTTGGGACTTGTTTTTGGGACTGGTTTTGTTACAGGAATATTGTAGCTACTTACTCATTTTGTGAGTTGTTTAGTTAAAACTAGGTAATACAGTCTATAAATCTACTTACGTAGCACACATTAATGAATCGTGTCAAAAGTCAACCATCATACTACATGGCAAATATTAGTTCTCAAATTGGATTGACCAAAAGATTCATTGAGGTTTTTCTGTAAGATGTTAGGGATATGATTTTTAGCCACATTACAGTGCAATATCTTAACACCTGCTGCCTTCCCAGGCCCCTACCCCAGATTAGACAATAGAGAAATAACCTTTTGCACTTTTTTTTGTTGCCCTTAAACTTGGAGTGATGTCTCAAATGATTTGTTTGCTTTAAGTGTCTAGTTCTGGCTCCTACCAGAGAGCTTGCCCAGCAAGTACAGCAAGTGGCTGATGACTATGGCAAATGTTCCAGATTGAAGAGCACTTGCATCTATGGAGGTGCTCCTAAGGGTCCCCAGATTCGAGATTTGGAGAGAGGTAGGGAAAAAAGAGCATTTAAGAATTTTTAGTTTTATTTTACCAGGTTTTGTAAATGAAATTGAAGAGGAAAATAGGGGATTCTGGCGGGGTGGGGGGGATCAGTATTTTAGTAGCTTAGAAATTCTCAAATACGGTTAAAATGCTATTTTAGGAAAGTCCAGTGTGGCTAGAGATTTAATGGGGTTTTTATACATAAATTCTTGTTACATCATGTTTTTTTCTAGGTACTTGCTGAAGTTTGAACAGCATTTAAAGAATTCTTAGTTGAATAGATCTTTGGTTTTGTTTTACAGGTGTTGAGATCTGTATAGCTACTCCTGGACGCCTGATAGATTTCCTGGAGTCAGGAAAGACAAATCTTCGCCGATGTACTTACCTTGTACTGGATGAAGCTGACAGAATGCTTGATATGGGCTTTGAGCCCCAGATTCGTAAAATTGTTGACCAAATCAGGGTGTGTAAAGCTTACATTTTTTTAATATCCTTTGCCTATAGTGGTTCCTTAATCTAAAAGAAACTCTTTCTTTTCCTGATAGCCTGATAGGCAGACATTAATGTGGAGTGCCACCTGGCCGAAAGAAGTAAGACAGCTGGCAGAGGATTTCCTTCGTGATTACACCCAGATCAACGTAGGCAATCTGGAGTTGAGTGCCAACCACAACATCCTCCAGATTGTGGATGTCTGCATGGAAAGTGAAAAAGACCACAAGTATGAGAGATTTCACTGTTTTGATAATGCTGATAAAACTTTTCCTCTAATAATCTTCTAAAATTAAAGTGTTATTCATAGAAGCCAGTATTGCCTAGCCTTGAACACATTAAAAGCATTGTTTTCCAACAATCCATTATGTATGTTTTCAGAGCATTGAGGTTAAAGGCAGGAATTCTGGATTCTTAAATTTGACTAGCTCTGATCATTCCCAGCTATATTGAAAGTAATTTGAAAAGAAGATACTAAAACTTTGAAGGGTTGAATCTGGAAACATAGCTTCTGCGTAATGTATAAGGAGGTCTTCTCTAGATGACTTCATTGTTTCGTGTTGTTTTCAGGTTAATCCAACTTATGGAGGAAATAATGGCTGAAAAGGAAAATAAAACCATAATATTTGTAGAGACGAAGAGACGCTGTGATGACCTTACTCGAAGGATGCGCAGAGATGGGTAAGTGCAGCACTGATGTAATTAATTTGCCTCGGATTTTATAATTCAGTAGGAATTTGTAAATTGGTACTGTTAATGTTGTATAGTATTTCAATAATTCCTAATATGTACTTGGCTTTTTTCTTCTGACAGTTGGCCAGCTATGTGTATACATGGAGACAAGAGTCAACCAGAAAGAGATTGGGTACTTAATGGTGAGTTCAAAACTAAGCATTGTCCTTACAGTGTATTTCAGGGATTGACAAACATTCTGCAAAGAGCCAGGTAGTAAATATTTTTGGCTTTGCAGATTTTATAGTGGTTTGTGTCACAACTGTTAGCTGCTATTGCAGCACAAATATAGCCACAGACATTATGTAAAGAGAGCCTGGCTGTGTTCCAGCAAAACTTTATTGCAGAAATGGGCTTTGTGCCACATTTGATCCTTAGACCAGAGTTTGCCTAGCTCTGCCCTGGTTTTTTGAATATTGGGAGCATTTTTGTCATCTCCACTGTACTTTTAATGTCAGTAATGCTGGGTCTTTATACTACTTTTTCACCACTTAAACCACTCTATCTAATGAGTTCTTGCCTTTATAGATACATACAGTGGCCTGGAAGCTCCTGGAAATTTTAATGGAGGCTTCATCGTGTTAACTCAGTCTCCACCTCCTCTCATGTCCTCTGAGGATTGAGAGTGGGGCTCAAAGTTCCAAACTTCTCCAATCACGGCTTGGTCTTTCTGGTGACCAGCTTCTGTCCAGGAGCTATTCTGGAGCCCATTAAGTGTCATTTTGTTAGAAGAGATCTCTTATCACCCAGGAAATTGAGGGATTTAGGAACTCTTTGTTCAGGTATCAGGGTCAAAGGCTTTTAAGTATTAGAATAAAAGATTCTCTTAGCATCTCTGTTTCATGAGGGTTTTAGGAGCTCAGTGCCAGGAACTGAGGGTAGAGACCTATAGATACACCTACATGTATGTATGAATATATATATACATGAACTGTATATTTTATTTCTATATATATATTCTATTATTTCACAGGCCAAAGCTATGGTTTCCCCTTTGATTTCATGTCTTTTAAACTTCCTCTCCCTTTCTCTATCCCTTCCCCTACCCTGACTTCTGGTTTTATTTGGGAGATTACTTTGCTGTCACAATTTAAGAGAAGAAAAATTCCGATTCATGTTAATTTTGTTGCAAACTGCCCCACCATTTTAATGTTACTTCATTGTTACGTAACTTTTTCATCTATTGCTTCTCGGCTAATGGTGAATATAATAAATATTTTCAAAAGAATGACTATTAACTTTAAAAAAGCTTGGTATGTTCTGACACCATTACTTGAAATTTTAACATAGTAGAAAAGGCCAGAGAGCTGGGAATGTTTATTTGGTCACTTTAAGATATATCACATATCTCTGATTTTATAACTTGGTTTTCATAATATCATCCTTGTTTTGCAGAGTTCCGTTCTGGAAAGGCTCCCATTCTCATTGCCACAGATGTAGCCTCCCGTGGGCTAGGTTTGTATAGATAGGTGTCTCTGTCAATGGTATATATATCTTTGGTTTAAAGATTTGCTTGTCATTTCACATTAGAGTTGCATATACATGTGTTTAGATAAATATTTAAAAGAGAAGAATTACATACAAAGTACGTGATTTCCCCCCACCCCCCACATTTTTTTTTTTTAAACCTTGGTGGGTTTTTTTGTTTGTTTTTTATTTTATTTTTATTTTCACAGTCTCTTCCTGCTCCTAACAAACAGGCTTTGGTCTGCAGCAAGGCCTAGGCATGACTATTTAAACAGTTGGAGGGAGAGGAGACATTCAGTTGAACAGCTCAACTTCTTCCTGGTTTTATTCTATTTTCTGGGTGAATAGAATGAGCCTGATTGAACCTAGCTACTAGAAGCTAGTTTCTTCAGTTACTTTTTTCCCCTCTACGAATATATCTGTGGAGGTACAATTCCATGAATGCTAATACATTCTTGGGATTTAGTAAGTCTATAAATATGATACCTTTCAGCAATTAAATCTGCTTTGCCCAATTTAATTTACTGAAGTAAAATTAACATGAGCACTCAGTTATCCCCTCTTCCCACCCATACTTATATCATTGATGTGCTTGCTGTCTTCCAATTTAAGATCTTAATCTGAAGCTGATGTTCTGGAGTTTAAACCCATTATGGTTTTATGCAGAGATATTTTGTGGTACTTTAGCCCTTTCTGAGAAAAATAGGTGTAATTCAAAACTTAATTTTAAAAAATAAGAGTATTTCTATTACAAAGATATTTTTAAATTATTGACATATTTCTTGCTGAGTAAGGCGAGAAGCAACCATATTCCCTATGATACTCAACATAAAGCAAGTATTTGAACTAGATTACAAAAGTAATGAAGGCTTTTTATACATTGCACTCAACGTATTCCCTCCTTCAGAGGTGGTGACTTGCAGCCATGACTGAAAAATTGTCTCTACCCTCTGAGGTCATGTCTGGATCTGTGCGGTTAGAACTTGGGCCTGTTGGGAGAAGAGGCTGAAGCCTGAAAGCAGTTTACATAAAAGCTTTCAGTGATGGTGGTTTTTAAACAGGCTTGCTATGTGCTGGTAGCTTCTTTGTGCATCTTGCCTAGACAATTTAAAATATTTGTTCCATGTCCCCCTGCATTTCTAAACCAAATCAATTGGCTGCCATTAGAATAACTTAGACTCTTCATCCCACCCCCACTCATCCAAGAGAGGGGAGAGGGAACGTATCTGAGTCTGTTTCTTGTTACTCAACATCAGTGCTTGTTTTGGGCCCCTTTGTTTGCTGCCTTGTAAAAATCGAAAGGGGAAACCCACCAAAATGGCAGAATGCTGACCAAGGTCCTACAAGATCCTGGAAAGTGAAGGCTTCTACCTCATAGACAGGGGTGCAATTTTCAGCTGAGTCACCAGGCCTTTTTTCACTTCCTGTCGAGCGATGGCCTCTTAAATATTCCCTTCAGGTAAGTTCTCTGATTCCCATAACTTTATAGTAGTCGTCCTCAGGAAATAATAGTCATCCTAGTCATCTTTATAATAGTCATCCTATTTATTCCCCTTCCAATGGGATATTTTTAATTTTTCCTTTTTTTTTTTTGTTTAAACTGCACACTGTTAAGCTAAAAGTGTTGAATTTATTTTGTTTTGTTTTTTAACAGAAGCTTTGATAGCAGCTGCAGATCACTCAATACATGGCCGAGGCAAATCTACATTGGCCGGAAGCAGCTCTAGATGAGCCTATTGGCTAGTCTCAGTCCCTCCCAATTAGTGATTGGAGATTCAGGCCATGTCATAGGGCTTGTCACCCAAAAAGTTCTTACCCTAGGCAGCTGGCTAAAACATTAACTTTTTGATTTCTTACTCTGCAACAGCATCTTTAAAGCCACCAAGGTAATATTGTGACAGTGCACAAATAACATCAGGGCAGGCTAGACTGGAGAAAACCAAATTCTGCACTTGCTCTTACATGCCCTTAGCCTGCTATATGTGTGCACGTACAAGACACCTTTCTAGTGTGAAGAACTTGCACCATATCTGCCCCCCATTGAACCTCTCCACAAATACTCCCAAGTGTTAGTACCTGAGCTGTTGACTCCAGTCCCCAGTGCTTTCTAGTAGGAAAGCACAAATCTGCGTCAGTGCAGTAATTCAGCCTGCTCTGCTGCCTGTGGTCATACACAATGAGACTGACTAAGGAGCATTCTAGCTCTGAAGATGCGATCGTGGAGCATAATTCCCCACTTCCCCCATCTCACATCCATCCTGGCCCTGTAAATTTTTGTTTCCCTTTTGTTACATCATCATCCCTAGCCGGAGACTCACGCTGCCCCCTGTGATAACTGCCTTCTCGTCTTTCTGGTGTGATTTCAGGACTTTAGGGGTCAGTAAAGACTGAGGAGCCTTTATTGTAATAAGAAACAGACCTAATGCCCCTTTCTTCACAGGCCTTTTAACAGCAGCTGAATTTTTTTTTTTTTTTTTTAATCATCTCCCCTTTCCCCTGAAATTAATCCAGTCTGGGCAATAGATGCAGTCTGACCCTTTGGATGTAACTTACATTTTTTTATTAATTATTTTTTTCTACAATCACCCCAATTATCCTTGGGGGAGGCGTTGGAGGACCTGAAATTTTTACCCGAACCCAGGTTCTCCGGCGCTTGGCAACCAAATGGGGCTACAGAGAAGCATCTAAGCCAGTTCACAGAGCGAGCGTGTGTGGGGACTTCTCACTGCCACGGACCCTTGATGCATGCTCCCCGCGCTCCAGTGGTCCCGTGTCAGAAGGCGGAGTTTTCGAAAGGAGGCCGCCAAAAATAAAAGGCAAAGAGACGGGATCGGCTGCAGCGGTTTCCCAAAGGAGGAGGGAGTGTGCATCGGTCTGGTAACAAACAGAGAATGTTTTTTAATTATTTATATCACAAAAATCTGTGTTTTATCTAGGATATTTTCTGAATATTCTTTGTAAAATGCAGATTTTTTTCCACAAAACATTAGGATTCTTTGTTATATTCTTAAATTTGTTTGTTTAAGTAGGTAAAAATATACATTTAGTTGGAAGCATTACACTAACATTTACATACTTAAAACTTTAGGAGGTTGTTCAATTCAATTCCCAGCAGTGGACAGAACATTAAACTTGTGTCTCAAGGTTTCATGATGTTTTCCCACACTCTTTGGCTATTTAATTTTCCAGGTTATGTAGATAATCTTTGATAATTGAAGTAAGGACTGAGTTGAAGTAACCTTGAGTTGAGAAAAAAAACTCATTTGGCAAGAGCTGGGCTTGGTAGTACAGTGAAATTTTAGTGTAATGTGCTCTTGTGGTAATTGAAAGAAGAAAGATAATTTGGATGTTTCTGCAAAGGAAAATAAGTGTATTTAACTTTGGCTCTGATCAGTTTTGTCTTTTTTAATATAAGCAAAAATTTCTTAATCTAAAAATTTTAAGTCTCCATGTAAATGTAGTAATAAAGTATATGAAGTTTTTGTTTTTTTGTTTTTTGTTTTCATTTTGCTCTGTGACTGGTTTAAAGGTAAGTTTGTTATATTACTGGTAGATTTTGCCAGGCTCTCCCAACAGAGTAGAAGTGATTTGGCCTTGTAGCTTAATGGTGGTATCACCTTAAACATTCCAGTTTTGAAAAAGATGGAACTGGAATTTGGTACAACTCCTGTCAGTAATGCTGGTTAAAATATGAAAGAGGCAGGAGTTTGAATAGTTGAATGGGATTCCCTTAGGATTTTACAGCTGATGCTTTCTCTGCATGTCCAAGCATCATTAATCCTCTTTTACTCTGTTGGGATGAGTCTTTTTTGTTCCTGTTCAGAGTGGTCACTAACTTAGTCTTCTCTCCTCTTGCTGTCATCTGCATTCGTGCTTCCCACCTGTTGTTGGCATGTCCTTTACCTTCTCTTTCCCTGCCACATCAACCTACACACTGACTCATCGTTGGCTTTGAAGATGTGGAAGATGTCAAGTTTGTGATCAACTATGACTATCCAAACAGCTCAGAGGATTATGTGCACCGTATTGGCCGAACAGCCCGTAGCACCAACAAGGGCACTGCCTACACCTTCTTTACCCCAGGGAACCTAAAGCAGGCCCGAGAGTTGATCAAAGTGCTAGAAGAGGCTAATCAGGCTATCAATCCAAAATTGATGCAGCTGGTGGACCACAGAGGAGGCGGCGGAGGAGGGGGTAAGGGTAAGTCCTGGAGTTTTCCAGGTACTGCCAAGGTATCTTTTTTGTGTTCATTGTGCCTTGTTGTTAATGCAGTGGAGGTTAATGTTACGTTGCTTAATAATTGTTCATAATCTCTTGAGTAAGACAGTAAGAGGTCCGAGTGACTGTCACAGCCTTAGGTAGTACGTTTTGAGTTTTCCATATGGAGAAATGAGTAATGTTATATAGGCATAGTTACTGGATCTGAATTGAACAGTTGTGAAATATACTAGCTAGGACCTGTGTTTCATGCCCTTTCCCTCAGCTTACTATATGTTGAAGCTCTACATCAAGATTCCCTTAGAAGTTTTTAAAAGTACAGACTTTTTTTTTAAGTGGGCTTGGAATTGAACTAGGAACCTGAACTTTTCAAAACCCTAAAGCTTGAGAGATTACTCTGATGCAGTTAAGGTCTGGAAAGTAACATTTGAGAACCAGTGTGCACTAGTAGAGGATTCCTTTTTAGTCATATGAACCTAGCTGCTTGGGGGTTTTTTGTTTTTAAATCATCCTTACCATTTTCCCTACATTTTTAAGTGTGTGTTTCTTGGTAATCCTCAAAAAAAAGGCAAAAGATGAAAAGTTGACTATCCTTTAATGTTTACTATTCTTTGAAGGTGTCATCTTAAAGAATCAAATTATATTTTTAAAGTAGTTACTTGGAAGCTGACTTAGCTAAAGATCAAGAAAGAATATTGAATACTTTCGTGTCTAGTAACATTTTTACATGTGGTTATGTTTGGATCATATATCTGGCGTTCAAAATTCTTGTGTCTTCATTAGGCGGCCGTTCTCGATACCGGACCACTTCTTCAGCCAACAATCCCAATTTGATGTATCAGGATGAGTGTGACCGGAGGCTTCGAGGGGTCAAAGATGGTGGCCGGAGAGACTCTGCAAGCTATCGGGATCGTGGTGAAACCGATAGAGCCGGTTATGCTAACGGCAGTGGCTATGGAAGTCCAAATTCTGCCTTTGGAGCACAAGCAGGCCAATACACCTATGGTCAAGGCACCTATGGGGCAGCTGCTTATGGCACCAGTGGTTACACAGCCCAAGAATATGGCGCTGGCACTTACGGGGCCAGTAGCACCACCTCAACTGGGAGAAGTTCACAGAGCTCTAGCCAGCAGTTTAGTGGGATAGGCCGGTCTGGGCAGCAGCCACAGCCACTGATGTCACAGCAGTTTGCACAACCTCCAGGAGCTACTAATATGATAGGTTACATGGGGCAGACTGCCTACCAATACCCCCCTCCTCCTCCTCCTCCCCCTCCTTCACGTAAATGAAGCCACTCAAGTGGTAGTGACTTGTGCAGACTTAACTACATTTAAAGGAACGCTATCTTTTCCTGTTTTTCTTTTCCCTTTTTCTTTCTCTTTTATAATTTTTCCCCAACCATTGTGATTTGTCTTTCATGCAAATTAGTTAGGATTCACTGCCAGGTTTCTTCTGCCTGCCAAAATGATCCAGTCTGTAATAACAGATTTTGTAAAAGTATATATATGTATGTATAGCCGACTGGAAGAGGTTTTCCCCCCAACTTCTTGCATGTTGAGGATATTTGAACTATTTTTCATCTTAAAAGAAAAAGTAAGGTATTAGGCCCTTTTGTGGGAGTTTTTTTTTTTTTTTTTTGTCCTGAGTTTGGGGTGGGGGGTGGAGGGTTGAACTCTGCAGAAGATGGCGCCTGTGCTTTAAATTGCTCTCGTACTGGGATAGAAAACCAAGAGGGAGTTCCCTACACATTTTCTGTATATTTTTTTTTTCCTTTGGTCTTTTTCAAGCTGGAACAAGGTTCCTTAGGCCTGATGAGTTGTTAAGACAGTGCTTTGCCATTGTCATTTTGGCTGATTGCTTCTTTAAGTGCATTTGATAGTTTAAAGAAAAATCCTAATTGGCTTTGTCTCCTTTACATTCTGCTTTCTCCCTTCCCAAGTACTGAAACAACTTTCTAATTGTCAGGTTAGAAATTAAATTGCTGAGATAAAGAGTTTTTTTAAGTGTATCTTTAAAAACCCAAATGTTTATTGCAGTGGTTAAATGTAGTGTCTCAGCATCTGGGTGGAAGCTGCCTGTTTTTTTTCCCCCATGACCAGGGACCATCTGAAATACATCTTCCTAACCAGACAGCTGCTGTGAGCAGAATGAACATAAATGCTCATTGGAAATTTATTAACCGGTTAAATATGCATTCACCTGCAGTGTAAGAACTATGTTTAATTATAAACAATATAGTCAGTGGGCAAATTTTCTTTTTAAACCCAGTATTTGTAGAGCTAGAGTAACAGCAACTCTTTATTGGCTACTCATCCCTTTTGGCCAAGTTATCTTGAAGGGTCTAAAGGGTTTATTGAGAAAGAACTCTTATTGTCTTCATACTGTGTTCTCTTCAGTGCTTTGTAACAGCTTTTGGATGCAAATTTTCCTCAGCATCCTTTCGCACTCAGCTTTTTACAGGTAGGTAGTGCTTAAGAAAAGTTAGAGGACTAAAGCCCAAGTCCTTTTACTTTTCCTCCACCTGAAAGGTAGGTGAGATTGTCCCTTTTGTAGTAATACCAACTGTTTTACTGAGACTTCCTATAGCAGATGGGCCTGGAAAGAAATTTCTGCTCTTGTGTTCACTGTAAAGAGGACAAGGAGATCAGACAGCTTCAGAAATCTCTTCATATCCAGTGTGGGAGTGTTAATTTTTTATTGGTGTTATCACTATTGTTGATGGTGTAGTTAAAAGGGGAAGGCTTCATTGCATTCTTTGGCTTAGGCCTGAGAGTGCTTACTGGTTTGTAAGATCAAAATATCTAAATGTTTGAGGTCTTTGTTTTCCTCTTAAAACTCTTCAGGGAGAGAGAAGGGATTGTTTCTGAGGGGTACTGGAAAGTGTGGTTGAATGTGCAACATACAGGTAGGTTGTCAGCGTAAGCTGAAATACATGCATGTGAGAACTTGACATCTTTTTTTCCCCTACTTTCCTCTTTCCTAACTTCTCTTTCTCCTCCTCATGGAAGTTGAGGCTGAGGGAGGGTGGTAGGCACAGGAGAAGCAACGGCAGCTCTTCTCTGTGCTTCACACCAAAGTGTCTCCCTGCGAGAGAAGTATGTCTCAGCACTGACGAGTCCACTGTAGATGTTTTTTTAATACACCAAAATCTGATTTAAACACAAAGGTGCCACCACGGGGGTGTCCTCTCTCATAAGTCTGAAAGCATCCCTTTGTGAGAAAGGTCTTGGGGCAAACAGGCAGTAAGTATTTGGTCTGCTTGCTTCCCTTTTTCCACCAGGGATTGTTATGATAAAGACAAAATAACAGCATATCCTGAAACTCAAAAGCTGTTGTGGCCTGAGCACAGCTAAGATCTTAGTATTACTGAGCTTTTCCTATATAGCTCCAGAGTGAAGTCTTCTGCCTTTGTGTCTGCCACTCATGATTCAGGTTCTGCCTTTGCTTCAGAACATGAGCAGAAGAATTCTCGTTTGATGCTAATAATTGCAGTCATGACAAACTCACCTAGGGGAAGGAGTTAGTTCTGCATTAAGCTGTGGGGCTGCTTCTCCCCATTGCTCCCTAACAATTCATTGTGTGGACTTCTCTCATCTAAAAGGTTGGTGGCTTTTGCTTGGGATCAGTGCTCTCTATTTATGTCCTTGCTGGTCTCTGAACACATTCCTGTTGCGTTAAGACTTGAAAGATTTGTAGATGTGTGATGTTCAGGCACAGGATGCTAAGAGCTTATGTTACTATTCTTAGTTTGTAAATTGTCCTTTTGATACCATCTTGTTTCTTTTGTAGGTATAAATAAAACACTGTTGACGATAAGGTGTGAGATTTTTATTGCTTAAAAAAAGGTGTAACCTAATGATAGTCTCTTATTTTTATTTGCTTCAAGACCATGTTCGATTGACTTGACACCTTAGCACCTAAAACTGTGAAAGGGAGGTGGGATTAATTGGTCTTAATGTGAAAAAAACTTGAGTCACAAACCATCAAGACGATACCTAGTAGGTAAAAAGCCTGGGGTGTTTGCTCACAACATTTCCCACCTGGTGGTGACACCTTTGTATCTTGACTCCCTAAGCATGATGGTCTCCTACCTGGAAAGTAAAAGTTCACCACAACAGTATACTCATTTGGGGCTTTTGACTCATACACAGTAGGGTGTATTTCCATAGGGGGATTGGCTGTTCGATAGCATGAGTCTTACTCCAGGGAACAGTAGTTGACTCCATCCATTCTAAGGTTTGCTTGATGGTTCAGTTGACATTGTGAGGATGTACCATACTTGCATGATTGGCCCATTTTAATTACCTCTATAATTTAAGGGAGATAGTGATGAGGAAATAGAAGGATCAGTGCTTTGCTAAATTCCACATGAAGTATTTCTCTGACGTCAGTTGTGTCTAAATGGCCCAGGAGAGCACGTCAGATGGTTTGCTTTGTGTCCTTGTTAGGGTGTAGAACATCTCTGATGGCCTTCAAATTGGCATTGGAAGACTTAACTTCTTTCCTTTAAGGACTAAAAGAAAATTAAGCTGAAATTAGGATTTTTCATGAAAGGACTCCTTTACAACTTTGTATGATCTTGTATCTAATGCCCTTCCCTAACCTGCAGGGAAGATGCCACTGCAGGTTAACTACAGATAGACTGACTCCCCCTTGGACACATACCACCACCCCCTCTTTTGGTAGGCCATGAATCTAGCACTTGGCCTTAATTCTGTTTCACATCTCACAGCACATCAACGGTTTTCATCAGCTACACTCTTGAGAAATGTCCCCATCTCCACTGATGACCACCTCCTGGGCAATTGGAACTGCCCCATATCTCCCTGCTTTGGCTGCCTTTTATCCTACACAGCAACTGGTTTTCATATGACCCAGTTGCTGCTATTTGTGATTAGAATGCATTGTGACTGTCTTACCCTGACTTAACAGAGACCCTACTCTGGATTGATATCTCTCACCATACTAGCCTTTTAGTCTTGTATCATGCCAGGCTGGTTTCTGCCTTGGGGCTTACAAACTTAGAAATGGATAATTGTTTGTCCTTTATTGCCCTAACCCAAGTGTCAAACGTCGTCTCACAGCTGTCTTCCCTGCACACTGTATATAAAAGTAGGATTATTGGTCTATACTTTTTCATAGCGCTTAGTTTCCTGAAAACATTTGTCTTTTGCGTTAGAATGTAAGCACCATGAAGCACACAGACTTCCCTGTGTTCACTTCCATATCCCCTCGAACACTGAGTGGATTGTTAATCCTGAGCTGGTGCCAGTGACACTGTTTTCCCAGCACCTACCTTTGGTCACATACAAGTAGAAGAAGTCACAGTAGAAGATGGTTTGTACTACCCCAGACACCACTGCAATTTGGTCATAGAAATTCTCAGTCTGGTATCGCCTGATCCAGTTAGCCAGGTAGAGGGCCCGGTATAGGCCAAGAAAGAACAGATAGTGAGTAGTAATGGTCTCGGCCTCTCCAGTCTTGCTGATCATGAAGAGCTGGGGCAGAATGGCCACTGATTCCAGGTAGATGGAGAAAGTCCAGAGGATCTGAGCCAAAGAGAAGAATCCAGAGGAGGCTGATCAAGAAGGGGCCACCTTTAGTTACCGAAACAATGTTTATTGGTGAGAATACAGTGATGCAAAACCAGTTGAAAGATAACTATTTCACCATTTTTTCAGGTTTTGTTTACTTAATAGCCGCTCCACACAGCTTGCAGGACCAGAGATTGAACCAAGGCCACAGGCAGTGAAAGATTGGAACCCCAACCATCAGATGGTCAGGGAACTCCCAGAATCATGTTCTTGACATTTTTAAATGTTTTCATCAGTGTGTCATTCAACCCCTTTCTTTGAAAGTAAAAAAATAAAAGACTCAAGTGTACTGCTTTTTCCAGAACAGTATGAATGTTGCTATGGAACAATTTTTTAATTGTTGCAGAATTCTATCATATATAAATGTTTATATGTATAACATATACATTTACATATGATAGAATTATATATATCATATCATATGATACATGATACAATTATATATGATAGAATATATAGAATGTATGTTATATATACATATAATTATATATATGTACAAATGTAAATTTATCATATATAAATTCTATCATATAAACTCGCCTTAATTGAGCCTATGGTTTCTCAAAATACAATCCATGAACATCAGTATCAGAATCTCCTCAGATGCTCATTGCCCCACAGATTCTTGAGTCAGGCCAGACCTACTGAGTTGAAAACGGTCTGGACTGTGCTTTAGTATCCATTAATCACCTGTTGAACAGAGGGTTTCAGCCTTACGTGGTACTGTGATGCCTGCTTTGTTTATGAACACGACTACTTAGACATGCCTATTTTTAAGAAGAGCACTGTGGATAGCTTATTGGTAATTTCTAAACTCATAACAAGTAACGGCCACAGTTGTAGAAGGCCAGCTCTGGTATTACCAAGGTGAGGGTTTTAGGGAATGTGTTTACGTTTGGAAATGAGTACTCTGGGTCCCTTCCCTTACCTCCAGAGGAGTGAAACTGTAGTTCTCAAGGAAGGAAAGGCCAATGACAGGGACCAGAAGAAACTCCAGGCGGAATGTATCATTCTCACTGTCAAACGTTTTCCGAAATTTCCCATAGATCATGTACACTGTGACATAGGCGCAGAGGAGAAAAACCATCTGAAAAGGGAGACAGACACATGGGAATCAATGAAGTCATTTTCCCAACCTACTTTTGGGGCTTCAAAGTTATCCTAAATTCAGTCGCTAAGTTGTGTCTAACTTTGCGACCCCATGGACTGCAGCAAGCCAGGCCTCCCTGTCCATCACCAGCTCCCGGAGTTTACTCAAACTCATGTCCATTGAGTCAGTGATGCCATCTAACCATCTCATCCTCTGTTGTCCCCTTCTTCTCCCGCCTCCAATCTTTCCCAGCATCAGGGTCTTTTCCAGTGAGTCAGTTCTTTTCATCAGGTGGCCAAAGTATTGGAGTTTCAGCTTCAGCATCAGTCCTTCCAATGAATATTCAGGACTGATTTCCTTTAGGGTGGACTGGTTGGATCGCCTTGCTGGGGACTCTCAAGAGTCTTCTTCAACACCATAGTTCAAAAGCATCAATTCTTGGGCACTCAGCTTTCTTTACAGTCCAACTCTCACATCCATATATGACTACTGGAAAAAACATAACTTTGACTACATGGACCTTTGTTGGCAAAGTAATGTCTCTGCTTTTTAATATGCTGTCTAGGTTGGTCATAGCTTTTCTTCCAAGGAGCAAGCAAGCGTCTTTTAATTTCATGGTTGCAGTCACCATCTGCAGTGATTTTGGAGCCCAAAAAGATAAAGTCTCTTATTGTTTCCATTGTTTCCCCATCTATTTGCCATGAAGTGATGGGACTGGATGCCATGATCTTAGTTTTCTGAATGCTGAGTTTTAAGCCAACTTTTTCACTCTCCTTTTTCACTTTCATCAAGAGGCTCTTTAGTTCTTCTTTAGTTCTGCCATAAGGGTGGTGTCATCTGCATATCTGAGGTTATTGATAGTTCTCCCGGCAATCTTGATTCCAGCTTGTGCTTCATCCAGCCCAGCATTTTGCATGATGTACTCTGCATATAAGTTAAATAAGCAGGGTGACAATATATAGCCGTGACATACTCCTTTCCCAATTTGGAACCAGTCTGGTGTTTCATATCCAGTTCTAACTGTTGTTTCTTGACCTGCATACAGATTTCTCAGGAGACAGGTCAGGTGGTCTGGTATTCCCATCTCTTGAAGAATTTTCCACAGTTTGTTGTGATCACACAGTCAAAGACTTTGGCATAGTCAATAAAGCAGAAGTAGGTGTTTTTCTGGAACTCTCTTGCTTTTTCAATGATCCTACAGATGTTAGCAATTTGATCTCTGGTTCCTCTGCCTTTTCTTAATCCAGTTTGAACATCTGGAAGTTCACGGTTCACATACTGCTGCCTGAGTTGGGACCTACCAAACCTGAGCACGCGTATTCTGCCTTCAGTTGGAAAAGATGAAGTGTGTTTGCAATTTCTGAATTGAATCTGAAGCTTTCTGTTAAGTGACTCCATGCTTCTAACTGGGACTGATAGTTGCTACCATGATGACCCCAAGGTGCCCAGGTGTCCTCTCACTGTGGAGCATTAGGCAAAAATAAAAGAGAGAACTGGTCTTTGTCGAGTGATTTAGCAGTAGCGTTCCAGGGCTCTTTTAAAGCCTCAAGTTCTTAGGTCTGCATCAGTGAATTGAGAGCGTACTTCTACAAAGACTAAAATTCCTTGAATCAGGTGATAATCAATGCTTCAGAAAAGTGCTCTTTTCCTAACTAGAGTAGCTGTCCTCCAGCATATAATGGTTTTATAATTGGCCTCTAACCTAGGCCAGAGGCTCTCAAACCTGAATGTGCATCAAAATATAGAGGGCTGCCCCTGCCCCTACCCTCAGGGGCAGGGGGGTTTCACTTAGTGGGTCTGAGTAGGCCTGAGAATTTTGCATTTCTAGTACGTTCCTATGTGATACTGCTGCTGGTGGTCCAGGACCACACTGGCCTAGAAAAGTGTTTGCACTTCAAAACTCAGGTTATTTCCTCAAAGCCTTTTTCTTACAGAACGAGGCACACGTGCTCTGTGTTACCATACCCCCATGTAACAAGACTCATCGCTGCTTGTGATCATATGTTCTGTAAATGTCTATGGACCAGCCTGTCTCCCCTTGGAGAGAAGATTCCCTAAGACGGTCCATGCCCTGTCTGCCTCTGAATCTAACTCAGGGCCCCAAACAAATGTTGGAATGAGTGAACGAATCAATGAAAGAGATCACTTCTTCGTTTCACACATTTGGAAACTGGCCTCTTTGAAGACTAGACCTCATTCAACCATGGCAAGGGCTGGGTCTACAGTTCCCGCCAGGACTGCCCAAGTCAAACCCTTGGGAAGAGAAATTAACTAAGCAGGCAGTGTTTGCTTACTTCCGTGTTGGATTTAAGTAAACAGCAATTTCAGGATCTCGGATTGACGTTCACACTGAGTTCAACACACCACAAGTAAGAGCATCCTCCATTCTACCAATTCTAGGAACAAGATGCCCAGAATCCCAAAAGGACATCTCTGATATGGAGAAAGAGAACTCACTTTTTAGTTAAATATCTTCTGGGAGCTAGGTATATTACATAGATTCCCATCTTATTTTCACAATAGCCCGGCAAGATAGTTAGGATTCCGCCCATGTAGCTTTTTTACCTTAAAAACAGGACTCCTATTAGACAATGTGCCCAACTAAAAACCACATATTCCAGCCTCCTTTGCAGATAAGGATGGTCAGTGACATGTAGATGGAAGTCACTGGAAAGCTCTATGAAAAGGGCTTACCCAGCTGGCAGGCACCCTATTGCTCTTTTTCCCCTTCCTCCTCCTTCCTATCCCGAATGTGATGTGATGGTAGGAGCTCTAGTACCTATTTTGTGACTCTGAGGCAACCTTAAGGATAGATATCACATTCAGGCTAGCTATATAATTTTCAAGGCTTCTTGTTAAAAAATAAGAATTTCAAAATGGCAAAAGCAAAGTATTAAACCAAGCAAAGGGCCCTTCTGAGCAACTGCATGGGTAACAAACTCAAGTACTGGTCACACTAAAGCTGGCAGAGCAGAAAAAGTTAAAAGGAGCTGCCATTGCAGGCTTAGACTACCCACTTCGAGATTTTGTGAGTGAGGTAAAAATAAATCCTAACCTTATTAAAATAACCCACATCTCTGCTACCAGCATCCAGTTACATCTCAATTTACTGACTCTGAAATCTGGGCTCTTTCCACTAAATTGTGTTGGATGATTGGTTAAAGCCTCAGAAAATGTCTCACTCCAACACAACCTCACAGCTATGACCCAGGGCTGAAAGATGTTCAGTTTCTCCTTCTGTAAAATAGGACCAAACTTCAAAGCAACAGCTTCCCACTGCAAAACGGAATCCAAACGGTTCACCTGCACCATCTGCCCTCACCCAGGCCTCTGTCGGCATCCCCACCACCAGCGGGCAGCCCTCGCCTGCTGTTCTCCCACTGAGTCTGCCTTCTGTCTGCCCTTTGAATACATCAAGCTTGTTCCTGTCTTGGGGGGGTCTTTGCACCAGCTATTCCTTCTGGTTGGAAATGTCTTCCTCTGAGCTTTGTTTCCTGTGTCATTCAAATCTCAGTTTACACATCCCCTCTTTGGAGAGGCCCTTCTTGACCACACTCTCTAAATAGCTCCCTCAGTGGAGTCACTCAGTCGTGTCCGACTCTGTGACCCCATGGACTGCAGCACGCCAGGCTTCCCTGTCCATCACCAACTCCCAGAGCTTGCTCGAACTCATGTCCATCAAGTCGGTGATGCCATCCAACCATCCCATCCTCTGTCAGCCTCTTCTTCTCCTGCCCTCAATCTTTCCCAGCATCAGGGTCTTTTCCAAATAGCTTCCTAGTCATTCTCTATCATGTAACTCTGCTTTTAAAACTTTTTGTCTTTATAATTAAAAGGAAACAGCATCCCATTTTAATTATTTGCATAGCCTTCTCCCTAGCCAGTTTTTCTTACTTGTTTCATTATCTGTCTCCCCAGTTATATTGTAGGTTCCATGAGTACGGGTGTCTTGTATTTCTCCTTCAGGTTCCTAGCTCACATGCATGCTCAGTTGCTCAGTTGTGTGCTCTTTTACCCTATGGATTGTAGCCCACCAGGCTCCTCTGTTCATGGGATTCTCCAGGCAACCTACTGGAGTAGGTTGCCATTTCCAACTCCAGGGGATCTTCCTGGAGATCAGAGATTGAACCTGTGTTTCTTGTGTCTCCTGCACTAACAGGAGGATTTTTGACCACTGAGCCACCTGGGAAGCCCTCTTAGCTCACAGTAGGTGCTCAATAAATATTTGTCAGATAAATGGACCAATAAGCTCTCTGAAAGCTCACAGCATCGTGTTTCCTTTTTTGCTTATTTTTTAACCATTGTAATAGTTTTTATTGAGTTTTTAATATACGATAACTATTGTATATTTACAGGCATTACCTTGTTTAATTTTCACAACAAAACCCTCTGAAGCAAGTATAACGATCTTCATTTTGCAGAGGAGGAAACCAAGGTACACAGAGGCCAGAAGCCTTGCCCAAGCCCAGGCCCCATAGCTACTAACAGCAAAGCCAGGAATCAAACCTAGGTCTGGCTGGTTCCCCAGCCTGAGTCCCCAAGCATAAACTGTCTCACCATCTGGGGGTGCTCAGCAGGCCCCCCACCATGGCTGCCCATCCCCTCACCTTCATTACTGTGTTGTAGATGGAGATGAAGTTGGTGAACAGGTCCAGGTACCTGGTGGTAAAGACGAGAGCGAAAAGGATCTGGCTCTTCCCAGAGATGCCTGCGGTTGGATAGGGACAAGAGACAATAAGAATCCAGGCTCCCAGGCTCACACACACTCCAGAAGCCCAGAGCCTGAGCTGGAAAGGCCTCCAGAGTGCCCGCTTAGTGGTGACACCCTGTCCAGGGCACTGGCACCCCCGAGGGTCAGGAAACACTCCTTCCCATTGATCACTTGAATCTATCCTCTCACCAGACTGTAATCTGTCACCCAGTCTCCAAATAGAGACATGGACGCCGAGTTCACATGGCCCCCGCACGTGCCTGCCTCACTTCCTGCTCTGGGGAGGGTGTAGGGGTGGTTGGAGTCGGGCTTGAGAGGAGAGGTGTCAAGGCTTCTCTTCATTCCACCTCCATCGTTCCACTGACGGGCCTCCAAGCTCCATTTTTTTTGGAACAGCTGACTGGCTCTACAAGGGGCTGACTCATCAGGGAGACCACAGCAGGTGGAGGAAGGCACAGGGCCAGGGAGCATTCTATTTCATGTTTCCAAATTTTGAGTAAAAAAAGGTTTTTTTTCTAGTTATAAAAGTTACAACTATTTTTACTCTTTGTAGAACAAAAACCAGGTAATACCCGGTCAGTCGCTAAGTTGTGTCTGACTCTTTGTGACTCTAAGGGCTGTAGCCTGCCCATCTCCTCCGTCCATAGGATCTCCCAGGCAAGAATACTGGAGTAGGCTACAGTCGCCTTCTCCAGGGGATATTCCTGACCCTGGGACTGAACCCGAGCCAAGTTGGCAGGCAGATTCTTTACCAGTGAGCCACCTGGGGAACTATACACAGAAATGTAAATTTTAAAACAGCAGTCTTCTGAGTCACAAAGCCTGCGTGTGTAACCTTCCTGATCTTTGTTGGCACACACATACACACATACACATACACAACACACCCACAACATATACAACATGTAATGGACGCTCAAACCCACAAAACTGGGTTCCTACTTACCATGCTATTTTCTCATCTGCTTTGGTCTCTTTCCTTTTTGAACTTTTTATTTTGAAATAATTTCAGATTTACAGAAGAGTTGTAGACAGTACAGAGAGGCCCCATACACCCTTCACCCGGCTTCCCCTAATGTTAACACCTTGCATGATGTCAGGCGAGCGTATGCTCCTCGGTTCTGTCTTGTCACAGAATGACGTCACAGAGTGATTGGAGTGACGGACATTAAAGCCCTCAGCATGTCACAGCTCTCGGGTCTCGAACAGACCGTGTTATAGCTCTTAGACAAATCAGTGTTAAAGCTCTGTGTTACAGCTCTATTTTATTTAGAAAATAGCAGGAAAAACCATCCTCGAGGTGTGAGGGCATGTAGACCCAAAGACGCCAAGAGAAGAGCGCCCCAGCATGCAGGAGAGAGAGAGAGACCCCCGGCCCTTTGGCTCCTCTTTTTATATGTTTTTTCTCCCCGTGGGCCTGCCCTCTGTAAATTGGGCTAGCCAGGAGTGTTGTTTGTTGTACCTGAGGTCCTCACTCCGATCCTCGGACCTTCCTTTGTTCTATTTTCATGGACTTTTCCCTTCCTTATCTTGTAGCCACTGCCATTCTGGACTCCTGTTTCCTATTCTAACTGAACATTTGCCAAAACTAAGAAACTGATATCAGTAGAGCACTATTGGGGTATCCCAATAGTGGATAGCTCCCAATAGTGAGCTGGGTAGCTCAGCTGGTAAAGAATCCACCTTCAATGCAGGAGACCCTTTCGATTCCTGGGTCAGAAAGATCCCCTGGAGAAGGGACAGACTACCCACTCCCGTATTCTTGGGCTTCTCTGGTGGCTCAGATGGTAAAGAATCTGCCTGCAATGTGGGAAACCTGGGTTCAATCCCTGGGTTGGGAAGATCCCCTGGGGGAGGGCATGGCAACCCACTCCAGTATTCCTGCATGGAGAATCCCCATGGACAGAGGAGCCTGGCGGGCTACAGTCCATAGGGTCACAAAGAGTCGGACATGACTGCATGACTAAGCACAGCACAGAGCACCGTTGACTAAACTCCAGACTTTATTCAGATTTCACGTTTGCCCATTCATGCCCTTTTCCTGTTCCATATGCCGATCCAGGATTTGAGGCTGCATTTAGCCATCATGCTCCTTGGTCAACTTTTGGCCACTTTTGATACATGGTCATGGCGGTGGTTCCAGGGTGAAGCGAGCAGCCCTGCCTCCCGTTTCTCTCACCCCGTTAAACCCACAGCGGTCTGGGTCCATCACCAACCCACTCCTATGGTCCATGATGCCCACGTTTCTGCAGCCAAACATCAACTCTGTCCTCACTCACCCAGCTCTTCAAGAGTCAGTGGGGCACTCCATCTATTCCAACCACACCCTTCTCCAGGTTTCTGCCACTGCCCACACTGCCAGCTTCTCACCTCCCCTGGCTGCTCCTCAAACCCTAATCCTCAGAGGGTGAGCTCTCTTCTCCCTCTATCCCTTTATCCCATCCCACACATGAGGGACCCTCCAGCTCCAGACTCTCCTTGGTTCTCTGACCTACATATTTCTGCCTGGCGGAGCCCACCATCTCCCCCTGAATCCCCTCCTTCTCCTATCTTCCGTCCTTCATAAATGCCACCACCATTCCCTCCATGTTCAAGCCAGAAAACCAAGAGCCATCCTTGAATCTCTTTCACCTTTGTCCCCTCATCTCTGGACTTCACTCTAAAGGTGATGGGTTGATTGGGTAGCTGGACACCCAGAAGTGACATTACCTGATTCAGGGTTTGACTCCTTTGTACACCTGATTGGTACCTTTTCTAATGATCCCTCTGGTGGGAGACATTCATTCTGGGGAAGGTGGGGGGACAATTTTAATGCCTGAGGATGAACACTGCTGAAGCCCCTCGCATTTTGGAGGGCTCTGGGTCCATGTGCCAGCTTTCCTACCAGCATGGCAAGCCTGAGTCTCACACTTGGCATCTGTAAAATGGACTGACATGAGGCCTAAATAGGATTCAATGTGGAATACAAGTGTCTTCTTGGGGGGTTGGCAGGGGGCCTGGCTGCAGGGGAAGGAGCCCTCTGGGGGAGAGGGTGGAGTCCAGGAGGCAGTAACCGGGCCAGGTCGGGCTGAGACTGTCTACACCACCTCCCAGAGCCCGCACTTAGGTCTGGCCGGTGCAGGGGGCCTCAACCGCATTCAGGAGGGTCCAGTAGGAGGCTCTACTGGGTGACACAAGGCTATCCCCCCACATAGCTTCTTTCCACTCCTCCCCTCTTTCCATCCCCAGCCTGCCAGGCCCCTGGGCTTCACTCACATTTTCCCTAGCGTTTTAGGAACCCTGGCGGTCTTCAGTGCATTGGTTTTCCACACTCTTTAAAAACCAGTGAATAATTTCCACCAAAGCAAACCACACACGGAGACCTCAGGACGGAGAGGAGAACAGGAGCCTGGACCTGGCCAGAGTCCCCTGGGGGACCCACTGACCAGGTGCAGACCTCCTACCCTTTGGCAGATAAAGACAACTGAGGCCCCAGGTCACACAAGGAGTCAGTGGCAGAGTGCGAATGGAGTGCCAGTCTCCTGCCTTTGGGGCTGGGTCGCCGGGGTGTCACCCAGGCCTGCCCCTGGGGGAGGCGCTCACCTCCTCTGTTCCCAACCAGACCTGTGCTGATCCCTCTCCACACACACAAGGGCCCTCCCGCTCATCTGCCCTTTGCTTTTCCCATTGCTGTTGTTTAGTCGCTCAGTCGTGTCTGACTCTTTGTGACCCCATGAACTGTAGCCTGCCAGGCTCATCTGTCCACGGGATTCTCCAGGCAAGAATACTGGAGTGGGTTGCCATTTCCTTCTCCAGGGGATCTTCCTGACTCAGAGATCTCCTGCATTGCAGGCAGATTCTTTACCATTGAGCCACTCAGCATCTCTGACAAACCATATAATTTAGTTGGTTGCTACCACCGTTGCTGGCTGACGGCCTCCCACCTCTAAATTCAGCCCCACCAGGCCAGGATCTCTGCCTGGGTGGCCGGCTTCTATCCCAGATGCCTGGCAGAGCAGGTGGGGAACAGCGCCCTCTCCTGGTCATGGTGGCTCACCCTGTCCAAGACCCTTCCCCGCAGGGACAGGTCCAGGCTAGATTCTGCCCCTCACTAGAGCCTCTCTCAGCATTCCTGGCCTACTTCCCCTAAGTGGGAACCTGAGAACCAACCTGTGAGTGCCTATCTCCCTGGAGACCCCAAACCCAAAAGGCCTCCAGGTCTGGAATCACTCCCTCTGCAATGACACTCACAGCACCCACCTCTTACCCCCAACCCCTTCCCTCCTGCTTCGATGCTGCTCTTTCAGCCTCTCCCACAGCTTCCAGAGTCCCCTTACAAGCCCCCTCCCCTGCTCCAAACTTTCCTTGACTCCCAGTCCCAACTCCCTAGCCTTTAGCAGACAAGGCCCTTTCACATCCGACCAATGTCCTCCGCCGGTGGACTGGTCTCCCCTCAGGACCACCCTGAAGACAGGCTGCTCCCCGTTTCCAGGACATGCCCTACCATCTGTGACACCACAAGCCTATCCTATGTGACAAGCTGCCTGTCTTCCAGGACAGCAGCACAGAGCTGCTCCCTCCATGAAGCATTCAGGGGTCCACTCCCTACCTCACTGGCCCCCACGAGGAGTCCGTGCCCTTCTCTGTAGGCCCTCACCCCAGCGCCAAGCACAGGGCAGGCGCCTCCAGGACACCAGTGGACAAAGATGGCTGCAGGCCGCTCAGACAGCCTGTTAATGCACTGGGTCTGTTTGGCCACCACCGGTCCAGCCCTGAAACTGAAACGTCTCTGACCCCCCAGCGGGGCCGCCAGACTGCTGGGCAAAAGGGGGACCCCCTTCCACCCTCTCTGGGCTTCTGCTCATGGGCAACTCTGTGCCCACGTGGGCCTAGCTGATGCCTCTCCTGCCACATCACAAGGAAAGCGCCCAGCTGGGGGGTGGGGGTGGGATGGGGGGATGTCTGGCAGGGGGCAGGGGAGAGGGGAGAGGGGGAGGGGGAGGGGGAGGGCAAGAGAAGACCCTGAGAGTCTGGAGCCCCTTCCTGTGTGTTCACCTCCTTCGCCCCGACCTCCCATTCCCCACCTGGGGCATGAGTGAGGGTAGAGGGCAGAAGGGGCCCCAAGCGGTGCTGCTCCTGGGCAGCAAAGGGGGTGTCACCTCCTCTCTATCCCCCCCTTCCAACCACCAGTGGCCATGCCAAGTGGTGGGGGAGGGAGGGAGGCAACCCTCCGTTACCTCCACGGGTCCGTTTCCTCTGATACGGTACAATTGTACATTTTCTTTGGAAGCTAAGCTGTGCGAAGACAGTTTCAAGCACCCGCAAGCCGAAGTCCCCACCCTGCAGAGACATTCAGGAGACTCTTCCCCTCCAGCCTCGCAGCAGGGGCGTGGGGCTGCCCCCTCCTCCGCCCCCGGTCCCCACCTCCCGTCCGAGACGCCCCCACCTCCCGCCCGGGACGCGCGCCCTCACCCGCGCAGCACTTGGACCTCCAAATCTTCCCCAGAAGCAGGATCATGGCCAGGAGATGGCTCAGGTCGCCGAGGATCCGAAACACGTTCATGGTCCGGCCCGCGCGCAGCCAACTCCTGGGAAACTTTTCTGGCGGGCGAGGCGGCTGCCACGTCCCCGGCCCCGGCCCCGGCCCCGGCCTGTGGGTCCTGCGCCCCCGAGCTCCGCGCTCCCGTCCGGGCGCGGCCGCTCCGCCAGCGCGCTCTTGGCCGGGCGGTGACGTGGCCGGGCCGGCGGCCGTACCAGGGATCCAGGAAGCGCCGCCGCCCAAGATCCCGCCTCCCGGCCCAGCCCAGCGCCTCGGCTCCTGGGGCGGGCCGTCCCGCGGGCCGGGGGGCTTCCGGCCTGGGCTCGCCGGCTGCCGCCCCGGGCCGCTCTGTGTCCACGGGGTGCCTGCCACGTCCCACCCCGCCGATACCCCTGAGAGGGGTCCCCCCGGAGTCCGGGCCCCTGCCTCCCCTGCTTGGAACGGAGGGTGACCGTGGGCGAGCCACTGGGCCCCTCTTTCTGCCTTGGTTCCCTCATCTGTACACAGAGCTCAGAAGACCCGTTCTGGGGTGAAGTGGGGTCCCGCGTGCCACTGCTTGGCATGGGCTTAGCAGGTTGGAAGCCCCCCAGAAACGGGTGACCCACTGCTATGGTCATCATCAGCCTGCAGTTTGAACTCCTTCCCCCTCCGGTGGGGAGAAGAGCTGGAGCCAGTTTCCCCTTCCTCTCACCTGTTCCTTTCAGGAGCCACCTTGTCCTGACCTGACCTGTTGGACAACGGTAACCAGACCCTCTGGTTGGGAGTCAGGTGGGCTTCGGTTCCAGCCAGGATGCTGAGAGACTTTCCTTCTCTTGGCCTCAGTTGTTTCATCTGTAAAATGGGATGATGGTGAGCATGGAAGAGGTCTGGTCTGTCAGGGAGATGCAGGATCCTGACTAGCGTCTCCCTCTTCTTTGTGTGACAAGATGTCAAACAGGAGCACAGGCCAGGAGAGACTCCAGAGGGCGGCGGGCCAGCAAGTTGGGAGAGGGAAGGGTGAAGGGCCGTTGGAGGGGAGGAGCCCTGTCAGTGCTGTGTGGCCTGAGCAGACCGGCCACCCTCTCTGGGCCTTGGTCTCTGCATCTGTAGTAGTGGATCACATGTGCTCCCCGCTTTTGACCCCTGTAGCCCGTTTTCCTGCTCAGAACCTCGACCTCTCCCTAAATTACTGACTTCCTCTCTGCCCCCTCCCCCATCACAGACAGCCAGAGGGGCTCTGCCCTGATTAAATGTGTCACTCCCCTACTTGTGACACTCCCACGGCCCCTTCACCATGCCTCCAGGCCACAGCAGTCCTTCAAGACTCAAAATGTGGTCCAAGGACCAGCAGCATCTGTATTGCCTGTTGGGACTGTGGAATCTCCGGCCACACCTCAGACCCACTGAATCAGAATCTGCTGTTAAACAGCAACCCTGGGTGATGTGTGTGCACACGAAAGTTCGAGAAGCACCGATCTAAGCAAAACTAAGAAGGAGGTACTATAATTCCCATTCTACACCGGGAACACTGAGGCACAGAGAGGTTAAGCAATTTGCTTAATATCACACAGACACTACATAGTGGCGCCTGGATTCCCACACACAGTCTGATTCCAGTGTTCATGCAATTAAATCCTTACATTACACTATGGGTTGTCATTGGAGGGGATGAGCCCCCTGTCACCAGAGGTAAGCAAGCAGGGTGGGGCGGGGGTGCCCATTTGTCAAGGATGCTCTGTGGGGACTCCTGCCCTGGTGAGAATAACCATCAAGTATTGAGCACTTACTGGGTACTGGGTACCAGGCATGGGTCAGGCATATTAGGTTCTCTCAGTTTGGCCTCAACAGTCACCTGAAACAGGTTTTAAAGCCTCGCTTTGCAGGTAAAGGCTATCGAGACCCAGCAAAGTGAGCTGTGTGGTCCAAGTTCCTGTGGGAGGAAGAACCAGGCACTCATCCCAGGGCTGTGACGGGTTCTGAATGGGCTGCTGTGTTCCCTGCTCCCCCCAAACCCTGCCCAGATGCCTCCCCACCCCAGAGAAGGCGGTGGCTATTTAAATACCTCAGGTGTGGCTACGGTTCTCTCTGCCCAACCAGCTGGCATCTCCTTCTAGGCGCCCACCTCCTCCCCAAGCCAGGGAAAAGCACGTGCATTTGCCATTTGGTGAAACATCTGTCCTCCTGAGAAGCAGCCCCAACTGCCAGCGGGGGCTGGAACGGGCTCGAATCCTCCTCTCTTTCTCCAGGGGGACCACAGGGGAACTGGCCCCAGCCAGAGGAAGTCTGAGGAGGGACCATCATGGTGGTGGAAGGAGAAGAACTCAGGTTGGGTGGTCCCAGGGCCAAGGGTTTGTCCTGGGCCTGCCACAGTGGCCTTGAGCCTGCCATGTCTCCTCCTTGGGCCTTCACTTTCCCATCTGTTAATGGGAATAATGAAGATAGAAGTATTGCTGACTGGGGATTCCCTGGTGGTCTGGTAGCTAAGGCTCCACACTCCCAGTGCAGGGAGCCTGGGTTCCATCCCTGGTCTGGGGTCTAGATCCCACATGCCGCAATTAAAACTCAGCACAACCAAATAAATAAAATACTAAAAAGAAGAAGAGGAAGAAGTATTGCTAACTGGTTACTTGGTCCTCCTTACAGCTAGTCTTCCCAGTTTCCCTATGAAACTGATACTCCCTATGTCTCAGGACAGGGAGCTCATCACTCCCATTTTACAGATGAGAAAACTGAGGCTCAAACTTGTCTCTTGCTCCCGCAGGTCACATAGACCTCTTCTCCCCAAAGTTCTATCACTCTGGCTTTAGTAATCGGCCCCACCTTTTTCATACCTACCCCATCTTCAAGGTGGAGCATTTTTCAAAGCTCCCCATGAAGCACAGGGAAAACCCCCTCCTCATTTTACCCCCTCTGTCTCTAGCCCATGCCGGCACTCCGACCACCTGCACCATCAGACCTATCTTTCCCGGATGCTGGGAGGTTCCTGACAAGTCCCTCACCCTCTAAGCCTCACTTTTCCTGACACCTGAAGTTTGTCTGCTCTAGGAATGAAATGGAGGGGAAGCCAAGAGGGAAATTTCCTTCAGTTCAAAGGATAATGATTCTTTTTTCCTCATGAAGAAAGCAGATTGTATGCTTTCAAAGTCAGATTTATGGGAGAGAGAATGGGGGAGTTGTTCAATGATAGAGGGAAAAATGTATATACAGATTTTTTTTTCCTTCCTGGTCCTAGCCTTTTGGTACATTGCACCACTGTATTGAATATCCTGCCAGCTGCCTCAAATTCTGTGTGGATGTAAGGTGAAAATCATGATCATGAGGATGCCTGGCCACCTAATCAGCTGCCTCTGGCTGGGTAGGACCCTGGAAAGAAGAGGAAGCTATGGGTCTGGGCTCCTGGGACTCTCTTTGAGTTCCTGGGGGCCACTATGGCTTTTCCTGTTCTTGGCAATGAGTGGGCGCTCCTCCGCCCCCAGTGGAAAGAAGGAGCTTTTCCCAAGCAGGTGTTTCAGAAGTTCCCCCCTTTCCCACTCTGCTCAATATATTTTGAGTGATGTTCTGTAGGAACTAGTGTGCGCCCCATTTTTACAGGGCGGGAAACCAAGTTTCCAAAACCTCTCCTCCACTTTCAGTCCCAAGCACATTTATTGAAGACCAGCTGTGTGCCAGGTGCCTTGCCGGCTGTTGTAGGTGTAGACCTAAGGAGCCCCTGGGGCGCCGTGGGGGACAGGCGCCTGTGCAAGGGCTGGATATGGCGCAGAGGAGAGAGTAATTACCCTGGGCTGGGGGGAGTCAGGAGGCAGAACTGCAGTTAGGAAGGCTTTCAGAGAATGCCAAAGTGGGCTCTGAAGGATGAGTAGGCGCTTGCCTTCAGGACAAAGCCAGGGGGAAGAGAGTACAGTCCCAAGTAGAAAGAACTACAGGTGCAAAGGTGCAGACATGTGTCTGATACCACTGACTCTCCCAGCATATTTTATTTGTAGCACTCTTTAAAAGGTCAATGAATGGGTTGGGGCAGGGCGTGGGAAGAGAGGGGATGGGACTTCCCCGGAGGTCAAGTGGTTAAGATTCCATGCTTTCATTGCAAGGGGCACGGGGTTCAATTCCCGGTGGGGGAACTAAGATTTTTCAAGCTCCACTATTTATGAGCTGTCTGAATTTGGGCAATTTGTTTCATTTCTCCAAGCCCTAGTGTTCTCATCGGTCATTTGAGTGTAAACCAAGTACTGACTTCAGAGGGTAAATATCAGGGTCAAAGTCAGCTAGGTTTCTAAAGCGCTTTGCAAGAAATAAACCACGCAACAAACGCCAGCCCGGAGTCCCGTTTACAGGACACCGAAGCCCAACGAGGCAAAGCAGAGCTAGGAGAAAACACGGAAATGTCATGTCCTCGGGAAGCGATCACTCCCTCTCTGGTTTATTCCCTGAGAAGTGCAAAAACGAGTATTATTGGTAACCTCTCGCCCGAGGATGCCTTCTAGGACGCTGGAAGTGTTCTGTATCTAGATCCGAGTGGTGGTTACATGGGTTTTGAGCTGTACACTTGAGATGCATGTATGACCGTTTGTTAATTACACCTAAAGTAAAAGTAAAAGAAACCAACCCTGGCCGCGATGCCCCCTTCCTTCGCCGCTGGCGACAGGTGTCTTTCGGAGAGTCCCAAGGCCAATCTCCGCGCGCCGCTCAGGCAAAGAGCTCTGAGCCGGGAGTCGTGCACCGAGCACCCGGGCCCGGGCGAGGTTCCCAAGGCAACCGCAAGCGGCTCTCGCCGCGTCTCCCGAGTGACGAGGCGCCACCGAAGGCCCGGAGCCCGGATCACGGAACGGGAGGCACGGAGCGAGGCTGGAAGGAGAGGGCGGCTGGCCAAGGGCGGAGGGGAGAGACTCCGCGCCCTTTGTCCTTGCGCTGGTATTCCGAGGGCACCCGGCAAGCTCCACTCCCCAGCCCTGGCCGTGGCCATAAACTGCTGCTTGAACTCATCCATCCCTAGGGATTCCTTCTCGGCTTTCCAGGTGGGGAGATGGAGGGCTTGACTACTCCCCTATAACATAGAGCAAATTAGGGGCAAAGCCAAGCGCGGCACCCTGGTGGCCTGCTTTCCAGCTTGTGTCTGGCAGCCAAATGGGTGGCACATAGGGCTGTGTGCCAGCATCTCCTTGGGGTCTGGTTCGACTCTGCTAGTGACGTGTTCTGTGGTCCCCTCTCTTGTCTGGGTCTCGGAGATAGGGACAATATCACCATCTCAGCATAGCTGCTACCAAGTATGTGAAATAAGGGGTGTAAAGGTGTTATAAACTCTAAAGTGCTTTGCGTGTATCAAGGACCATGACCATCGCTAACCTACTGCCTTCTGCTTATCATCACCCTAGCCCCAACCACAGCCTGGGTGACAGCCAGCTGCACGTGGAGTTGGGGCCCGGAACTCTCCATGCCCGGAGATTTCCAGTCTGCAGGTGAGAGTTCCCTGCCCCCATTTTCTGCTTCCTAAGAAATGGGCTCTGAGATCTCTCCCAGATACCAGGGATCCTTTGGTCCCCAGACTGTCCATTTAAAGGGGTTCACAGAGACATCACCCTCCACCCACCCTCCTAATCTTCCACCTTGCGGCTGGATCACAGGGGTTCTCCACTACAGGAGGACATCTGGAGGTTCCAGAACGTTTGAGGTCCCAGAGCAGAACCCGGGACTACAATCCTTAGTGCCCTTGAACGCCTCACGCCGGGCGTGTTTGGACAGTTGTGTATTCATGTGCTGTGAGGCTATAAATGTATATTTTGGTGTATATGTGTGTATGTGTACACATGTGCCCAGCGTGCATATGTTGGGGTGTGAGTGTGTGTGTGTGTGTGTACTTGGGATGTGTATTTGAGTGTGTATATGTAAATGTGTGTATTTAGGGCTGTGTGGTATGTGCTTGCAGGTGTGTGTTGTGTATTTGTGGCATATGTGTTTACCCATGCATCTATTTGTGTCTTTGATGCTATGTATGCACATTTAGGTGGACATTTGTGGGTTTTGTACTTGTGGTGTGCACAAGTGGGTGTGTGAAACTGTGAGGTCTGTGATTGTGCAAGTGTGCCGGGGGTCCTGGGTGCAGGGACTCTCTGTCCCATCTCCCTTCATCTGGGTGACCTTCTCCTAGCTAAGCACTGTGGCTGCGACCACAGGCATGCTTCTGCTTGCTCTTGTCCTTGCTGCAGACCTGTGGCTGTCCAGGTCTTGAGCTTGCCTGGGGCTTTGACCAGTACGGGCACCGGGGGCAAAGGGTAGGTGAGTGAACCTAGGGCCAGGACTCATGTGCCACCCCCTCTCTGCCTGGCCTCCTCCCCTCCCCACAGCAGGAGCAGCAGCGGGAAAGGTTGGCGGAGGGGGGCTATTTTGGGAGCGTCTCCTTAGCAACAGCTGCCACGGCCGTCTGTGGCGGTTTTTCTATAGGTGCTAAAATATTCCACCCTGGTGACTAGTGAGTGCTGGGGGGTGGGTGAGGGTGGGAGTGGAGGGTGGCAGAGACCCCTGCAGTCCTCTGTTCCCAGGGCACAGCTTGCTAGGATGAACCCCCAATGTCCCTTTCCCCACCTCTGGTCCTCACCACTCAGGACTGCTGGGGCTTTAGAGCCCTAAGACAGGCCAGCTGTGTCCTGAGGTGATTTTTTAATCTAAGCAGCTGGGCTTCCTCAGTTTACCCCATCTGTAGAATGGGCTTGTCTGACTTTAAGAAACTCTCTAGGTGAAAATTTCTGGACAATATGACTCTGCTATTTCGAGGTAGACTTTTCCCTCCCCTCCCCAGCTGTCCCAGCTGCTTGGCCCAAGTTCCCTTCCCCTCCAGTCCACCTAGCTCTCTGCACAAGCTCTCAGGGCTCCTGTTGAACCAGGGAGGCCTGGTTGGGCTCCCAGAGTGAGTCGGTTAGTGGGTGCTCTGCTGGCCTGGGATGACCTTTCCCCAGAAAATAGGAGAAGGTTCCAATCGTGGCTCAGACAGTTGCTAACACCCTGAGCAACCCCAGGCAAGCCACTTCCTCTCTCCAGGTTTCTCACCTGTGAACTCAGGGTAGTCAGAGTCTCCACCTCAGCAAGTTGTTATCAGGGTCAAATGGGAGAACAGAGAATGGGCAGGAAGCTTTGGCAAAATGTACAGGTGAATGAAGGTTTTTACTATCATTCCCATCAGACTTCAGAGCAAGTCTCACCCTTACAGAGAGCAGTTCCTGGCCACCCAGGGCCAGGCCACATGCCTCAGTTTCCCCAGTGGTAACAAGTGCTGTGTTGTAGAGCTCCTGTAAAGGTTAAATGAGACAACACTCGTGAAGGCCCAGAGCAGGGCTGGCTGATGACAGGCACTCAAAGGAGGCTTGCTTCTGCGTTCAGTTCACTCAGTCGTGTCAGACTCTTTGCGACCCCATGGACTGCAGCATGCCAGGGTTCCCTGTCCATCACCAACTGCCGGAGCTTGTTCAAACTCATGTCCACTAAGTCAGTGATGCCATCCAACCATCTCATCCTCTGTCGTCCCCTTCTCCTCCTGTCTTCAATCTTTCCTGGCATCATGACAAAGCCTATTTACCCTTTGGGACCCCAGGCCGGATTGCTCCATGACAGATTGAGGCCTCTGAGGTCCAGTGAGGACAAGCAACTTGCCCAGGGTCACCCAGCTTCTGACACCCAAGCCTACCCCCTGCAGCCTCTGTCTCTCAAGCCTCCCCCCAATTCCCCACCCCTGCCCCGGCCCTCTATGCAAAAAGGGCAAATTCTTCTTTAGTCTTTAATCATCCTCAGAATAGCCCCTTCAAGTGGATATTATCCTCCCTGCTTTACATGTGAGGACATTGAGGCCCAAAGAGGTGAGGTGAGTTGTTTAGAGTCACACGGAAGTGGGTGATGCTGAAGAGACTCTTCGCTGGGGTCTGTAAAGCTCTCCCTGCCCGGAGGTCCCCTTCCGGCCTCTCCGCACTTCCCCTCAGCCCACCCTAAGCCTCCACAGGACTCCGCTCCTTACAGGAGATGAGCAGTGGAGGCCACAGACTGCAGCCCCAGGCCTAGCAAGTGGACCATCACCAGAGGTTTCCTCTCAACCCCCGTGACTCACAGCCACCAGGCCTCCTCCTCCCCTCTCGCTGAAGTCACTACCCCTGAGTCCCCACTCTCTCCTTAAGCTGCCACCCAGAGGCCTAGCACTGGGTTCGATCCCAGGAAAACAGACGCTTTAGGTCTAAAGATACCCTTGTCCCCATCTCCCCCTCCTTCCCACTCCTCTTCCTTCCCCTGAACCCTTCACTCCCAAGGCAGCCACCAGGCTAAGCCTCTGGCCAGGTGAAGAGACCACAGGCCATTTGTCTCACCTGCGCCATCTCCCACTTTCAATTCATGAAAAGGTATGATAGCTACCAGGCACACATGGCTGCTGACCCAGCATTCAGGCTGCCTGAGTTCCCCAGCCATTCATACATCAAAGACTCATTCCCATGGGACATGGGTCCTAGTTGCCTGCCTGGGAGGGCACAGCAGGGTAATGAGGATGCGGGGCATGGGATGGGCCATGCGCTACAGAGCTCTGCATGGGGCTGAAGGGAGGACCGAGAAGGGATGGTCCTGTTTATTGAACACCTACTATGAGCTGTACATTTCTAGTGCATCCACCTCACTTGATCTGTGCCTGTGAGGTCCTCACAATGGTGAGGATGCTCAGTTTACAGACAGGTTAAATACAAAAATTTGCTCAAGCTCATGCAGCTCCTAGGTGCTGCAACCTGGGCTCAAGCCCAGGTTGGCCTGACTCCCAAGCCCACTTAACAAGAACCAAACCTGTGCCCGGTGCTGGATGAGTGAATGAAGAGGTGATGGGTGACTTCTGCTGAGGGCAGCAGGAGGCCTTCCTAGGGGAGGCTGCGTGGAAGCTGCACTGGGCAACTACAGGAATTCTCAGGGCATTTCAGGCAGGAAGAACAGCATGTGCAAAGGCAGAGAGGTGTGGAGGCATCTGGTGTGTTCTGGAATCCATAGGAACCAGGGTGTATGTGTGGGTATCTGGGGTGTGGGATAAGGTGGGACCTGTCTGTATACCACATGGAGGAGTCGGGACTGGATGCTTTCAGGTGGGGAGGGTCTGCGGGGATTGGAAACCGTCATGGTGGTCCACGTGTTCTGGTTCCCGTGGCTGGCGCAACTTCAGAGAATCGGCTTGAAGGAGGAGCCAGAGATTTCGTATTCAATAAGTTCTCAGTCTGGCTTTGGGGTGCCTCAGTCTCTCTCTCTTAACTGGGGCCAGTCAGAGATGTCCAGGCTCCCAGGGAAGTCCTTCTGGCTGTCTAACTGCAGGCATTCTCTCATCCTCCTACCCTGCCTCTTCCAACCTCCTGCATCCTGAGAGTGTTGGAGTGAGGTGACAGAAAGGCCATGGAAGTGGCTGACTAGCCAGAGACTACGAAGCGCTGTGGTCTTCGCCCCACGTCGAGTGTGGGGCCCAAACCTTGGCGCTACTCAGGGCGAGAACGCGCGATCTTCCCTTCTAGAGACACTCTGGGGTAATGGGGATGCAGAGAAAGAGAGCCTGGGGTTTGGTCCACCTCTGGGTGACCTTGGGCAAGCTTGTGACCCTCTCTGGTCCTCAGTCTCCCTGTCTGTAAAACGGGGCGGTACTACCTAGCTGATTGTGAGGGTCGTTCCAGCAGAGCCACACCTCTGTCGACGGGAGCGGGGTGTGTAGGGTCCTTAACTGCCCGTCCTTCAGGAGCGTAAGGGGACCGCAGAGAGGGGCGGCCCGGGGCCACCGAGCCGGGTACCGACCCTCTCCCACCCACAGTCCCTTCACTGCACGGAGGAACCCTCTCCACCTGCCCATAGAGGGGTGAGGGGGACGAAAAAACCCGGAAGCGGATTCTCGGAATGGGCTCCGGGAGGAGCGCTCCTGGAGCGAGGAGGAAAACCCGGGCAGGATCTCGGGCAGGAGCGGACCGCGCGGCCCCCAGCCCGGGCTCGGCCCCGGCCGGCGGGCGGTTGGGACCGGGGTGTGATGCCCGGTTAGGCGGAGGGGAAAGGGGCAGGGCCGGGCCCCGCGGGCCGCCCGGGGCTCCGGGGCTGGGAGGGTGGGGGGCGCGGCCTCCGCAGTGGGGCGCGGGTCACGTGTGAGGAGGGGCGAAAGTCTCGCAAAGCGGAGCGGGTGCCGCGAGTTGGGAGTTCTCGGCGCGCCGCGGGCGGCGGGAGCTCGGGCTCCCGGGCGGGCGGGCCGGGGACGGGGCGCAGGTGACGGGGGCCTGGGTCCGAGAGCGCGGGGGGCCGCAGCAAGAGTGGGAGGGAGAGAGACACACAGACAGAGACCCCGAGCGAGACAGAGAGAGAGACACGCAAGGGAGGGACCGGGCAGGGGTGGAGGACGGCAGGGAGCAGACTGGGAGGGCGACGGAGACGGAGACCGGGACCCGCGGGGAGAGAGACCCAGGGGGCAGCAGAGATCGGAAGGGACAGAGACCAGCGCGCGGCGGGGAGGTGGCGGCGGAGCCCTGGTCGGCCGGCCGCGGGGGTCTAGGGGCTGGAGGCCAGCGCCGCGGGGCAGGGATCGGAGCGCAAGGCGGGCGACTGCGCGGAGGGGACAGCGAGAGAACGGTGGGGGCGGCGAAGGGAAGGCGCCCGAGGCGGGGGCGCGGGGGACGCCAGCGCCATGGGTCCCCGGACCCCTGCGCTCTGAGCCCCGGCCCCGGGGCCCGACGATGCTGAAGCCGAGGCGGCGCCGAGGGCGCGGCACAGGGCAGCGCTGAAAAGTTGGGCAGCCCGCGGGGAGCGGCGCGGGACAGCCGGGAGACCGGGAGACCCGGGGACCGACGGACAGACCCACAGACAGCCGGGGAGGGGGGGGCGGGGCCGGCCCGCCGAGTTCGCGGGGAGGGGGCGCCGGGACTCCCCTCTCCCCGCCCGGGACGCCGCCCGCCCGATCGCGCCTGGGATGTAGAGCCTGCTCGCTGCCTCCCGGAGACTCGTCGGACCCTGCGCCCCGCGGTAAGCCGCGCCCGCGCTCGCCGCTGGCGTTGTCCGTCCGTCTGTCCGGCCTCGTGCGTGTCTGTGTGTCCCGGGACCTGGCGGCTCGGGCCCCGCTCGCTCTGAACCTGATCTCTAACCCGGGTTTCCGCTGCCAGGTGCGCGTTCAGCGCGGTCAGGCGATTCCCCGGGATCTGGTGAGTTTTGTCCTCTATCCGTCGTCGTCGGAAGCATCGAGGTCTGGGCGTCTGCCAGAAAACGGGGGTAGAGGTGAGGGAAAGGCGCCTTGACCTCCTGTCCCGGCCATGACCTTTCCCTGCCTCCACCCACCTCCAGTTGTCACACTGGGTTGGAGGAGTTTCGAGGCAGGTGACTTGTGGCAAGGGGGGAGGGGGGGAAGGGTCCGTCTCCTTTCCATCCCCCCAACTGCAGCCTGTTGGCAAAGGGCCCTGCCTGAACAAAATCCCACTTGTGTTTCGAGTACCTACTTTGGACCCCAAGACCCTAGGGTGGGTGGACGGGTATCCAGGGAAGAAGGCAGTTCATCTTTCACAGTGTGGGAGGCAGGCTGTGGAGAGAGGCTAGACTGCTTTTCCCTGCCCAGACGGAGAACCCCCAGGAAAGAGAGGTTTGAATGAGCCCTGGAGTAGGGAAACTTCCCTGCAACTGCGACAGTGTCCAGCATTCCCCCCACCGGCATCTCCATCACACTTCTGCCTCCAGAGCCCAGGCTCTACCATGGGGAGGGGTTGGGGGTGGGGGAGAGACAGGTGGAGGGTAGCCTGGCTAAGTTGGCAGGTGAGGGCCTCAAGAGCAGTAGGGTGTCAAGAAGCAGGTTGAGGTATTGGGGAACTAAGAGAGGGAGGCCCAAGAGCCATCCATGCAAGGTTCAGAGAGGAGCTGGGCTGCTGAGTGTGTGCATGTGTGTGTGTAAAATGTCTATTCTGCTTCTCCCCCACATCCAGTCTTGTGACCTCCAGGGCTTTGGGATTTGGGGGAGCCCTTAGCAGTATTTGGGGGCCTGAGAGCCAAACTGTGGCCCCAGCTTGGACAAAGATGGAGGGAACAAAATTTAGAAGAGAGCAGTGGGGTAAGGGCTGAGGTGCAACATGGCAGGAGCCAAGGCTATTGGCTGTTGAGCTGACCCATAGCCAAATCAGAAGGCTGAACCTAGAACATTCTACTCTGTTCTCCACTGAGAGGATGGGCTTTCTCTGGGGTTTTCCATGCCGGGCAGTGGGCCTTGTATATCCTCCATTCAGGCTCCTAGAAATCAGCTCAGCTAGCTGAGGAGCCAGCACGGTGGACAAGTCCCTCTTCTCTCTGACCCTCAGCCTCCATATCTGTGGAATGAGGACACCACTGCATGTCCCACTGACCTCCAAGTCGGGGTGGGGGGGCCTTGGCTCACATGAGCTGAGAGCTGTTCACAGGCTGGGGAACGCACTGAGCAGTTGGGAGTGAGGATTCCTTTTACCTTCGGGAAGATGAAGAGCTAATGGGGAGAGGGGAATATGGCCTGAAATAGAGCTGACCTAGAAGAGGAGTGTTCAGAATTAGAGGAGGGACTTGGGGCTTGGGAGCTAGTCCTCAGGAACCTTTGGGTTACCCTTGAATGAGAAGCTTCTCTCCCATAAAAAGTTTTGGGGGTGACTCGGAACAGACAGAGCTGGCCTTGAATTTCTGCTGGGTGACCTTGGGCCTCTTGCTTGACCTCTCTGAGCCTCAGTTTCTCCAACTGGAGAGTGGTACTGATGGTACTGCCTTCACTGGGTTGCTGAGTGATTTATAGACTATGTCAGGTGTTGGGAAGCAGCGGACACAAGCCCAGAGCATAGTAGGTTCTTAACAGACATTTGCAGAGCTGAGAATGAAGTTGCTTCAGGAGATGCTGTGAAAAAATTTCTCAGCTTAGGATCTAAGAGGGAAGGGGAGGAGGAACCGTGTAGGCTTACAGGGCGGGCTGGTTCTTAATGTGGATCTGGGGGAGGCGGGGGCGTGTGCTGTGGGGGGTGTGAGGAGGAGGGGGCCCCTCTGCGGGGACCACTGAGTCACGAGGACATGTAAGCGACATGACAACCAGCAACATGGTAACCAGGAGACTAGCGGCGGTGGGAAATGGAGCTGGAGCAGTGTGTTGTGGGGGGGTGGGGGGGCAGGCAGGACCGGCAGCACTGGGCCTGGAGGGTCCGGGGAGCAGCCAGGCTGGCCCCTCAGAGTGAGGAGGGGAGGCCCTGAGCCCAGGTTGAGCTAGGGAGGAGGTGGGGGCTGGAGTCGAAGGAGGGAGGCATTTGGGGGTCTGCTGGGCAGGGGGCCTTCTCCCGCACCTCCCAGGCTCCTCGCTCCTCTCCTCCACATCTCCACTTTTCATGCCTCTCCCCCTAGGATGCCAAATTTGGCTCACGCAATCTGTCGTCTCTCTTCTGAGATTGGCACCGGGACCAAAGCTGAGTGCATTACATCAGCGCCGCTCCCCCTGCACGAGGAGAGAAGGAGAGGGAGGGACAGAGGGCTGGGGGCAAGCGGCCAACCCTCAACTTTCTTTCCTGTCTTCCTGCTCACTCTTCCCCCTCAGTCTCAGGTGTTGAGGGCTTCTGGAAGCCGCCAAGCCGGGCCTTGAGGCAGGATGAGGGTCTAATCATGGCGATCCCTGAACAGGGCAGGAGGTCAGACCGTGTTGCTGTCCCCCTGGCAGGGTGAGGCCCGGGAGGCAGGGAGCCTGGGTTCTGGACCTCAATCTGTCATTGCTTGGCCTGTGTGACCTTGGGCAGCCCCCTGACACAACCACCCTGGGCAGAGTCTACATCTGGATAGAAAACAGTTGGCCATTTGAGATCTTGGTGACTCTCCTGAAAACAGATGCCCTTGAGTCCTGCTGCTCTCTTGGTCACAGAATAGGAGTTTTGAACTTTGGCTCTCTGTGACCTTGAGCAAGTGACTTCACTTCCCTAGGCCTCCATCTCCTCACCTGTAAAATAGGGCTGGCTGGGATAGAGCCCTCAAAAGCACTGGATGTGAAAAAGGTACTAGACACAAAAGAGGAACATGAGGGAAGAGACAAGGTCTCTGGCTTGAAACCAGACACTCGGAGACCCCATGGCTCCTGGTACGCCAGCCTGGAGGTAGGGTGCAAGCTGAGCAGCCACTGACAAGACAGGGTTTCAATTCAGACAGAAGGGTTGGCACTTACATCACTGATCTGATAGTCTTATTTATTTTGCAAAAATGAAAACTTATGCCCAGAGAGGGACGTAAACCCCACCAAGGTCACAGTGATGGTTTGGAGTTGGAAGAAGCAGAGCTGAGGCCTGAACCCAGAGCTGCTGGCTTCCAGCCCCAGCTGCAAGCAGAGAGACAGACAGGCACACACACGCCTCCTGTGGAAGGCTGAGTCCAGCCCAGACAGGACCCAGGAGCTCTAAGGAGCTCCAAGAGACCCTTGGTCCCTCCCTCCTCCCTGCCTGCTTCTTGGCTGTCCCACCCCCACCTTCTCTGACCATTAATCCCATCCCTTGCTTAGTCTATTTGAAAAGCTGTCTTTCAGACTAATTTTCAAGCCAGTTTCAGGCAGTCCCCGTCAGAGACAGGCTGGATTGGGGGTTAAGATGGAAGATTCTGGCCCCTTCTAGAAGATTCCCAGAGCTGGAGGTGCTTCTGTGGATGTTTTGTGAAGTACTGAGCTCTTCATTCCGGGAGCTATTCAGGCAGAACCAGATGAGTACCTGCCAGGGGCCTGAGCTGGTTACTCCTGCTTTTTGGGTAAGGTTGTACATCCTCATTTCCAAGATCTCCAGGGTCTCTGCTGTCCCCAGGAGGGGCTGGGAGGCAGCCCTGTCACCTACCGGCTTCCAGAAAGAAACAGCGTCGCACCAGACATCAAGCTAGGAGCCTTTGTAAAAAGCCTTCTCATTTAACCCTCCCAGCAACCCCACAATGTCGAACCGAGGTCCCCGTGTTACAGATGGGGGAGCCACGGCTCAGAGAGTCTCTGTGATTTGTCCAAGGTCACACAGCAGGGAAGTGGAGGAGCCTGGATTTGAGTGCGGGCCAGTCCGATTCTCTGGGGCTGTCCCTGGGACTTCCTTGAGGAAGAGTGGAAAATGTCCCTCCCCTGGGCTGGGGCTTGGCAAGAGATGGCGTGTCGCCTCCACAACATGACACCCCCTCAGAGATCCTCTGAGGGCTCCATTCTGAAGACATAGAAATAGACATGCGCCTAGGAAGAAAACTCATTTTACAAAGGGGAAGACGGAGGCTCAGAGACAGCAAATGGCCTGCCCAAAGGTGACTGAACAGTTAGATTTGGGCCAGGGCTCCATCCCCTGCACTGGTGGCAAGGGGGGGTCTTTGGGCTGATGGTGGAGTGAGGTCTGGGGCTGGGGGTGCAGACTGCGGGTGGTTTGGCAGAGAGCTGCGTGCGTGGTTCTGGGCTAGGGGAGCCAGCCTTGGGAACAGGGAGAAGGGAGCAGGGAGAGAAACCAATGGGGACGTCAGGTCCACCTCTGTCCTCCCTGGTCCTGACCTGGGGCTGCCCACAGCTGTCAGTGTCATACAACATGCAAGGTCTGGAGAAACCTTGGGTGGGACCTGTCTGGTGAGAGAGAGGGTCTTGGAGCCAGGAGCCACGGGTGTGGCTCCCTGTGTGACCTTAGATCAGTTCCTCACCCTCTCTGAGCTTGGTGGTCAAGAATCTGGACTGGGTGATCTGTGTCCACAAAGTAGCTGTGATTGGGCTGTCCTCTAGAAATGCTCCTCCCATTCCCACGAGGACCCTGGGCCCCCGGGCGAGGGGCAGGCAGGAATCCTGCGGATTGGCATAACCTTTAAGCCTCCTCAGCGACTCAGTCCTCCTTGGAGTGTGGGGGGGATCTCGGAGCGCAGCCCTTCTTCTCTTTTTCATCTTTATTTTTCTCCTGCTCCCTCTTCTTCTCGCTACGTGGGCTGATCGCTGCTCAAACTTTTAATTCAGATGGTAATTGAAATAATAATATGGGCTGAGGCCCCTCTGCTTGTGACGCTGCAGCTGGTGGAGCTCAGCTATGAATAGACCTTGAGTCACACACGCGCGCGCGCACACGCGCGCGCTCCTGCAGGCGCGCACACAAGGGACTGCCGGGGTGGTGGGTGGGGTGCAGCCAGGGGGCGGGAGAGCTCACGCTCCAGCTAGCTCTGGGTCTCGCCCCTCCGCCCCCGCCCCATTCCCAAGGGCCTGGGCCAGTTCTGCCCCCGCAGCCCGCCGTCTGGTCCCCATGTTGAACCTGACTTGGGCGTCGATGATTCTGACTGTTCACAGACCGGGAAACTAAGGCTCCGCGAGGGGGAGGGGCCGACTGGACACAAACGGAAAGCGACCAGACTCCGGTTTGAAACCGAAGGGGTTTGCCAGGCTCCCAGACCACTGCTTCTGTTCAGGACTCACAGGCCAGGCAAACGGGTTGGAGGAGCGCTGGGGTGCGGCCCCCAGGGCCCCCACCCATGCTTCCCCGTCTCATCCCCTCCCAACACACACACACCCCCTCTAACTCCTGCGCTCTCTGGCCCACTATCACACACACTTTCTCTCACATGCTTGCACACATTCACATCCGTTTACTCACACACTCATACATGTGAACGGCTCTGATGGATGGCAGCTGGGGTGACAGAGGTTTTCCCAGAGGTCCAGTTGCAGGAGCGGGACACGGTCCGATGTGCCAGGCTCTACACTGGACTTTATGTTTGTGATCTCACTTAATCCTCTGCAGCACCCTGTGAAGGCCATCACTCCCACTTCCCAGATGAGAAAACTGAGGCTCGGTGAAGGCAGAGTCTGCTCCAGGTCCAACAGGTGGAAAGAGCCGTGTGTTGTTTGTCCTGCTGGGAATGCACCCAGCCCGTTCTAGGTACCCTTCACCCCTCCATTTGGCCCCCGAGGGAAGGACAGTGCACCCTGTCCGGCCACGGCTCTCCTTCCTCTCCTTGCACCCATCCCCTCCCCACCCTGAGCCTGTGGCTACTTGGCCAGTCATTGACCAGCCCTACTCCAGATGCTGGGACATCTGGCCCATGAGCAGGGGGAGGCACCCATGAGGGGCACTGGCAGGTCAAGGAACGGGGCTACCAAGAAAGGTGGGCCCTGGTGGTTCAGACCCCAGCTGGAGCTGTGTGGGGAGTCGGTGTTGCCATGGTGACCCATCACCCAGCAGCTTGGGTCTAGGCCTGCTTGGGTGGGCCTTGGTGTGGGGTCCGAGGGACTTCAGAAGGGCAGGGGCAAGATGCAGTGGAGTATGGGTGCAGCTGGGCAGAAATAGCCCCTGGACAATGGAGGCCACTCTTCACCTTTACCCTGCAGCCTTGGCCTGCTCTTGTGTCTGTTTTTTCTCTAGCACTCTGCTGGGAGCCCAGAGACCACAGTGATTTGCCCAAGGTCACACAGCGAGGGTGAAAGAGTTGGGGCTGGACCAGAGCCCAGGACTCCTTCTGATTCCTTTGCCTCTCCCCTTCTAGGGCTGCCGACACCCCCTGTCTCGTGAGATGCTCCCTGTATCTACGCGGGGGATGAGCTGATCTCCTGGGGAAAACCCCTAGGTGGGAGAGAAGGGCAGGGGCAGTAGCCCCCCTTGTCACAGTGGGTGCAGCTGAGCAAAGAAGTTTGCCCAAGTCAGGTAGGCCTGGGATTGGATCACTTACTTGTTCCCAGTGACATTCACCAGGTCAACGTCCCCTGGGAACCTCTCTTTGCTCTTCTGTGTAAAGGGACAACCTCTGGTGATGGAGTGGAGTGGGGGGAGACCCTGGCTTTTTCCTTTTGCTAGCCCATCTGTTCTCGTGCCCACCCAGCCCCACCCGGGCTACTAGAATGGGAGAGGACCTTAGCAAGGCCAAGGAGGAGGGGCTGTGTCCACCAGAAGGGGCTGATTCCATTTTACTGATGGGGAGATTGAGGCCTTCCGAGGAGTGTTCACCCAACCTTGTCTCAGAAGCAGAATCGGCACCAAGTTTTACCGTCTGGCGTCTGGGACGCCCCAGTGAAGTCTCTTTCCCACCCCACCCGGCAACTTCTCCCCGACTCCCACCCCACATTCCTGTTGGAGCCTCCCTTCTCCCACTGCAGCCCTGAGAAGTTTAGCCGTCCGTCCCCAGCCTGGAAGAGCTAAGGTGTCACTCAGCCTGGGGCACAGATGGGATGGGGGTCAGAAATTTGGGAACTCCATGAGGCCACCCAAGGGAGGTGGCAGGCCCAGAGCTACAGGGGCCCTGCTGTGGGCGACATGGAGGGGGCAGACACGGCTGCAGTCACTCATGCATGGGCATCAGAGCCCCCCACACCCTTTTCAAGGGGAGCTCCCCACCTTCTGGGGCAGCCCACTTGTGTCTGGAAGGTTCAGCTAATTGCTACCTGCCTGGCCCTGTCGCCTTGGCTCTGACCCTGGGGCCCAAGGACTCCAGCCTATTTCCCTCCCAGAGGCAGACTAGCTCTCCCCTGCTCCCCCTGAGGCTGCACTCCTTTGGCCTCCGTGGTCCCTGTGGGTGAGGGACAGAAAATCTGGGTTTAAGTCCAACCGCACCCCTGAGCAGCTGTGTGGCCTTAAGCAGCCTTTCCACCCCTCCGAGCCTCCATCCCCTGACTCGTTGGGTGGGCTGGCGCCCCTGCACCTGCGGGTCACCAGGGAGATCTCGTGAGCCTGGGAGTATAACCTGGCCTGTTGTGGACATGGGCTTCTGTGTGTCCTGCCCACTCAGTGGCCACTCTTGGCAGACTTCCAGGTCCTCAGCCATCACCTTCAGGCTCTGCTGCTCTGGCCGTGTTGAGTGTCGGCACCTGATCTCTCCGCTAAGCCCTCCAGACCTGCTGGGTGGTGGGGGTGCAGGGATGGCTGAGCACCAGCGCCGGGCTGTGCAGCTGCAGATCTTGAGGCCAGCTGACCTTGGAAAGAGCCTCTGTCTGGCTGGGCCCCAGGGCCACCCCCTAGACACAGGGCAGGAGCCGGGCCACAGGGAGGAAAGGGACCCGAGTGGAGCAGAGAGCAGGCCATAGCCTCGTGCTCAAGCTGGCCCAAATCCCTGAGATAACAGGCCAGGGGACAGCGAGAACAGACAGCCAGCCCTGGGAAGGACTTCTAGTCATCAGCTGCCTTAATAGCTTGGCACAGCCTCACTCCCCACACTCGAGGGAGCTGCTGAGAAGGGGCTGAGATCCCTATAATGGGAGGTGGGCAAGCAACTGCTCTGACATCTGTTGTAGGGGACAGCAGTGGGTTCTAACCCAGAACCGGGGAAGGGATTGGACCCAGAACTGAAGGATTGGACCCAGAACTGAAGTCACTCCTGTCTGGGCCACAGCACAGTGGTCCTATGACCGTAAGGATCTGACAGTCTTGTCCAAATATTCCCCCTTCGCCTCCAACAACTCACCCCACAGTTGTGCCCCCCACTCCAAAAAAAGCCCACAATCCAAGAAGTCACTCACAGCTTCAAGATAAGCTCTAGATCCCGTCTCAGACCATTCACAGCTCCTAAGCACCACGAAGGTCTGTGCTTTTCAACCTGTGTCCAGGTCCTGACCCGTTAATGGTTGTGAAATTGAGTTTGTGGGTCTACTACTTATGTTTTTTTTAATGAAATAAAAAGATTTCAAACACTTATATGTAGTGAGGGCAAATATTACTTTGTGATGTTCCTGTGCGTGCAAGTCACTCAGTCTTGTCCAACTCTTGGGACCCCATAGACTGTAGCCCGCCAGGCTTCTCGGTCCATGGGATTCTCCAGGCAAGAATACCAGAGTGGGTTGCCATATCCTTCTCCAGGGGATCATCCTGACCCAGGGATCGAACCTAGGTCTCCTGCATTGCAGCCAGACTCTACCGACTGAGCGAATAGGGTGAGGCTCCTATTTCAGCTTTTAAAATATATGGACCGTATTGTGTAACAAGTACAGTATGTTTGCTTTTACTCTGGGTATTGATCAGAAAGTTGGAAAGCTTCTCCTCTGTGTAGAAATCTTGGAAGTGCCACTGAGAAAGACTTGAGTGTCCAGATTCTTTTTTTCTGGGATGTTTGGTTTCTGAGAATGTACTTGCCAAAAATTGCTGCTTTTCTCTCCTCAGACCTCTCTGTCTTTTTCCAGTAGCCCACTTAGCTCCAGGCCCCTGAGCCTCCTGGTTAATCATCCCACCCTGAGGCCTATGTCCCACTTGCTGCCCAGCCCAGCCCTGGTTCCCCTTTGGGGAATGTCTTTTGCTCCATGTCTTTCCGGGGACCTTCTCTCTAAGCCCTCTGGCCATGAGGACCCTCTCCTCCTGTCTGCAGATACTTGTACATAGAACTCAGCAAAGCAGAGTGCTGTTGTATTCATTTTTTTCTCTCCGCACACAGTAGGTTGCTCAATAAATGTTTATTCATTCCACAATAATTTACAGAGTGCCCTCCGAGGGAAGGCACTGGACTGTGTTGGACACACACCAGGCAGGAGTTGTTGTTGAGTCACTAAGTCGTGTCCAACTCTTTTTGACCCCATGGACTGCAGCACGCCAGGCTTTCCCATCCTTCACCATCTCCCAGAATTTGCTCAAACTCAGGAACATTGAGTCGGTGATGCCATCTAACCATCTCATCCTCTGTTGTCCCCTTCTCCTGCCTTAAATCTTTCCCAGCATCAAGGTCTTTTCCAATGAGCTGGCTCTTATATCTGGTGGCCAAAGTATTGGAGTTTCAGCTTTAGCATCAGGCAGGAGGGCGGTTGCCATTCCAGCTCAGCATGTTTTTAGGGTGATGAAGGAATGAATAAATGGAATCTGAAGTCTGGCCTCAGGAGCTAGCTCAGACAGTCTGACGGGTGAGCTTGTAGCTCTTTGCCTGCACATAGTAGGCATTCTGAGAGCGACAGTCCCTTGTGGCTGTGGATGAGCAGGACTGTTCCTACCGCTGTCTCTGGCCCTTCCGAGGCCTGTCTGCCGCTTTCTCCTGCTGGCCCTGCCTGTGGCCCATACCACCACTGCCCCCTCCTGTTCTTGGAGCTTCTCTTCTGGGCCTAGGACCTTGGGCACCCCGCTGGGAGGACACCTGGGGACACCTGCGAAGAAGCCAGTGCTCCATGAGAGCATGAGGCGCAGGCCAAGGCCCCAGACGTCCTGCCCTGCTCCAGCACCGCGGAAGGTCTCCTTCTGGTCCCCGCTCAGAGGCCACCTCCACTGAGAGGTTCTCCCTGACTCTGGTGACAAAAATAGCTCCTCCTGGTCACGTTCTGTCACATCACCCTCCTTAGGTCCTTTACGGGAATTATGACAAGCTGAAATTATCTTGGTTTTGGCAGTCGTCGGATGTTTATAAATTGTCCCGTGTGCCAGGCACTGGGGTTCGGGGTGAAGCGGAGGGCGGAGGTCCCTCAGCACTTGCAGAGACTGCGGGTGAAATAGGTTTGGATCAGACAAACGCTGTGCGGAAGATCAGGACGCAGACGGAGAGCACCTGGGGGACCTCTCAGAGGAGGCAGCCTTTGAGTCAAGACTGGAATGGTAGGAAGGTACGAGCGGGGAGTCTCGGAGGATCTTATCCAGAAGGGGCGGCCAATGTACGGACCCAAAGGGACAAGAAGGAAGACCCGCGTGGGCGTGAGGTCAGGGTGGGAGTGGAGAGGGGATATCAGAGGGCAGGAGGGCTCGGTAAGAAGCAGAGCTTCACGCTGAGGAGTGACGTGGGTCCTCAGCCCGTGCGGAGACAGGATTGCATGGGGAGTGGAGGCAGGAGGCTCAGAGAGGACCCCACGGAGTTGCCGGCGGGGGTGTGGCTGGCTGCAGGGAGGGCGCTGCAGGCTGGATGGACTCAAGGTGGGGCCGGAGTCCGGGTCTCAGTCCCTCCGTTCACCCGCTGGGGCAGCTCCTGAACTCCCGGGGGGACGGTGGGGAATGAAAATAGCAGCACCCAACTCTGGGATGTCATGAGGGTCAAAGGAGCCTCCAGGGCTTGGCCCAGAGTAAACACTTGTTTTAATCGCTCAGTCGTGTCCAACTCTTTTCGACTCCAGGGACTGCAGGCCACAGGCTCCTCTGTCCGTGGTTTCCTTCTCCAGGGAGAGTAAACACTAAATGTTGGTTATTGTGCTGTTATCCTGATGCTTGGGTTTGGGGAGGGTTGAAGGTGTGATGCCTGAGCGGCCCCCAGGAGGTCACAGACTGAGATGGGGAAGGCAGGGGAGGGGCGATCCTCCCATCTTGGCTGTGCTGGGTTCGCGATGCCTCCTGACCCTGGAGCAGGAGCGGAATCTGCTTGTTTTGGGAGGGCGATCGGGGCCAGGTGGTATCTTAAGTGGAGGCTGAGCCTGGACACTGAGTGGGTTCTGAACAGAGAGGCTGGGAGGGGGTGACCCGGAGAGAGGCCCTCAGACCTGGAAGACTTGAGGAGGGCGGCAGGGGCGAGCCAGCGGCCTCCGTGAGAACCACTGGGAAGACCATGGGCTCTCAGGAGGGGCTGTGAGGGGCTGTGGAGAGAGCTGGATGACAAGTCATCCCCTTCAAGACGCGTCTATGCACAGCTGATAACCCTTTACCCTCCAAGGTCATTTTTCATCTTTGCAACATGCCCGTGAAATGGGCGTTATCCCTCCCCTTTTTATGGAAGCAATTCAGAGAAGTTAAGACGTTTTTCCGCGGCCAGTCAGCACCTAAGTGAAGCGTTTGTTCTCTCCCCTTCCGGGATCACAGTCCCTTTCGAGGACCTTATGAATGCTATGACCCTTCTACACATGTGTACATACTAATTTGAAAGTTTTCTATGTGTCTTTTTTTTTGTTGTTGTAGGTGACACATTCAAACGGTTCTAAAATTAAAAAGACACAAACAGGAATACAGTGAGAGTTCTTCCTCCCACCCCTTCCCCAGCTACCTGCTTCCCCTCCCTGGAGGCAGCCCATGTCACCAGTTTCCTGGGTCTCCATCCACAGACAAGCCCAGACGAGTAAATATGTGTATTTATAAATTTCTTCCCTCTCCTTTTTTGTACAAATGGTAGATACTATACTCAGTGTTCCCCATGGTCGCCTTTTTTTTCACTTAAAAACACATCTTAGAGACCCACACGGCTCCTGACCGGCCTCCCCCTCCTTTTTTCCTGGCTACGTGGCACGCCATCCTGTTTGGGCAGCTTCCAGTCTGGGCCGGGCACACCCGGCACCTGGCTCCTCGAGTGCCTGACTGACTGCAGGCCCTGGTCCCAGGAGCCCACACAAGTGTCACCGGCAGTCCTGTGGCTCTCCGAAGCCACCCGGGGTGGCCTCTGCCGAATTACCCCTGGCACTCAACTCTGATCCCCTTACCCACCCCCGATACACACACCTCTTCTCAGGTTTGGCCTGTGAGCCCCGTGGAGAATCCAGGGAATCCTGTGTGAGCCAAGGGCATCAGCCCTGACTCCCACAAGTCTGAGAGACCTACCTGCCCAGCCCCAGCTCCTGGAGATGTGTTTGCTGAGCAGCCAAGGATGGGACAATGCAGAAGGGGCTGGTCATGGGGACAATGGGGGAGGGGCTGGCCAGGATCTCCACCCCTACCCTGGCTGGGGAGCTGGGGTGGGGAGGGCAGTCGTGGGCTGTCCTAAAGTCACCTCTGCTCCTGCCCCCTGCCTTCCCCTCCTCCCTCAGCTCTGCCCAGCACCTTGCCTTCTCCTCTGCCAGTGAGGAGTCTTCACCCGTTTTTGGCTGGGAAGAGAGAATGTGTCCCAATGGGGAAGGCAAGTGGGGCCACTGGCTTTGGTGGGCTGGGCTGGTCTGGTCAACTGGTCAACTCTGTTCACCTCCCTCCTTCTCCCGGCTTCAAGGGCCCCACTATCCTCACATTCCCCTCCCTCTGCCTCTTGGCCTCCATCTGCTTAGCCAGGTTCTCGCTGACGTGCAGGAGATGCTTGGGGCTGGGTCTCAAGCCCCCCTCTCTTCTCATCCAGCATTCCTGCCCAGGAGATCTCATCCACTCTCACACCTTACAACCTCCCCGAGGTGTGCCCGTCAGATGAGTCTCCTGGACTTCCCCATGTGGCCATTCCAAGGCCACTGCACACTGGGAACTGTTGCTCCTTAGACCTGGTCCTCTTTCAGCATCTCACCATCACCTATTCCTGACACCCCTCTTCCCTACCCTCCACGTAGCCCACCCCCACAGCCTGGGGGCTCTTTGTCCAGAATGTGACCTGGTCTGTTTACTTCTCTCGAGCAATACTGCCACCACCCTCGCAGCTCCAAGCCGCCCATCATCGCCCGCCTGGGCAGCAGCAGTAGCCCTGTTGCCGACCTCCAGCTTCCACTGTGCCCCCCACAGCATCCTGGCACATCTCATTCCCCAGTATGTGGCACACTGGGGCAGCGGTGGCCTCTGAGGCCAGATAAGGGCAGGGTGCCACTGGGGCCATATTGAGGATTTTTTTTTCTGAAGCCCAGTGGTGGGTACACAAGGGTCTATTATAATGACTGCTTATCCCTAGTTGTCTTAAAGATGTCATGTGAAAGTTTAAAGGATCAAACCAGGCAGAACCTGACCGCCTGCTGTTTCCCATAACCATGAGGGTGAGTTCCACAGCCCTGCACCCCTCTCCCCGGGGCCTCCTCTGGGGCAGCTCTCCTTCCTCTGGCTCACTTCACTCCTGCTCTCTGGTCTTGCTGCAGATTCTCTTTCTGGAATGTTCTACACCTACCTTTCACACAGACACACAACTCTCTGGATTGTCTTGGCTCCCACCTACTCCTCAGGTCTCAGTTTTAAATGTCATTTTCTCAACGAGGCCTTCAGGGACCCCCATCAAAGCAGGGCCCCGTTGTCTTCTTTCTCACATCGCCCCATACTTTTCCTTCAATCATCTCGCTATAATCCATGGCTGCCGCCTAGGCAAATGCTTGTTATGGGTTACGCAGAAGCTGGATGAGTCCACGCGGTGCCTGACCCGAGGCAAGTGTGCAGTAGGAGTGAGTGCCCTTGAGGGATGAGCAGGCAGCAGAGAGAGTCCCTAGAAGCCACAGCAAGGCCTTGGCTCCCCCACTAGTGAGGGAGCTGAGGTTGTTCTGGGAAAGAGAAGCCTTTGGGGATCCGCCTTCAAATTCCTATAAGGAAGAGGACAAAAGTGTTTAAGGGGCCTCTTTGGTGGGACTGTCTGGCCAACAGAAGGGGTTCCTTTGGGGGTAGGGAGCCGCCCATCAGTCATGGAAGGGGCCAGGCCTCGGCAGTTCAGCAGAGGGCATCCCTGCAGGTTAGAGCTGGGCCCTTGGATCCTCCTGCCACTTGGCCATGACTGGAAGGCCCATCTGGACATTCTGGGGAATTCGCTTTCCAACTTGCTCACCGGATGGCTGAATGGTTGGAGGGAGAGGCGGGGTGCAGAGCTGGAGGAATGAGCCAGTTCGCCCCACACTGCTCAGACCTGGCCAGGCCTGAAGTCAGGGACCCAGATCTTGGCTCCAGCTTGCCCTCTGACCCAGTTTCCCCTTTCCCGACAAGACTAAACTGGACAGAACTCAGCACGAAGAAGGGCAGGAGGGATAAATGCTTACTAAGTGGAAGAGACTTTTGATGTGACAGCGTTACTCCAAGGCCAGGAGAACAGACTGTCTAACGGATGTGCACTGGCATCGACTTCTCGGGTCCAAATCCTGGCTCTACCACTTGTGAGCTGTGTGACCTTCGGCAACTTGCGGAACCTTTCTGTGCCTTGGTTTTCTTACTTCTAAAGCAGGGACAGGGAATTTCCCGGCGGCCCAGTGGTTAGGACTCACGCTTTCACTGCAGGGGACACAGATTTGATTCCTACTTGGGGAACTAAGAGCCCGCAAGCCACAAGGTGTGGCCAAAAAAAAAATTAAAAAAATAAAGTAGGGCTAAAAATGGAAACTTCCTCTGAGGTCACGGTGAGGACGGCAGGAATTGATCAGCGTAAAGCACTCAGAACAGTGCCCGCCCAGAGCAAGTGCGTACTAACTGCTCTGTGTGGATTTTGCTCCGTCACACCGTGCCCAGTGGGGGAGGGACTGCGCGTGCAGTGGGATTTCGGGGTACCAAAGAAGGTGTGGGGGAGGAAGAGCATTTCTTGAGTCCCCACAGTGTGGCCTGCACTTTTATGACAGTTGACAATCTGCTTCTGGCCCTCAGGACACCACCCTGCAAGGTAGGCGTTCCTATGTTCCTTTGCAAGTGAAGACACTGAAGCTTAGAGGTCAAGGATCCTGCTGGTGCCAGACAGGACTGAGCCTGCTTCCCGCCCAACTCTGTGAGAGTCTGAGGCCACTGCTCTTATTCACCTGCTCCCTTGAGCTGGTGGAAGAAAAGTTGGATGGGGCCACGTGATGGTGCCGGGTGGGCTGCAGGGCAGGATGTCTGAAATCCAGGGATGGAGTTTCAGAAAAGGACTGTTTGTATCACTTATCAACCTCTTACTCTGTGCTGGGCACCTGTGCATGATCCCATTTACTCCTCAGTGAGGCATACTATTCGTCCCATTAAGGATGTGGCTCGCAGGGACCAGAGAGGTTAAATAACTTTCCCAAGATCACACAGTCGGAAAATGGCACAGAGACTCCAGAGTCAGAGTCACTGCCCTGGGAAGGGGAAGGTGTGGGATCTCAAGACTCGTCAAGAGAAGATAGTTCAACCTCTTGGGGGCCTGCAGAGCAGGACAGGGGCCTGCAGAGGGCCGTGGGCAGGACGGGACACTCTCCTACGCCCTCAGTGCCTCTTACTCTTGGAGGCACTGAGCTCAGCTGCCTGCATTAAGTCTTTTCCCTCCTCCAAATCTCTGGGTGTATATGATTACAGGACAATCCCCCAATCCCTCAACCAGACAGTCCAGGACTGAGAGGCCTCAGTCAGAGCTGGGGTAGAGGGAGGCCCTGTGCCCCTCAGAGGGCTGGGAAATGGGACAGTGGTGTTAATTCCTCCCACCTCGCCCAGGGAAATTATACCTCCCACCCCAGCCCTGCACCACCCGCATTGCCCTGTGGGTTCGCCCTCTGGAGAAGAGTCAGTCTCCCCTCCAGGTCCAAGAAGGGCTCGTGGCAGGGGGAGGCTGCTTCGACTCAGAAGCACCCGCCCCATCGCCTGCCTAATTACAGACGCTGTGCTGGGCCCTTCTCTCATTCCACTTCCTTCTTCCCCACTCCCCTGCCGCAGAGCTATTACGGTCCCCCATCTTACGAATGGAGAGAAGGAGCCCCTGGCTGGAATAGTTAGTGGTGGAGCCGGGTCTTGAAGCTGGGTTTCTGGTCTTCCAGGCCAGAGTTCTTACCTCATCCTCGTCATCATCATTTTCATCTCATCTCATTCTTTGCGTTTTACCCGCAATGCCCTGTTGACCCCTCAGCCAATGTTTTTATTATATACGTGAGGTAGGCATTGTTAGCATCATGTTCATTTTGCATATAAGCAAACTGAGGTTCACAGAGGACATGCTAGAAGGCTGACAGAACTGAGTCCAAGAGCCTAACATGCTGGTTAAAGCCCCAAATGTGAGGCTTTAACCAGCCCATATTTTCATACAGTTGAAGAGAAGTTGAGTGACGGCCAAGGGGCTGCAAGGAAGCAGGGCTGGCAGCTGGCAGTGCAGCCTCAGAAGACTTCAGAGAACAGGGGGGCTCGGGCTGAGCCTGGAGGGCTGGGGAGAGGCACGAGGGGGTCTGGGTTGCATAGGGCATCGTGAGAGATGATTGGAAGGCCAGAGGCTGGGAATCAGGGTGAGCCAGGGCCTGGAGCCAGCGGGCTTGAGTCAGAATCCTGGTTTTGCCTCGTCTGCTGTGTGACCCCCATCTCTACTCCCCCATCCCCACCCCACCCCCAGCCTGTGATTCTTCAGCTGGGAAGAGAAATAATTGCCCTGCTTGTTGCTGTGGTAGGTGCTTAATAAATACTTGTTAAATTAACAAAGAGTTGCAGTGATGCTTCAGTGAGAGAGACCAGGCAGTGCCTGGCATAGAGCTGGCACTTCCAGAGTGTTCCTTCTCTGAGGGTGGCCACCAAGAAGGATGGCAGGTTCAGCAGGGCCCACGCTGAGCTGTGTGACCGCGGGCCGGTGCCTTCACCTCCCTGTTGTCCCACTGACACCAAAGGGATGCCCGAAGTCCTGCCGTTGGGCTAGTGTGAGTCGCTCAGTCATGTTTGACTCTTTGTGACCCCATGGACTGTAGTCCACCAGTCTCCTCTGTCCATGAAATTCTCCAAGCAAGAATACTGGAGTGGGTTGCCATTTTCTTCTCCAGGGCCGTTGGGCTAAGGGCTCCCTATATCCAGGCTTCTGCCCCCCACCTCCCTCCCACATCTCGGGGCTGAGTGCACCCGCCTGCCCTGGGTCTCAGGACCCACTGCTGCTGCTGTCTGGGGCCGGAGGGCCTGCATGATCTGCCTGCAGACACCACTGTGACTCCCACGAAGGGCAGGGTGCTCGTGGGGAGACTCACCCCACAGCCTGCCTGGGCTGCTGGAGCCTGCAGGAGCTGCTGCCACTTTAGCAGCTTCTCTTTTTTTTGCAAAAGGAGTTGTGGGCAAGGAGGGAGCATTCAGTGTCATAAAATCATAAGGAAAGCCTAAGAGGACACAGGGGCCGGGTGGTCCTTCTGCCTCTCCGGACCCCCTGGCAGGCAGGGTCCAGCCCTCCTTAACTCCCTAGGAAGGGGCAGGAGAGCAAGCTGACAACCCTGCTGGTCACCTTCACTCCCTCCCAGAGGCTCAAGTGTCTGCCAGCTGCCAACTCGCGTGCTGCAGCCCTGCTCTCAGCCTCAGTTTCCCTAGTTGTCTAGGATCCAGATGTTCACCCCATAGCGAACTTAACCGCCCCACCAAAAAAGTAACTTGCACAGCATTGTCGATGCTCCACTTTGCCAAGAAAGGACATTACATTAAAAAAAAAAGCAACCAGCATTTCCCATCTCCATCATTTCCCCCAAAGCAAGAACATTCACCACGAAAGATGTTGCAGGCTGCACTCTTAGAATAAAGGACAGGAAAGGCAGGAAGCACCCAGTGGGGAGGGGATGGGCTTGTCCCAGGTCACCCAGGAAGGCAGCCAGGGGGCCAGCCCTTAGGGCCCCCATTCTGGAAATTCTGTTCTCCAGAGCGTGCTCATGAGCTACATTCGGTGCAAGTGGGTAAGACCAGCTCCCTGCCTTCCAGAAAAGTACACTTAACTGTAGCCATGGTGCAGGCACCTGAACAGCCAGGGTTCTCTTTCTCTCTCTTTTAATAAAGTATCTATATTCGGAGGGGGGTGGTACCCAATTGTCAATGCCCGTCGCCTCTCTCCCATGATCTGTGGCCCTTTCTCTTTCATACTTTTTCCCTCTGGCCCTTGTGCCTTCGCTAGGAAGACCCGTGTGACAAGTGAGGGACAGAAAAGCTGGCCATCTTCTGGCCTCAGTGATCCGCGGGCACTCTCCAAGTGTCGGACTCGTCGCTTTGCGGTGATCCTGGTGCCGGCAGCACAGCGCAACCCGTCCCCAGCTCCCACCCGGGCTCCTGCAGGGGCTGCGGTGACGGGGCAGCGGTGTATCTGGACGGGTCACTGCAGACGAGGGGCTGGGCCTCTCACCAGCCCAGGGTCTTCAGGGGCACACGCCACACACCGGCTCCCGGAGGTGGAGGGTGATGGGCCTGGGGGCAGCACCTGCTCTCGGTGTCTGCTTTCCCAGCCCCCCAGGAGTGGACGTTTCTGATCCCGAGCTGATGCACCCGGCGGGGGTGGCCCAGGGTCTAGCCTAGGGCAGGGGCTCGGGAAATGGGGTGCTGTGACCGAGAGAGGAGGCGCGGGGCCTGGAGATGAGAGTCCCCACCGGGCTACCGTGTGGGGCTGGGGCTGGAGGACCAGGCTGATGGGAGAGTGGAGCTGATGGGAGGGCGGGGCTGATAAGAGGGCGGGGCCTATGAGAGGGTGGGGCTGATGGGAGGGAGGGGCTGATAAGAGGGTGGGGGCCGATGAAGCGGGGCTGATTAGAGGGCGGGGCTGGGGCTGCGTTGAAGTGGAGGATGTGAGTGTAGAGGGTGGGGAGCATGGGGGCACGGACATGCGGAGCCTCTTCCTGGGGCTTGACTGAGACTCCTGTCACTTCCACTCAGGGATGGGAAACAGCGGGCATCGCTGGAGCTGGAGCGGGGAGCGCCCTCTCCTGCAGGACCAGAGGAATCCCCAAGGTCAGGGCCAGTCCCTTTGGGCAGCAGACAAGGCCCGCAGCTCCGCGGGCCCCTGTTGTGGCCTCGGGCAGGACTCTCACTGTCTCTGGGCCCCACCATCCTCAGCCAACAAAGCTCAGATCACTGCTCTCTGTTCCCTCTAGCTCTATTCAGCAAGGCCGCGGCCACTGGGTCCAGGGCCTGCCTGGCTGGACTGGGGCCCTCTCTTCCCACACCCCACACCCTACCCCAACCCCCTCCAGGGAGGAAGCTCCTCTTTCCAGGAGCACCTTGACCTTCCAGGAGTGGGATTGAGGTGATCACCCACGGCTGGCCCAGCTGCTCTGGGACCCTTAGCAAGTTCATTGCAGCTCTGAGCTTCCTTGCCTCAGATGTAAAATGAGGGTTTTGTTGGTTTTTTTTGGCGGGGGGGTTGCTGTGCTAAGTCTTCATTGCTGCCCGCTGCCCAGCTTTTCTCTAGCTGTGATGAGCAGGGGCTACTTCTAGTTGCAGGGCTCAGCTTCTCATTGCAGTGGCTTCTCTTGTTGCAGAGCATGGGCTCCAGGGTGCATGGGCTTCAGTAGTTGTGGCGGGGGGCTCAGTAGTTGCGGTTTCTGGGCTCTAGAGCACAGGCTCCGTAGTTGTGGTGCGGGAGCTTAGTTGCTCCGAGGCATGTGGGATCTTCCTGGACCAAGGATCGAACCTGAGTTTCCTACACTGGTAGGTGGATTCTTTACCACTGAGCCACCAGGGAAACCCCAAAATGAGGGTCTTGAAATCACTCATCTGGAAACCCTTACTTTGGGCTCTGGTTCTTTCTGTGGTGCTCATGGAGGCACTGGCAACAATGAGAGAAAGTGAAAAGGGACATATTTAGTGAAGGAAGACTTCCCTGAAAGCCATTTATAGCCTAGGAGGTACATCTGGCCCCCAATCCCTTTAGAACTACCACCTGGAGCCCTGGCCATTGGGATGCTAGGGGGGTAGCAGAGAGGGGCTGACTCTCAACTAAAACCAGGACCTCTTAAGGACTGGCATTGCCCACCCCCATTCATTACCTGTGAGATCTTCAGACCCATGGGTCTCACTGGTCCCATTTTCCAGATGAAGAAACTGAGGTTCAGAGCTGTCAAGTAACTTGCCCAAGTTACATGGTGGATCTGGGACTTCCAGGACTGGGGGGGTCCAGGGAGCTCATTTTAAGGGGGGGAAGGGAGATGAACCCAGAGTCATGGTGGGGTGACCGTGGGGATGGGGGGGGGCAGGGCTCGCTCTCCCTGGGCTGAGAGAGGGAGTTTCTCCTGGGAAGAGGCAGGCGCTGAAGCCCTTGATCTCTAAATTACAGCGTTGGCGCGCACCGGTTGCTGCGGCAACCGAGTTGTCCTGAACCGGGGAAGTGTATAAACATTGCCACAGATGCACAATTAGATCAGGAAGAAGAATAGAACAGAAAATAGAAACTTCCAGCCTTATATAATTCTGGGCCAAAACGTTACTAGGAACCCGGGCCTGGGCTCAGCCCCAGCCCTGCCAGCCAGCTGGGGCCCTGGACAACACCATCTCTCTCTTGGGGCCCCATGGAAGGCAGAGGTGATCGGGGGGGGGGGTCTGCCCTCCATGGGCCAGCTGGTACACCCACCACCCAGCAGGGTGACAGGCCGCCTCCACTGAAACAGCTGGGGATGCTGACAGGCAAATCCTACCTCTCACCAGCTTCCTCCTGCTCCCTGGGAAGCGGGAAGGAAGGCAGGAGGCACTGGCTTTCACAGAGCACCTAGTCTCCTTGGGTTCCTGTGAGGCAGAGTTTTCATCCCCATTTTACAGATGAGGAAACTGAGGCTCAGAGAGTAGAAATGAGTTGTCTGCAGTTATATACATAGCTAGGTGGTAGTAGTTTGATGCCTCCCTCCTCCCCCGCACCCTACCCCAGGTCTCCACACAGTAAACTCAGTGATAATGACAGCACCTGGGGGCTGAAGAGTTAGACCCTCCTGGATCTGGACCCGCTTACCTGCTGTGTGGCCTTGGATAGATCACTTTTCCTCTCTAAGCCCCCATTCCCTCACCTGTGATATGAAATAGGGATGCCTACCCGGGGGTCAAAACTCAGAGCTCCCCTTCCTTCCGTCTTGACCACCACTTTGGAGTCTTCATCCACCGCAGCTCCCGACAAGTCTGGGGACAGGATAGGAACTGAGGTGGGGCTGTGGGTCCCAGTGCTACCCAGAAGAAACTTCTGCATTGAAGGGACTGTCCTGAACCTGCTCTGTCCGGCATGGTAGCCAGTAGCCACACATGGCTACTGAGCCCTTGAAATGTGGCTAGTGCAACTGGGCAACTGATGCTGACATTTTATTTAATTTTAACTGAATGTAAGAGGCACAGGTGGCCAGTGGCTGCTGAACTGGACAGGACAAGGGAATGTCGAGCCCTTGAGAGACCCAAAGGCAGAGGCTGAACACAGGGAGGGGAGCGGGACCCAGAGCATTCACAACAGCCTCTGTTCAGGGCCAGTGGGATGATCGGTGGGGGGCGGTGCTGAGATGGGCATCCAGAAGCTCCTGGAAGGAAAAGGAAGAGCAATCAAAGGAGGTTCTGGCAGGGGGATGACAGGCAGAGGGTGCAGCAGGAAGGGCTGGGACTCGGACCAGAATCCCAGTGGCCTCAGCTACTGGTCCAGCAGGCCCCAACCCTGGAGCTGGGCTGGCCACAGAGGCACTTTCTCGCTGTCGTCAGAACCGTCTTAACATTCTGCCCGAGTGGTGAAGGAAACTTTGGGTCCTAGTCCAGGCTTTTTCCCTCCTGGGCATCTTTGGGCAGGTTCCTTGCCACCCTGGAACCTGGGTCCCTGGGGGCATTTGGAGAGCCGTCCCCCACAGTACCCACTCGCTCCCTGGCACCTCACGTGTCTGGCTTCTCCCCTGCAGGCCCCGCGTCTTCCCAGGTGACCACACGGCTTCAGGACATGCACGGGCACAGCCGCAACGGGCAGGCCCACGTGCCCCGGCGGAAACGCCGGAACCGCTTCGTCAAAAAGAACGGCCAATGCAACGTCTACTTCGCCAACCTGAGCAACAAGTCGCAGCGCTACATGGCGGACATCTTCACCACGTGCGTGGACACGCGCTGGCGCTACATGCTCATGATCTTCTCCGCGGCCTTCCTTGTCTCCTGGCTCTTTTTCGGCCTCCTCTTCTGGTGCATCGCCTTCTTCCACGGTGACCTGGAGGCTGGCCCGGCAGGGGCCGCGGCGGGGGCCCCAGCGGGAGGCAGTGGAGCTGCACCCGTGGCCCCTAAGCCCTGCATCATGCATGTGAATGGCTTCCTGGGCGCCTTTCTCTTCTCGGTGGAGACGCAGACGACCATTGGCTACGGGTTCCGGTGTGTGACAGAGGAGTGCCCGCTGGCGGTCATCGCCGTGGTGGTCCAGTCCATCGTGGGCTGTGTCATCGACTCCTTCATGATTGGCACCATCATGGCCAAGATGGCCCGGCCCAAGAAGCGGGCGCAGACGTTGCTGTTCAGCCACCACGCCGTCATCTCGGTGCGCGATGGCAAGCTCTGCCTCATGTGGCGCGTGGGCAACCTACGAAAGAGCCACATAGTGGAGGCCCACGTGCGGGCCCAGCTCATCAAGCCCTACATGACCCAGGAGGGCGAGTACCTGCCGCTGGATCAGCGGGACCTCAACGTGGGCTACGACATCGGCCTGGACCGTATCTTCCTGGTCTCGCCCATCATCATTGTCCACGAGATCGACGAGGACAGCCCGCTGTATGGCATGGGCAAGGAGGAGCTGGAGTCAGAGGACTTCGAGATCGTGGTCATCCTGGAGGGTATGGTGGAGGCCACGGCCATGACCACCCAGGCCCGCAGCTCCTACCTGGCCAGCGAGATCCTGTGGGGCCACCGCTTCGAGCCAGTGGTCTTCGAGGAGAAGAGCCACTACAAAGTGGACTACTCGCGCTTCCACAAGACCTACGAGGTGGCTGGCACGCCCTGCTGCTCAGCCCGGGAGCTGCAGGAGAGCAAGATCACCGTGCTGCCCGCCCCGCCGCCCCCGCCCAGTGCCTTCTGCTACGAGAACGAGCTGGCCCTCATGAGCCAGGAGGAAGAGGAGATGGAGGAGGAGGCTGCGGCCGCTGCCGCCGTGGCTGCGGGCCTGGGCCTGGAGGCGGGCTCCAAGGAGGAGGCGGGCATCATCCGGATGCTGGAGTTTGGCAGCCACCTGGATCTGGAGCGCATGCAAGCCACCCTCCCGCTGGACAACATCTCCTACCGCAGGGAGTCCGCCATCTGACCTCCGAGCCCGCCCTCTTGCTTCCCGCAGGAGCCTCACTGGGGTGGGCTGCCAGGACACCCTCTCCACACTCAGGACAGAACTCACCCTGGCTCCGGACCTTCTGGAGGGACCTGGGGGCTTCAAAGACTGGGAGAGCCCTTCCTACTGACTCCAGAACCCAAGCCTGGGAAAGGGCCAGGACACCCTTGGTCTGGTCGGCCCGATTCCCCAGCACCTACCCACTGGCGAGCTCAGGAACCCCAGACCCCTGACCCTTTCCCCACCGACCCTTCAAGGACATTCCCCCTTTGCTCTCAGAACCTTGGGGAAGGCGTCTGGACTGTTGGGGGGTGGGCATCTTGGGGTTCTGGGGTGGGCCACTGGCTAGTTTGGGAGGGTGGGAGGGGGGTTCGTTTCTTCTGCATGACTGTGGTCTGTTGCTCATGACTTTCTTTTGTAAATATCTATAAATGGAAAGATGGAGGCACCGAATCCACCTTCTGCCATGTGTACCCGCAGGACTAGGCGGTGCAGGCCCTCTCTGGGCACCCTGCCCCCTCCCCGCCCAGCTGGCTGGTCCCTCGAGGCCCTTAGAGCCAGCTGCCTTGGCCCCTGGATAGTGTTGGGTTTGGGTGCAGAAGTGGGACCCCAAGGAGCAGGATAAGGGCCGTCCCTCCCTGCGGTCCCTCTGGCCCATAGGCCCAGCCCAGATCGACAATGGAGTTTGTAACTATATATTTTTAATAAAGTATATGGTCCATTAGGGGTGGGCTGGTTGAAAACGGAGGGTTGGGAAGAAGAGACAGAGAGAAAGAGGGGCAGAGAGAGATCAGCATGATGTGTGTCTCTGTGTGGTATGTGTGTGCGTATGGGGTGTGTGTGTGTGTCATGTCTCTGTGTATGAAGTATATGTAAGTGTGGTATGCATGTGTGTGCTGCATGTGTGTGTGTATGGTGTGTGTGTATATGTATGTGTGTGTGGTATTGTATTGTATATGTGTGGTATGTATGCGTGTGTGGTGTGTATGTGTGATATGTATTTGTGTATGGTGTGTATGTATCTGTGTATTATATATGTGTGGTATGTATGTGTGTATGGTGTGTATGTATGTGTGTTATATGTATGTGTGTGTTGTATATGTGTCGTATGTATGTGTGTATGGTGTGTATGTATGTATGTGTGTGGTATTGTATTATATATGTGTGGTATGTATGCGTGTGTGGTATGTATGTGTGTATTATATATGTGTGGTATGTATGTGTGTATGGTGTGTATGTATGTGTGTGTTATATGTATGTGTGTATGGTATGTATGTGTGTGTGTTATATGTATGTGTGTTGTATATGTGTGTATGGTGTGTATGTATGCGTGTGTTATATGTATGTGTGTGGTATGTGTGTTGTGTATGTGTGTATGGTGTGTATGTGTGTGTGTGTGGTATGTATGTGTGTATTGTATAGTTGTATATGTGTGTGCCCTTTTCTGAGAGACTGACCCTTGGAGAGAACTTTGTTACCTGCTGGTCTCCTTTCTGGGAGCCGGTGGAGAGGATCCTAAATGGGCATAGAAGGCCTGAGTGGGCTTGAGTCAGACCTTTGCTATTAACAAGCTGTGTGGCTGTCAGCAAGTTGCCCACCAACTCCTGGCCTCAGTTTCACTCTCCGTAGAATGGAATGAGCCGTCCTTTCAAGGGACGATGGGCATCCTGTGTGGATGCCAGCCAGCCCTTTGTAACTCAGGGGAAATTGGCAAGGGCCTACTTGGTTTACACCCTTGAAATACACACACACACGGTGCCGGGCTGATGAGCTTGACTGCGGGACACTGCGGCCGGAAGGGCGCTGGGGGCAGCTGGGAAGCATGGTCATAGTTGGGCTTGGTCTCTCCTCACTGTGGGGCCTTGGATGGGCCTCTTCCCTTCTTCAGGCTTCGGTTAGCTTGTGCTGTGTAACAGGCCACCCTAAACATAGACAACACTGGTTTATTCTTTCTAAGGTTGTGTGGGTGGGCTGGTGGGAGCTCCTCTCCTGTTTCTGTGGGCTCACTCCAGCAGCCTTGCTTAGCATGGAGGTCAGCCAGGCCACAAGGTCCTCACTCACTCGCATGTCGGGCAGTAGGTCTCACTGCCGGCCTGGGGGCCTCGGTTCTCCTCCATTGGCCTCTCCTCCTTCAAGGCCTCTCCTCCTTCAACAGGCTACACCAGATCACTTCACGGAGTCTTGGGGCAGCAGTCGAAGAGGGTGAAGGCAGCAGCTGCAAGGTCTCTTGAGTCTAATCTTGAACTTGTATAACGTCACTTCCATGGCATTTTATTCGCTAATCCAGGTCACGATTCAAAGGGTAGGAAGTTGACTCCGTCCTCTGGGAGCACGGTCAAGTCCCTTGGCAAAAAGGCATACACACCAGGTGGACCTGTGACCATCCCTGCTAGTCTATCCCAGAATCTTTGAGTTGTATGTGCCAACTGTGTGCCCAACATTCGGGGTACAAGGAAGCAGAGGGCGCCCTCCTTGTTCCCAGGAATCTGCTACACAGATGCCCATCCTCTCAGGAAACACAGGGAACCGGAGGCAGGCTCAGCTGCTGTCAAGGGCGGTTGGCTGCTTTGTGAAGGGCCACATTTCATGTTGGCCGTTTGGGTAAATCGTGGTGCATTCCACGTGCTTTAACAGTTTAAGAAAACACCCTGGGGCCTCTTTCCTAGAAAAGGGGGCCAAGCGCCCAGAGCTCATCACAATGTCTCTTATTACCTTCATAACACCTTTCGAGGTAGGTGGGGCAAGGATTTGGTCTCAGAGAGGAAATGGAGGCCCAGAGAACTAAGGGGCTGCTCTGAACCAAGGTGAGACCTGTCAGAGGCCCAGGGGCCAGCTTCCCCTTCACTCCCATTCTTCCTGAGGTCCGGGCTAAGAGAGGGTGGAAGGGGCTTCCTCTCTTCCTCCTTTGTCCCTATCCAGATTTCCCAGAGTGCACCCATGACCTTTGGGGGCCTTGAAGGGGCCTACAGGGACCACTCAGCCAGACACAAGTGCGGCTGCTCGCCTGCCCATGTTCTCAGAAGGGCCCTTAGGTGGGCGCACCCCAGGGTCTCGCTCCCTGACCCCAGCGACATCCCTCCATCCAGCCCTGCAGGCCCTGCGGAGGACTCACTGACCTCATCCCCTCCTGCCTGCTTCATTTCAATGATGCTCTGGCACCCAGGGCAGCCAGCAGTAGCTAAAGAGGACCTCAGACTCGGGTACCTTCCGCCTGGAACACAGGGTAGAGGTCGTCCGGCCCTGCTCCCATAAGGACCAGGGGGACAGAGTGTGCGGTCCACCCTAAGCGGGCCTCTCATCCAGAGCGATAGGGGGCACTTCAAGATCCCTCCTAAACACCCTCCTCGTCACTGGTTGGCCACTTCGCTCAGACGCTCGTGACAGCGGCTCCTTAAGAAAGGCCCCTGTAGCTGTTGAGATGTGCATGTGATACAAGGTAGGCAAGTTTTGACGAGAGCCCGCAGCAAGGACTTTCGGGGGTATCAAAGTGGAGGACATGGGGTGGGGAGCACAGGGACTCGGGGGGGGGGCGGGGCGCGCAGCGGAGCCAGCCCAGAGCTCAGAGGCGAGCACACAGCTGCAGGGAGGCTCCAAGGCTGCAAGCCTGCTGCTCCATCGGTGCTGACTCACCTTGGCTCTCCCACCTGCTCCCTTCACAGCCCTCCCACCTGCCTTCCCCTCCCCTGCTCCCCAGCAAGCAGCTCCTCTGATCTCTCGCTTCACTCCTTCACTCCCAGCTCCTGGCGGCCCTGAAATGGGGGTGGGGGGAGATTGCTGAATCTGGGGGTGTAAGAACATTAGCTATCACAAGCTTGTAGTCACAGAAGGGGCCTTGGAGGCGCCGTCAAGCCCTTCCTTAGCTCCTGCCCCTCTCTCTCTCCTGTGGAGCCAGAGAGTGGGGACCCTGCCTCTCCCCTGTCTACCCTCCTTCAGTCACAGCCCTGGGAGAAAGGGGAACCAAGGTGGGGGCCAAGGCGTAAGAGGGTGCCACTCACGCAGCTGACAGCCGCCCGCATCCCAAATAAAAGCCCCACCACTGGGGCCTAATTCTTGTAGGTTCATCTTTGCTTGCTTCCTTCCTGCCAGCTTCCAAAAAAAAAAAACCAACTCATTTTCCTTATGAACTCACACTGCTTAAAGAGAAATAGAAAAGAATCTAGAAGGCATTCAACTCAGCTGTTTGACCCCGTCAAATCCTCGCCCTATCTGTGTCAGGCCTTAGTTAGCTCCCGTGGCTGTGAACCTGGCCGCTTCTTCCTGGATCTGGCTTTTCTCACTGTAGCTTTTTCTGGTGTTTATTGGTATTGGTGGATTCTACACATTTTCCTTCTTCTTTTTTTTTTTAATACAGAGTCCTTGTGGCCCAGCACTGCTGAGAAAACCCCTAGCAGGGTGAGGGTGTAGCTGATGATACTGGTGGTTTTATTTATTTGTTTATTTATTATTTTGACTGCAATGCGCAGTCTACAGGATCTTGGTTCCCTGACCAGGGATTGAACATTGGGCCTCAGCAGCGAAAGTGCAGAATCCTAACCACAGGGTATTGTTGTTGTTCAGTCGCTCAGTCATGTCTGACTCTTGGACCCATGGACTGCACCACGCCAGGCCTCCCTGTCCATCACCAGCTCCTGGAGCTTGCTCAAACTCATGGCCATCGAGTCGGTGATGCCATCCAACCATCTCATCCTCTGTCCCCATCTTCTGTCCTCAATCTTTCCCAGTCTCAGGGTCTTTTCCAATGAGTCAGTTCTTCGCATCAGGTGGTCAAAGTATTGGAGCTTCAGTTTCAGCATCAGTCCTTCCAGTGTATATACAGGGTTGATTTCCTTTAGGGTTGACTGGTTTGATCTCCTTGCAGTCCATGGGACACTCAAGAGTCTTCTCCAACACTACAGTTCAAAAGCATCAATTCTTTGGTGCTCAGCCTTCATTATGGTCCAACCCTCACATTCATACAGGACTACCGGAAAAACCAGCTTTAACTATATGGACCTTTGTTGGCAAAGTGATGTCTCTGCTTTTTAATACTCTGTCTAGGTTTGTCACAGCTTTTCTTCCAAGGCTCCCTTTCCCTCCTGTAAGTGGATGAATTCCAGTATTTCTCCAAGATACACAACGCTGTGATCAACATCTTTGTGCCTTTTTTTCGTTTGTTTTTTAACTTTTTTTTCCTTCTTGTGGCTGTTTGCTTAGGCTAAGCACTAACAGAATTCTGGACTGTGTTTGCCAGACTTTCTAAAAATGCAAACCCCCAGCACCTGAATCTTTCCACAAGGACAGTGTAGGGCTGGGGCTCCCAGGATTGGAAAGGGGAGGAGTTTCAAAACCAAGCCCCACCTCCACAAGCTCCTCAAGGGGCTCCCTGTGGATGGGGTGAGAGTAGATGTGGAAGACTGACTGGCAACGCACTCAGCGCTGGCACCGGGGCATGGAGCCGAGAGCTCTGGCATTGATGTCAATATTTATAAAGATCGTGAGTATGAGAACTAGGGGGTCCTAGCTTTGAATTCTGTCTCTACCAGTTACCAGCTGTGTGACTTTGGGCAAGTTGATTTATGTCTCTGAACCTGTTTCCTCATCTGTTAAAAAAGGCCATTCGTATCTATGTCACATGCTTTGCTGTTTGGATTAAATGAGATCTCATATGTGACCTGGTGGCTCAGAGGTTAGTGTCTGCCTGCAACGCGGGAGACCTGGGTTCGCTCCCTTGGTTGGGAAGATCCCCTGGAGAAGGAAATTGCGTCCCACTCCAGTATTCTTGCCTGGAGAATCCCATGGACGGAGGAGCCTGGTGGGCTACAGTCCACGGGGTCGCAAAGAGTTGGACAGGACTGAGCAACTTCACTTTCACTTTCTTTTCACTTTCATATGTGACCAGGCCCCGAGTGGTCTTGGGCATATTATTGGATCCAAATCATGTGAACTCCTTTCCAGGCAGGATTTTGATGAGCTGACCACACGAGACAAAGTTTGCAAAACTGACCTCTGAGCTTCCTGGCGGCCATGACTAAAGGGAAGCCTGATAGCTCATTTAGCTCTCAGTGTGTGAGGACTGGGAGGCTAGAGAAGGAGCTTGGGTTCTGACTTACCATGTGATCCTGGCTAATCTCTTCCATTTTCTGAAGCTCACTCCCCTCATCTTCACAGTTAAGACGCTGGACTTAATGACCTCCAGGGCCCTGACACATCTGACAACCTAGTGCTCTGTTCTGACATCCTTCAGGGCAGCTGGAGGTCTTGGGGACATGGTGGGGAAGGACAGAACTGACACTTGGCAAAACTGGGAGGACACCCAAGTCTAGTTTGGCCCCCTCCTCCAATTACTGGTAGCCTCCAGCACCCCCGCCCCCAAACTCACTCCACTCACTGCCTCAAATCTGTTATAAGATCCCCACATAAGCCCTTTGGGATCCCAGCCAGAGGCGTTTGCCCAGGTCCTGGCCATCAGCCCCAGCCGCTGCAGATTTCAGAGGTTCTGTGTCACTCATCCGTTTCTTCGTGGAGCAAACATTTGTTGAGCACCTGCTGCGAGCAAGGAAGAGCCTGGTCTCGGAGAAAGGATTTAGCACTGAACCAAACAGGAAAGATGGAGCTGGGGCCTGGCCCCTTTCAGCCCTGGGCTGTGGCGCTGGAAGAGAGCTCTGGGCTGGGAGTCCTGAGGCCTCTGGCCTTGGCCCTGCCACCAATGCCAAACGGGACCTTGGGCAATTCCCGACACTCCATGCTCAAGCTTGGGACACCAGTCAGGGAACCTTGGTTACAGTCGCCGTAGCTGTCCATTGCACGGCAGGTACCATAGCAACAGGGCAGGTAGGCCAGAGCCCCTGCTGGCTGAGAGCTGGCTTCAGCTCTAACAGTGCCTGCCGTGGGAAGGAAGCCAAGAGGGACCCCTGGTCCCCATGGACGGGGGGAGACAGGCCCAGGGAGGGGGGTTGAGATGCCATACAGAGAAGCAGGTGCAGAGCCCCAAATCCAGAATCAGACCCCTGACCCCCCACCTGTCACTAGGATTACCTCCTCCTGGGATGTGGCATCCCTGGAATGAGGGTCTGGAGGCCAGCACCTGTGTCTCGTGCTTCCGGGACCTTCCTTGCCTGGTAGAGCAGAGATTCAGCTGGCTATCTCCCTTCCTCAACTCTTTCCAGGCTGTCGAAGCCTCTCCTTCCTCTCCTCCTCCTGGACCTCCCTGCCAATACCTGGGCCAAGGGACCGAAGGAGGGATCCAGGAACGTGGGAGAGGGTTCAGGGAGTGTGGACAGTTTGGAGGGCATATTTTACAGCCATGCGGGAGCAGCTGTGACAGCGGTGGGGGAGGTGGAGAGACACAGACAGAGAGCCAGTGACAGAGGCAGAGACGGAGAAACATGGGGATGGTGGGCGAGGGAGGTGGCCTGCAGGAGAACGGAGGTTCTGAGCAAGCCAGAGGGAGGCAGAGGGCAACTCAGACAGCCAAGCGGAGAGCCGCCCAGAGCAAGGGAGGCAGGGAGGCGCCAGCTCGGCAGGGAGACCCTCACTCAGTCAGAGTGGAGGGCAGGGATGTGTTGGGGGTGCAGATGGTGGCCTGCCCCACACATGAGGCCTGGTGGGTCTATGGGGAAGGAGCTGGATGCTCTGGGGCCCCAAGATGGACAAACCCCAGGCCTGCATCCAGCGAGGCAGAGAGGCCAGCAGAGAGCCCCTCCCCGAGGGGCGTTCTCAGGAGAAGCCTCGGAGGGGCAGCTCCGTGGAAAAGGCCGAGGCAGCCTGACCAACAAAGCAGCTGATGAAGAGCCTGTGTACCAGTGAAGGGGCAGTTTGGGGTCCCCTGTATGGCTGGACTCCCTGCTGAGGCCCTACAGGGGCTGGACTATGAGGCCACTAAAACCCAAGCTGGAAATGACCAGAAGGCCAGAGGGGACAAAGAAACCCACTCCCAGCTGCTTCCGGGACACCAGTGCTGGGGACAGGCCTGGTGTCAACCCTCGCTTAGCAGCTGTGTGACCCCAGCCTCTTCCCTGACCGTCAAGACGGGGAACACGGATGCTGGTCCCTGAAGCCTGTAGGTGGGGTCGTGGCAACTCTGTTCCAGCCCCAGCCGTGAATCTGCCCCTCACACCCAGTGCACACACCCCCTTTACAACTTGAAGTTAATCTCAGCAACCCCTCACAATGAAATGCCCGTGCTTTACAGGTTACAGAGCCTCTTAACCTCTGATTTCTCATTTGACTGACACCCCCCATCAGCCCTGGAAGGGCAATGCTGTTATTATCCCCATTCCACAGATGAAGAGGCTCAGGGAGGCCCCGTGTCTTACCCATGGTCACGCAGCAGCTTGGGGCTCCACCCAGGCTTTCTGGCCTCGCGGTGGATGGTGTTTCAGGCCCTGAGCCAAACACAGTGGACACTGGCTTAGAGGAGAGCGAGATGGGGCGGGGGCGTGGATGTGGGGGGAGTCAGCTACTTTGAGGAGTAGGCGGGGCTGCGCCAGGAGAGGAGGAGAGTTCAGCAGATGAAGGGGTCTCTCCCTGCAGGTCGTGGGGAGACCTGGGTGGTCTAGCAGCAGAGGAGTGAGAGATGGGAGAGGCCTTTGGAGGCTGAACATGGCCGCCAGTGGGCCCGGGTGGGAAGCGGGCAGGGAGAAGGCACCGCACACCTGGGCGGGCAGGGAGAAGGCACCACAGACCCGGGCGGGCAGGGAGGCAGCCCTGAGGGGACCCGGCCTCAGTACAGCCTGTGAGCTGCTGCTGGGGCCTCCGAAGGAAGCTGGCCAGGACGATGGGACCCGATGGGGCAGCTTTCTGGGCTCAGCAACGAGATGGGCAGGAACCCCAGGCGCTGCCAGAGGAGCCTCAGCAAGGGATGGGGGTGGGGGATGGCAGGACAGGTGACTGACGGGAAAATGGGAGGCATGGCATGCGTGGCTCCAGTCCTGTCCCCGACAGATGAGCCGGGAGAGGACATGCACAGCTGAGCACGGCAAGCGGCCAAGGTGGGAACCCGCGGTGAGGATGGACAGGACTATTTCTGGCCAGGTCTCTGCAGGGGAGATGTGGGTGAGAAAGGGCCCGCAATGGCCTTGCTGCCACCCCCCTTCCCAGCAACCAAGAACCCTGGCTAGGGGCAAGCGGGGGCACAGCCTTTGGCTCAGGAAGGCCCTGGCTCTCAGTGGCATCAGGAAGGAGCAGCAGAGAGGGCAGGGATGGGATCCGGCAGGCTTGGCGAGGGGCCAGTGGCGCCCCTTCCTCTCTGGGTTGTCCTGGCCCACCTGCTTGCCCTCCCTGGGCTTCATCTGTAAAAGCGACCTGATAATAACCATTCTGCCCATTCCTCTCTCCTTGGAGACAGGTGGGCCTGACCTGAAGGGCCAGAAATGGGTTTACAGGAAGTAGCAGAGGCTAGCAGAGGCTAGGCTTGGAAAAGCCCCTCCAGCGCCCCGCCAGGCTCCCTGTCAGCCTCCCTGGGAGACACGGACCTTGAGCCCGTCTCTTCAAATGAGCAGATGGGGAGACAGGCCAGGAGAGAAGGGACTTGCCCGTGTTGTGCTGTGTCGCGCAGTCACTCAGGGCAGCCCAGGCCTGAGCCTGCTCCTCAGATCTACCTGTGAAATGGGGGGTCACAGGGGCTTCCGTCCCCGGGGGCAGCTCAGGGGGTCACCAAGCTAGCGTGGGAGAGGAGTGGACTCGCAGTCGGTGCTCAGGACATGGCTTCGCCTTCTGCGTGTTGAGGTCACGCTTGGGTACACCACTGAGGTTAGCACACAGCCTCAGGCGTCATCCGGGCCCCTGGCACTGCCGCTGAGTGGCATGGCACAAGCTACGTGGCCTCTCTGAACCTCAGTCTGTTCTTCAGAGAAATGGGGAGCATCCCAGCTCCCTCTCCCAGGGCAACCGGGAGGACAGAGAGAAGACGAATGCCTCAGGCCCCGGAGCAGCACTGTCTTCCCCTCTTCTCAGCCTGAGCCCCCCACCACCTCACACCCCACTGCCAAGGCCCACACCTACCCACTCCTGCTGGGCAGAGAGCCTGGCCTCGGAGAGACTGCGGCAACCTCTCCCGTCTGGCAGGAAAGTGATTCCAGCTCGCCTCGGGCCCCCAAAATAGAGTCCTATTTTAGCTTCTAGCTCCTCCGTGGAGAGGCCCAGAGCGCCATGCGAGGGTGTTTGGCTGCCGAGGGCATGCACCAACCTCCCTCCCCACCCCCCATCCTGCCAGGCACGGCCAAGCTGTGCCCTTGGGCCCCTCCTGCCTCCTACTAACCTCCCCCTGTCCCGGGCACCCAAGGCCCTCCACTGTGGCTGGGCTGCCTGCTCCTCCTGGCTCGGTTCCAATTATTCCAGTTTTAATTGAGGGTCTCGGTGCTGCCTGGATGCCATTTCTTCCAGAGGTGCATCATGAGAATCAGGACCTCCCTGTTCTTTGTTGTATTTTTCAAATGAGGCCCCGGGGCCTTCAGTCTGGTCCCTGTGTCCACAGTCCTATCTTAGGGGGAGCAGAAGTTCTCATGGGGGGCAAACGAGGGAGATGGGATGCTGAGTGAGCAGTGCAGACGCACAGCTTACTCAGTCAGCCCCACAGACCCCGTGGGGCTATGCAGCTTCCTGCCTCAGGGCCTTTGCATCTGCAGTTCCCCTGACCAGAGTGCCCTTCTCCTTCATCAGCAGGTGCGACTGGGTGACAGATGGCCTGTGCTCAGAGGCCACGCTTTTAGCCCCACCATGGTCACTCTGGAAGGAGATCTAAGCAGAGGGATGGCAGGAGCAAAGCATGGTCTCATGAAAGAGGGGACTGTGGCCAATGGGCAGGATGTTTAGGGTTTCTGGAGACACGAGGGAACTTCACTGTTTCCCTTGTTTTGCAGACAACAGGCACAAAGAAGTGAAATAATTTGCTCAAGATCACTTTTGAGTGAGGAAGCTGGAATCTGAGCCTGGGGTGCAGGGGTGTGTGGGGGTCTGTCTCCAGTGTCACACCCTGAACCCTCTTAACTAGCCTCTGGGCAGAGGCTCAAGAGGTTTGCTAGATGGGAAGAGGATGAAAGCCTTGATGCGATTCCGGCCAGTGGCCCCTCTCACTGCTCACCAGCTGTGCATCTTCACATATCTTGCTCAGCTCACCTGCCTCGCCTGTCAGTGTGGCGCTGAGAACTTTCCCTGTGGAGGTAGGGGCTTGGGGGACCCACATCTCAGTTCCCAGGTCTGGTGAGTGGGTGGTGGGGAGGTGGTGGAGATAGGTGGGAGGTGGGGGCAGGGTGGGGCAGGCAGAAGGCTAGAGATGGTTCAGCTGCATCCCAGTACACAAGGCCACGGGTCAGCTCCTCTGGGTTAAAAGTAACATCAGAGGCTCAAGCAACCTTTCCAGAAGCCCAGGCTCACAACTGCCCAGCAGGCAAAGCAGAGTCCCTCTTCCAATAGTTCCAGTCCTCCCAGAATCCAGCCTCACTGGCCAGGCTTGAGACACATGCCCACCTCTGAGCCCACCACTGCGGCCAGGGGCATGGACCCCTCTGACTGGTGGACATGAGTTGTGGACACAGAGAGGCTCCTTGTTTTAGTCACGGGACTGGCAACCTGGGGCGGGGGAGGGGGAAGGCAAGGCCAGAGAGGCTGAGAAGAGAGGAAGGAAGCCAGGAACCAGAGATGAAGGACAACAGCTGGGCAGGAAGAGGGCCCCCCTCTCCAGCCTCAGCTAATGTCTGGTCAGATGTGAGCACAGAACCCGGGAGTCAGGGGACAGGCTCTGCTGGCTGTGTAACCCCAGACAAACCACACCACGTCTCTGAGACTCAGCTTTCTCATCTGTAACATGGGTGCTATAGTGGTACCGACCTCATGGGCTGTTTTGGAAAGGAAGGAGATTAAGTACTTAGCTCATGGCAATTCTTTTTACCCTCATCCTTTGAAGTTCACCTTTTAATCCCTGTGCAGGTGTTGACCCTGGATCCCTATCAGATAGTTGGCAAAGCCCCTTTCTAGCCATCACCGGCAATGGTCCTGCTCCTCCGCTGGGAGGTACTGGCATCACACCTATACTGTCTTACAGGTGTTAAAACAGCCCTGGCAGCTTGAACAGCCTGCGATTCAAGGTTCCTCGTTGGGTAAGAGCCGGGACGTCACCGATACTCTTAAGCCCGAGTTCCTTCCATCACAGCAGCTGCTGGTTGACTTTCAAAATGTGAGGGAAGGAACTGGTCCTTGCCTCAGTTTCCCCTCCTGCTGCAGAGGGAACCAGAACGATCCCATCCTCCCCTCCCCGGGGAAGTGATTACTCATACGCAGTTCTCGCCTCCTCTTTGGCGGGCCCCATGCCAGCCCCAGGGGTCCCTGCACCATCCCCAGGGTCCCTGTCCCACAGCGCCGCCCCGTGGTGGCCTCAGGGACTGCAGTCTGAGTGCACCCGGAGAACTTGAACCCTCACTCCAGTCGCCACGGTGGGGGAGTCCCCGTCCATCGCTCCCCGGGTCTCTCCCTGGAGTCCTGCTCCGCCCTGTCTCCATCTCCAAACCTGTCCACATCCTTGATGCCTCGCTTCACCAACACTGAGAGGGCGCCGCACACCGGCTCAGTACACCCTCCCCCACCACCACTATTCGCGCATTCTAGGCTCAGAGGTCTACGCCCTGGAGGTGAAGCTTCCAGTGTCAAGGTCAAGCAGCGAGGAAGGGGCGGAAGGCTGGAGGCGAGATCTGAGCTCAGGTGTCTTCGTGCGCATATTTTGTTTGGGGCACCAGACCTGCTAAGTACTCTTCGCAGTCATTATCCAGTCCAGCGCTGCACCCCCTGTGGCCCCGGGCATCCAGCCTAGGTCACGACTGCGCTGTACCGTGTAATAGCCACGACCCACAGTGTCCTTGACACTTGGAGTTGAGAAGCGCTGTGAATGTGAAACACACACCCGATTTCGAGGACTTAGTACCTAAAAAAAGAAAACAAAATATCTGATTTATAATTTTTTATGATTGATTACATGTTAAGAATTATACTTTGGGTATATTGGGTTAGATAAAATATGTAATTAAAGTATTTTATTTCTATATTAAATATATTTTATGTATTAAAATAATTAAAATTTTCTGTAAAGAACAGTTCACCTGTTTCTTTTCACCTTATTATATGATTAGTACTAGAAAATTTAAATTGACAAATTGGCTTGTATTTGTGGCTCCCATATACCCACTCCAGTATTCTTGCCTGGAGAGTTCCATGGACAGGGAAGCCTGGCGTGCTGCAGTCCATGGGGTCACAAAGAGTTGGACAGGACTGAGCAACGAATACTTTCACTTATTCCATCGGACAGTACTTGATGAAAAGTGCCCACATTAGACCCCTGACACCCTGTCTGGGATGGGACCCGGGGACCTGCATGTTAACAAAGTCTCTTCAGGGGTTCTGCAGACCACCAAAGTTTTAGTTTAAGCTCCGGGCTTAGCTTCTGGCTTGTTCGTGGTTATATTTCTCAGAATCTGGCATAGGGCATGACACAGAGTTCAGTTCAGTTTAGTCACTCAGTCGTGTCCCACTCTTTGTGACCCCGTGGACTGCAGCACACCAGGCCTCCCTGTCCATCACCAACTCTCAGAGCTTGCTCAAACTCATGTCCATTGAGTCAGTGATGCCATCCAACCATCTCATCCTGCCGTCCCCTTCTCCTCAGGCCTTCAATCTTTCCCAGCATCAGGGTCTTTTCCAATAAGTCAGTTATTTGCATCAGGTGGCTAAAAGTATTGGAGTTTCAGCTTCAGCATCAGTCCTTCCAATGAATATTCAGGACTGATTTCCTTTAGGATGGACTGGTTGGATCTCCTTGCAGTCCAAGGGACTCTCAAGAGTCTTCTCCAACACCACAGTTCTAAAGCATCAGTTCTTCAGTGCTCAGCTTTCTTTATAGTCCAACTCTCACATCGATACATGACTACTGGAAAAACCATAGCTTTGATTAGATGGACCTTTGCTGGCAAGTAACGTCTCTGCGTTTTGATATGCTGTCTAGGTTGGTCATAGCTTCTCTTCCAAGGAGCAAGTGTCTTTTAATTTCATGGCTGTAGTCACCATCTGCAGTGATTTTGGAGCACCAAAAAATAAAGTTTATCACTGTTTCCATTGTTTCCCCATCTATTTGCCATGCATTGATGGGACCAGATGCCATGATCTTAGTTTTCTGAATATTGGGCTTTAAGCCAACTTTTTCACTCTCCTCTTTCACTTTCATCAAGAGGCTCTTTACTTCTTCTTCACTTTCTTCCATAAGGGTGGTGTCACCTGCGTATCTGAGGCTATTGATATTTCTCCCGGCAATCTTGATTCCAGCTTCTCCTTCATTCAGCCCGGTATTTCTCGTGATGTCCTCTGCATATAAGTTAAATAAGCAGAGTGACAATATACAGCCTTGACATACTCCTTTCCTGACTTGGAACCAGTCTGCTGTTCTGTGTCCACTTCTCACTGTTGCTTCCTGACCTGCACACAGGTTTCTCAGGAGGCAGGCCAGGGGGTCTGGTGTTCCCAGGCAGCAGGTGCTCATAAAGTGTCTGTCCCGTGCATTATCTCATCCAGTACATACAGCAGGTAAGTAGAGGAGATCAGACATTCTCAAAAAACAGTAACTATGAAGTTTTGAATATCAGTTAAAAACCCAAAATTGACTTACATGTTCTGAGAAAAAATATGTCCAATATATATATTGCTAAAGAACATTACCTAGGTAACCCCATCAAATGAAATATTTTTATATAAAGGATAAGTGGCCTGATTTCTTCAACAAACAAGTTGCAAGAAAAATAAAAGACAGTGGGAACCTATAAATTGAATGAGAGTCAGGAGACATTGACCAATGACACGCTTTCACGGTCCTTATTTAGGTCTTAACTCAAACAAACTAAAAAATTATATTTGATGATGTTAGGAAATTATTGTTACAGGATCATAATGAGACTTGGGTTTTTTAAAGTCCTTTTCTTTTAAAGATATATATACAAATATTTAAGCATTAATTTATATGACATATGAGACTTGCTTAAAAATAATATGGGATGGCAGAGCTGGTGGGGATAAATATTTATGTTGATTTGGTACATATCTAAATTGATTGATGGTTAAATGAAAGATCATTTTATAAATTCTGTACTTTTATATATGTCAAAAAGTTTCCATAATACAAATATTTTCAAAATAAGAAGTCAAATCACCTCTCACTAAGAAGAGAGAGGTAGTTTGGAAGTGATCTGGCCCAGATAAGAAGAAAAAGGGAAGTTAATAGTCCTTCTTTACCTGTAAAAAGACCAAAATCAAAAGATTGATTATTATTTAGACAGTTAAGATGAAAGCATTATTAGAAACAAGGAATATTTAACTCCAAGAAGATGTAACGATTCTAAATTCTTATGTACCTGATAACACAACCTCAAAACGTATAAAACAAGGCAAAGAGAATTAAACAAATCCATTATCAAAATTAGAGACTTTTTATCACAACTCTTTCAATGGCTGATATATCAAGAAGATAAAAGAAACACTAAGGATATGGAAGACATCTAAGAAGGTATTAAACATCATTAGCAAGCAGGGGTATTAAATTAAAGCCATACAAGTTGGAATTTTACTCCCACTAGCTTGGCAAAAATTACAAAGTTGAACAGTTCCACATTTGGCAAGGATATGGCTCAGTGGGGACTCTCTTTCCCTTTGGGTGGGAGTAAAAATTGGTTTAGTCTCCTCAGAAAATAGTTTAGCCTTGCCTGATTAAGTTGAACATGTTGCACACACAATAGGTGAACAGTTCTCATCCTAATTTTGTTATATAAGAGAACATATATATGTGACCAACCTGTAAGGAAAGTCAGAAGAGGAAGGCATGTATACCTTCCAAAGAGCACAAAGGTGTGTTTCTAAGGTGCCGGCAATTTTTATGGGTGGTGAGTACATATGTGTCTGGGCTTCCTTCATAGCTCACTTGGTAAAGAATCTGCCTGCAATTCAGGAGACCCCGGTTCAATTCCCAGGTTGGGAAGATCCTCTGGAGAAGGGATAGGCGACCCACTCCAGTATTCTTGGGCTTCCCTTGTGGCTCAGCTGGTAAAGAATCCGCCTACAATGTGGGAGACCTGGGTTGTATCCCTGGGTTGGGAAGATTTATTCCATAGACTATACAGTCCATGGGATCTCAAAGAGACAGACACAACTGAGCGACTTTCACTTTCACAATGGGTGCCTGCATTGTTTTCTTTAATTGTATATCTTTCACAAGTATATGTTACAATAAAAATGCTATCCCTATATATTTGCCTAGATCACATCTGTATGTAAATACACGAAAGTTGGAAGGAGATACCAGACTGTTCACAGCAACTCAGTGTCATGCTGAGGTGGGGGTGGGGGCGGATTCATATTTTATTCAAATATTTCTTGGTTGTTTGCATGGTTTTACAGTGTGTATGACCTAGCTGATATCAAAGACCCAATGAAAAGCAACGGAAACAAGACAATACCCAAATACAGTTAACACGTGTGCTTAGTCGCTCAGTTGTGTCCGCCTCTTGGCAACCCCATGGATTGTAGCCGCCCAAGCTCCTCTGTCCATGGGGTTTCTCCAGGCTAGAATACTCGAGTGGGTTGCCATGCCACCACACAAGGGCATTTCAGGAGGCAGGTCCATGGAATGGGAGGAGCGGTCACTTTCTGGTGAGTCATTCGATTTCCCTAAGGCTCGGTTTCCTCATCTGTAAGAGGGCCTCATGGGGTCTGGTCTCGCAGGATCTCAGGAGGACTGGGTGTGGATGAGACGGGTGAAGGGCGTGACTCAGGCCTGGGCCCACCATGGGTGTTCGGTACGCAGAAACGCACATAAGAGAGGGAACAAGTATTTTGGATTTCAGAGGAGGGAGATAGAGAGTGTGGGACTGGAAACAGACTCAGCTGGGGATGGGGAAGGCTTCTGGGGAATGTGTGTGTGCCACGCCCTGGGGGACGGGGAGAATGTGGGGATGGGGTAAAAGAATGACATATTTGGTGAATAGGGGATGAGGAGGAAGGTGCCTGCCCAGGCTGGCCAGGTCTGAGGATGGGGGCAGCAAAGAGGGAACGAGGTGGGGAGGGAAAAGGCTTCCCTCAGAATGAGAGCTAACACAGGTTTCATTTGGAACCAGAGACATCATGCAAATATATGCAAAAGACCATGCAAATTAGCCTGGCTGGTGGCCAGTGGAAGACGACCCAGCTGGTGATTTTGTTCCTATAGTGTGGCCCAGGGCCACCTGTAACAGAATCACCTGGGGAACTTATCCTAGTCCCCTGCCACCTAGACCCACCACTTCCATCCTTTGGAGTTGCAGCCCAGGCGTCTAACATGTTTAAGGGGCTCCCCTGGTGATTATTTACTTCTGAACTCATGTATTAAACATGTGCATAGTGCATTATAATTATAACACATTATTATATATGCACATTATAATAGAGAAGATAAACATTCAAACAGAAAAGTAAACCTCTTTCTCTCCTCATCCTCCACCCCCATGCCCAGAGGTAAGCACCAGCACCAGTTCCTCCGTGTCCTTCCGGAAGCTAGCCCACACATGCTCAGGTGAGTCCCTCTGACCTTTCAGATCCACAGCATCTTGGGAGTCGTAAGGTGATGTCTCTGGGTCATTCACAGACCAAACTGTCACTCACTTGTGTCTTTGTTCACCCACTCAAACTTCACTAAGAGCCTGCAGGGCCCATGCCAGGTACCACCCTGCCCCTAGGAGCTCAAACAAGATGGGGAGCCATTTGCCAAGGCAGCATTGTCCAATGGTTAGCTCCCCCCCTCAGTAGTCAAGATGCTCGTTTCAACAAGACCCTCCCTCCCTGAGCCTCCACATCCCCAACTGTGTCAGACAGTAACGGTACCTGGTACTCAGGGCAGTGATGCTGTGTGTCAAGAGTAATGATGGGAGGGACTTCCCTGGTGGTCCAGTCGTTAAGACCCCACGCTTCCAATGCAGGGGGTGTGGGTTCGATCCCTGGTCGGGGTAATAGGATTCCATGTGCCATGTGGTGTGGCCAAAAGATTTAAAAAGGGGAAAAAAAGGAGTAATGATGGGGACAGAGCAGCCTCTTTAATAAATGCTCATTTCCTTCCAGAAGACAAGTCCTTGCCGGAAGCAGACACAACGGCAACAGGGAGACTTTTCCAGCATAGACAGGCTGGGCTCCGGGCCGATAGGAAGGAATTGAGGGTGGGAAGGGGGCTTTGTTCTCTCTCTTCTGTCTCAGGCAGAGATCTCGCCAGGCTAGGGTTTGGGGTGCTCTGGGGCCTGAGAGAGCAGCTGTGAGTACAGCATCTTTTGGTCTAGCGTTCAGGGACCCCTGGTGGTAGGGGAGACAAGCGATTCACTCTGGATCTCTCTGAATCCGTCCTTACCTTCAAGGCATGCCTCCTCCAGGCTGTTCCAATCAGAAGGGGAAAGGGAGGGGTGCTCATTTCCTGCCAGGCTTACAAGCCACCTGCCGCTTGGTCTGGCACCTTCATACCTCTTAACGTCTAAATCTTCCCAACCTCCTATTTCATATCATTTCACAAGTGAGCAGCTGAGATGGCCTTCCCAGGTGGTGCTAGTGGTAAAGAAGTGAAAGTGAAAGTTGCTCAGTCGTGTCCGACTCTTTGCGACCCCACAGACTATACAGTCCATGGAATTCTCCAGGCCAGAATACTGGAGTGGGTAGCCCTTCCCTTCTCCAGGGGATCTTCCCAACCCAGGGATCGAATGCAGGTCTCCCGCATTACAGTCAGATTCTTTACCAGCTGAGCCGCAAGGGAAGCCCAAGAATACTGGAGTGGGTAGACTATCCCTTCTCCAGTGGATCTTCCCGACCAAGGTATCAAACCGGGATCGCGTGCATTGCAGACGGATTCTTTACCAACTGAGCTATGAGGGAAGCCCTGCCCATCTGCAAATGCAGGAGAAGTATGAGACACAGGTTTGATCCCTGGGTAAGGAAGATTCCCTGGAGGAGGGCATGGCAACCCACTCCAGTATTCTTACCTGGAGAGTCCCACGGACAGAGAAGCCTGGCAGGCCACAGTCCACGGGGCTGCACAGAGTCGGACATTACTGAGTGACTGAGTACACATACAGCTGAGACTTGGGGAGGTGAAGAGATATACTCAAGGCTACACAGGGAGTCAGCGGCCAACTATTTGTCTCCATAGGGGCTCTGAGCCTCCCCTGTCCTCTCCTTGGGACTCTTCCCCAAGATCCTGAGTCTTCCAAAAGTAAAGATTCAGGGCCTATCCAGGGGCTGGGATAGCTGAGTTCCTGTAGCTCAGACACTCAGCACCCAGCAATCCTGGCTGATCTGACCTCTCTCCTCACTCTAGGCCTCAGTGATCTCATCTGTCAAGTGGGTAGATTACCTCAACTGTCACAGGGAGGATGTCTGTGATTACAGTCCATCCTGGGCTCCTCCCCCTGGCTTCCCCAACTCCTCCAGCTCAGAAGGCCCCAACAGCTCAGTGCCCCCATCTGGCCTTCTCTCAGGCACCCAGCCCCACAACCCCCATCTCCTGGACCAGAATCCTGAGCTGCCCCTGGATGTTGCCCCTTCCTTGCCCTTGAATACAGTCACTAAGTTTTATAGCTTCTCCCAGCAAAGAGCTCGTGTGGCTTCCACTCTCACAAAGTTGCAAGCTCTTCAAGAGTGAGCCCCAGTCAGAGCCGTAGTTTGAGCCACTGAGTTCTGGGAACACCCCCTGGTTGCAAAGCCTTATGATTTTCGGGCTAGCACACCATTCAGGCAGATTCTTGATGGACCCCTCCAAGGCAGAGAGATGGGTCACCGGCCCTTAGGGCCACGGTTCAAATGACATCGCCTACCAGAAGCATCCCTAATTTCCCAGCTGTACGTGAACGCGTTCAGGGCACTTCTCGGGGTCGCAGTCTCAGTCAGGGAGTTTTGGGGCGGTCAGGGCCTGTTTTCTCTCTGCTCATGGCCCTCGCGTTGCCCTAGGCTTGGCCCGAACAAGCACCCGCTCTCCGCCTGACCCAGACCGAGCAACACCACCGCGACCCGCCTGCAGCGCCCGCGGTGGCCACTTGGGGGCAGCAGGTGAGCGCCCTCTGTGCCGCGCTCCTGCCCGCCGCCCGAGTTCTAGCGCGGGGAGGCAGCCTGGAATGAGGCGGGGTGGGGGGGAAAGCTTCCGGGGGTGGGCGAGGGGAAAGGCGGGTCGCGGGGTGGAGGGGACTTGGACCTGGGTCTGGCTTGGCCCTGACTCCCCCCGCGGACCCAGGCGATCTACGGAGCCTCACTTTTCCCATCAAGCAAATGGACTATGCCATCTGCAAGGGCCTTAAAAAAAAAAGTGAATATAAATTGTCTATTTATTTACTTATTTGACTGCCCTGGGTCTTAGTTGTGGCATGAAGGCTTCTTATTTGGTTTTCATTCAGGATCTAGTTCCCCGAACAGGGATCGGACCCAGACCCCTTGTACTGGGAGCAGAATCTTACCCATTGTGCCACCAAGGAAGTCCCTGCAAGGGTGTTTTTGACCCTGGTAATCCCTGACTCAGGGCTTCCCTGGTAGCTCAGTTGGTAAATAATCCGCCTGCAATGCCGGAGACCCTGTTCGACTCCTGGATCGGGAAGATCCGTTGGAGAAGGGATAGGCTACCCACTCCAGTATTCTTGGGCTTCCCTTGTGGCTCAGCTGGTAAAGAATCTGCCCGAGATGCGGTAGACCTGGGTTGGATCAATGTGGTAGACATGGGTTGGATCCCTGGGTTGGGAAGATCCCCTGGACAAGGGAAAGGCTACCCACTTCAGTATTCTGGCCTGGAGAATTCCATGGACTGTATAGTCCGTGGGGTTGCAGAGTCAGACACGATTGAGCAACTTTCAATCCCTGAGCAAGATTCAGTAACAAATGGAGAGTGCCTTTTGTGCCTGGTGTCCCTGCTCACAGAGCAGAGTCTTGTCTTGGCCTGACTGAAACCTCTCAGGCCCAGGTGGGGAAAAGGAGCCAGGAGAGGGAGGTGAGGGCCCTGAGGTCACTCCTGACTCCAAGTGCAGTGCCCTGCCTTTGGAGATCCCCATATGCAACTCGTCCCCAAAGGGGAGGGGATCTGCCTGCTGTGTCGCCAGGACAGGGCAGCTGAGCCTCCGTCTCTGCCCAGCGCTCCCTCCACTGACTCCCTGGAGGTTTAAGAACCTAGCGGCCCCACTCCTACCCCTCACCTTGACTTGAAAAAAATTAAAGTTAAACAGAACAAGAATTGGCAGTTCACGCTGTGTGTATAGCCAGAGAAAGGGGAGGCTCCACAGGCACCGTGGAAGTTCCTGGACTCAGAGAACAGCCCCCATTCACTGCCTCCTGAGGGTCTGCACCAGGAGCCTGACCTGGCTGCCAGGACTTGTTTCCACTTGACCCTCTTCGAAATGTCATCTCGGGGCCAACCTCACCCAGGTCCTTCCATCTCCCTCAAGAGGGAGGAGGAAGCCAGGGGTGGCCTCCGCAGCCCCTGAGCATGGCCCTTCTCATGAGCACAGATAGCAGCCCGGACAGGCTGAAGAAGATACTTATGTTCATGGGTCAGAGGTGGGGCCAGGACTTGAACCTCCCTCTCTCCAGGCTGGTTATACCTCTGAGCTGTCCCCTGCCCACCTCAGAACAGGAAAGGAGGGCAGAGGGGATATCTGCTGCAACTCTGCCGGGAGCCTGGCCCGGACCTTGCCTCACTGGATGTTCCAGCTGCTCTGAGAAGTGGCGCCATAGCACCTCCGGGCTTAGACATGAGCCCTGAGCCCTGGCCACCAGGAGGGAGCACAGGCTGGGGCTTGAAGCTAGGTCAGCTTGGCTCCCACCCCTAGCACTGAGGCTAGGGTCTGACCTGTCTCCTACAGGGACCCTGCAAGCTGCTTCCCCATGTGACCCGAGAAATCACCAAGGGGAACAGCGTTTTTTTTTTTTTTTTCTCTTTCAATTTTCATTAAAAAAAAAAAATGTAACTGAATTCAGGGAATCCTAGCATCTTATGGACCTCCTGCCTCAGCTGTCACACACAGCTATGCCCTCTGAGAAGACCCTCAGGTTGGTCCCCTTCTAAAAACCTCCTGGGACCCCCACAGTCTGGAAGATACTATCCGGAAGCTTTGGTCTGGCACTCAAGGCTTCCGGCCCCAGGAGACGTCTGCCATCACTCCTCTGGGGGCTGCACCAGATCCTGTACCCAGTGCACACCTCCCGGAGTGGCCCCATAGGAGCCTCTGCTTCTGGAAGTCCTGCTCCCTCCCTCATCCTGTGCCCTCACACTCCTCCCCCGGGAGCACCCTCCTCCATCCTCCAGGGATGACCTGGTTTCCTCTTCTGAGTGCCTCCTGTCTAGCTCACTGGGGAAGCTTCCCTGGAGACCCGCAGGGCAGGGCTGAGTGTCCACCAACTCCAGGCCCTTCCTGGAGCCAGTGCACAGAAGGGGCTCAGGTGGAATGTGCTGAAGGATTGGTTTAAAGCAGCTCTCCTGTCCACCCTCTTAACTCAGTGGGAGCAAGTGGGACTGGTGGAGAGTTAAGTGTCAGGAGCCCTGGGTTCCTGCCCTGAGATTTGCTTTGTGACCTCCAGGCAAGTGTCTCTCCCCTCTGGATATTGGTTACAGCCTTCTAGGAAATGTGGCCTCCTGGGAAGTCAGTTCCATGGAGCTTGCTCTGTCTGAGAGCCATAAGGGCGGGGCAGGCAGAATCATCAAGGGCCATGACCTTATTGACAGGGCCAAGGCCATCATCCCCATGGTGGAGTTTTCTAGGTGCTCACACACACACACACCCCCACCCCCACCCCAAGCTATGCCCAGCACTTAGCTGAACCCGCCCTGGGCTGTTAGAATGCCAGGGAGGGGCCAGAGCTCCATCACTGCCGCCATCATGCTCTTCATCACTACCATCATCTTCATCACCACCATCATCCCTGTCATCATCAAGAAGTTGAAAGAATTTCCTTCTCTGGAGGGCCCATCTCTGGCTGGAGACAAGCCTGCTCTCTGTACACACAGTGGGCTGGACAAGAAGACCTTTTTAGACCCTGGGAGGGGCTGGAGGGAAGCCCCTGTGAGTCTTTGTCCCCAACCTCCTCAGGGGTGAGAGGGAGGGAGGGGACCCCACTTTACGGAGGATCTGGTGTGTGCTCGGACAGGGCTCTAGCTCCTTAAGCTTCAGGGCAGAATTCTTCCCCCATCTGAAGTGGCGGCTCAGAGAGGTCAAGGTTGCACAGATGTGAGTGCACAGGGGTGGGGGTGCTCAAACTCTAGTCTTCTCAGCCTCAGTCTGGTCATCCCCCGGCCTGGTGATCCCATGTGCTGCGAGGCCATGCAGTGTGTTAGGAACCAGGCTCAGGAGACTTCCTGCCCAGGTTCAAAGCCAGCTCTGGCTCTTTCCAACCATGTGCCCTTGAGCAAGTCACTGCCCTCAACATCAGAGTTCTCCAGCCATTAACTGGGGATGCTAATAGCACCTGCTTCCAGGTTGGCATGAGGGCCGGGTCAGCCTATGGAAAGCACATAGATCAGAGCCGAGCCAGGCACATGGCCAGGCACCGATAAGCCTTGGCCAGCAGGATTAACATTTCCCTGCCAGGCAAACTCCTCTTCCTCGCCGACTACCCTCCCAGGCCAAGCTGCCCTCTCCCTCCTTGGGAGCTTTTTTCATCCTCCAAGCTGAGGGACACTTATCCCCCTGCGCCTCCTCATGGCAGCCCGTGCCCCTCCTGAGACTGGCAGGTGGCAGTGTCCTGCCAGGCTCCTGCCTGCCTCCCAGGCCCAGCCCAGGGCTAGCCCTGGCAGGTCTACTGATATTAGAATGGGTGAGTCCACATCCATTTCCTCCTCCCGCAACTGCCAGTCACCTCCTCACCTCCCAGGACTTTGTGGAATCTTCCCTGACCTTCTGCTGCCTCATCTCACAGCTCAGGCCTTGGGCTCTGCAGACCTACCCAGCCCTCCTCCCTCCACCCTTCAAACTGTCCCTACAGTCTCTCCTCTGCCCTGCACACCTTCCGACCTCAGCCCTGCCCTCCAGGAGCCTGGAGTCCTGACATCCCCTACCTGCTGGCTGTGTGATCTTAGGCAAGGCCCTGCCCCTCACTGAGCCCCAGGGATGTCAGGTCTAAAGGGAGAAGAACCCACATCTCAGTGCATTCCTATGAGATTGAAAAGAGGGGATGGGGAGCTCTTTGTAAACTGGAAAGGGTGGCGCACTTTAGAGATCTGTGTTAGTGGACATTAGGTGCTGGCTGGAATGGGATTGGAGCGGTGGGCGGCTTTGGGATATAACCCCATCGTAGGTTGGATTAGAAAGCCCCCGCCTTCTCTCAGAAGACCGAAGTGGGAGGGAGGCTTGTGTCCTGTGGCCTTAGAGTCAGAATACCTGGGGTCCCTTCTGTTGAATCATCTATTCCTGATTGGCCTGAGGCCCTGCTTTGGGCCAAGACCGGTGCCAAGTACTGGGACCAGGTGAATCCACAGGCTCTGTCCCCAAAGAGCTGAGAGCCTGAGGGGCTAACAGTTCTGGAAACCCTTCCCCATCACCAGTGTGAACCAGGGAGCCAAACAAGGAGGCGTGAATGCTGTCAAGTGGGAGGGGGATGTAGGGGGGTCCCAGAGGGGGTCCCAGAGTACTCAGCGCTGCCCAGAGTGAACCTGAAGTGGTCAGAGTCTCCATCTCCCCCAGAACTCCCTGGTAAGGTCTCAAAAAGCCTCAGAGAGGAGGCAAATCAAGTCTTGAAAGAAACTGCCATAATTCAATCAGAAGAAGAATCCCATTAATTGAGTCAGAGAACCACTTAATTGAATTTCTTTCCAAATGCAGGCCTATTCAAAAAGTCAGTGAATCCAAATGCTGCTAAATTTAAAGTAAACTCCAAGATAATTTAATAAACAGGCCAGTCCAGTCAAATCCCTGATAAATCTAGCCCGGAGTCATTCCAGTCCTATGACTGCTCATGCAAACAGCTTATCCTTTTCTTTCTTTCTTTCTTTCTTTTTTTAAAATAAAGTGTAATTCAGGCAAACAATAGTCCACTTTGGTCAAACCACCAGAAAGTTCAGGATGAAGATGGCCGGCACCAGTTAAATGAGAAATTCGTCACGCCTACTGGCCAGCTGGGGTGACATGGTGTTGGGACGGTCAGTGGGAGGGCAGGAGCCATAGATATGAGCAGGATGTTGGCTGCCCCATGCACGCCAGCCTTGTGCCCTCAGGGAGTCTTTCTCCAGCTCTAAACCTCAGTATTCACATCTGAAAAATGGGGAGGTAGCTGTGAAGATTAAAACAGGGAACCAAGGCGAGAGCACCCTTTTCCCCTCATTCCCTTCTTCACCAGGGACATTGTAGGAGAGGAACCTGCAAACTCTGTTGATCCATGGAGTTTCCCTTACTGTGAAATGGCTTCTTAAATTTTTAATTTAATATAGTTTTTGGAATGGAAAATATTTTCACATGAATCAAAATTCCAAAGTTACCAAGGAGGATACAGTAAAAGCCTCCCTCCCATGCCTTTTCCTACAGCCACCATTTCTTCTCCTGGAGAAGCCCCCAACAGCATCAGCCTCAAATATTGCCAGCCAGAGATACTCATATAATATACAAAAAGGGACTTCCCTGACGGTCCAGTGGTTAAGACCCTGTGCTCCCACTGCAAGGGGGCATGGGTTCGATCCCTGGTCAAGGAACTAAGACCCCACACATCTCAAATCATGGTTAAAAAAGGATGATGGATAGATAGATAGAAAAAGACAAATGCACGTTCTTTCTCCTCGCTGTCTTTTTACATAATAACAAACTACATACTCTTCTCGGAAACTTGTTTTTTTTTCCCCTGCTGAACAATACTTCATGTATTAATAGATCTTTCCCCATTTGTGCATAAAAATACTTCCTCATTCATTTATATGACCTCATTATGGTCCACTGGATGAATGTTCTATGATCTATTTTGCTGTTAGAGTTGCTAAGTCATGACCGACTCTCTTTCGACCCCATGGACTGCAGCCTGCCAGGCTCAGCTCCTTACTGATGGACATAAATTTCCAACACACACACATTCACAGATATAAACAAACCCCTCTTTTTTTTTTCACATAGACCATTTTTTAAAAAGTCTTTATTGAATTTTTTGGAAGGACTGATGCAAAGTTGAAGCTCCAATACTTTGGCCCCTTGATGCAAAGAACGGACTCATTGGAAAAGACCCTGATGCTGGGAAAGACTGAAGGCAAAAGCAGAAGGAGGTGGCAGAGGATCAGATGGTTAGATGGCGTCACTGACTCAAGGGACATGAATCTGAGTAAACTCTGGGAGATAGTGAAGGACAGGGGAGCCTGGTGTACTGCAGTTTAAGGGGTCACAAAGAGTGAGGTTTGACTTAAGGACTGAACAACAACAATTACAATTGAATTTGTTACAATATTGCTTCTGTTTTAGGTTTTGATTTTTTTGGCCTCCAAGCATGTAGCTCACCAATCAAGGATGGAACCCACACCTCCTGCTCTGGAAGGTGAAGTTTTAACCATTGGACCACCAGGAAAGTCCCCAAACAACCCTTTACATAAGCTAATTCCCTCCTGTGTGACAATAGAAAGGTAAATACCTGGATTTGGAATTCTGAGGGCAAAGGAAATGTGCAGTCATCATTTTGATGAGAGTCATCATTGCTCTCCTCTAGGACTGTACTTGTTTACTCTCCTAGGGATGAAGCGGTTTGTTACCCCAGAGCCTGGTCAGCAGTGTGTTAACAAAATTCTGTATCTTTCCCAACCTGATGGGTGAGAGTGGAATCTCTGTGTAGCTTTAATTTGCATTTTTCTTAGTTTGAATGAGGCCGCCATCTTTTCTAAGTTTCTGAAATCTTTGCATTTCCTTTTCTGTGAACAGTCTTTCCTTTTTCATAGTCATTTTTATGTTATATTGTTTGGGTTTTTTCCTTACTGATTTCTACGTGTTCTTCATATTTTAAAGAAAGGGTGATCCGTAAACATTTTTCTTCTGGAAACTTCCAGAGTCTATGCACATAGAAGCAAAGACATATATATTACAATGAATATTTTGAACTAGAATTTGCTGGAGGTTCTTTTCACTCAGTGGCCCAGGGGTCTGAGCTGGGGGTGGGATCCCTCCAGTCAGAACCTTGGAGCTGGAGCTGAGGATGAGGTTAGACTTTCTCCTTTCTGGGATAGAAGCTAATGACCCCCAGGTCAAGTTTCAGCAGGCTTCCTTAGGCCTTTGATGGCAGGGGACGCTACCTGGGGACAGCAGTCAGGCTTCATGGTCCCCCGAACACTCATCATCAGACTCCTGGTCCAGTGCTCTTTGCACTGTTCACTGCGTAATAACGTCTGCATACTCTCAGGACGTGCCGGGCCAAGCCACACCCTCCCTCTATTCCCTCTTGCCCAGGGCAGACGTTTGTGATCACACGTCCACAGTGAGGAATGGAGTCGTAGGCCACAGCCCAAATCACACCTCAGGCCTTACTCATAATGGTGGGCTCATTCCTCTGCCTTTACTCCCCACAACAAACTCCGACACATGCTTAAAGGCCCAGCTTAGTGATGCTTCCTCTGGGGAGACTCCATGACTCTATGGGTCTTTTTGCTTTGTTGTGCTGCGACTGCACAGCTGTGGGATCTCAGGTCCCTGAACCAGAATCGAACCCAGGCCCACAGCAGTGAAAGCACTGAGTCTTAACCACTGGACCGCCAGAGAAGTCCCATCTTTAAAATTAAAAAAAAAATTTTCTCTATAGTTCTGATCACTTTGTCTACGCCTATATTTACCAGAGCAAGAAAAAACAGTGCTTTTTAAAATTTTTATGTATTTATTTATGTTGAATTTTTTTGAGGGGGAGCATGTGCCATATGGCATATGGGATCTTAGTTCCCAGAGCAGGGATCAAACCCTTGTTCCCTGAGGTGGAAGCACGAAGTCCTAACCGCTGGACCATCAGGGAAGTGCAACACTGTTTTTTTCCCATTTCTCTGTCTTTTAGTATCTCCTGAGATGAAGTACCAAATTTTACCAAGGGCACAGTTTTGGGCCTTAGTTTCCTGATTTGAAAAGGAAGATCAGAATATAAAGCCAACAAAGGATTACTGAGAGGATTCAATGGGTCAGTTCATGTAAAGTGCTCAGCACAGCGCCAGGCATATAGTAAGGGTCTAACATGTGGGAGCTATTGGTTATCACTAACCCTGTGATCTGGGCATACCACTTCTCCTCTTTTCTTTATCTATAATCTGTAGCATGAACTAGCAGACTGAATTCATGGTCCTCAATGGATGCTAAAATCACTGGGTAAAAGTTTGATGGGGAACTCTAAAACAGAAGGATGAGATTAATGACTCCTAAAGCCACTGATCAACCTTAGCATTGCTAAATGGTGGAACACCCCAGCCTGTGGCTCCTTCTCTGATACACTGGGAGGGATACAACACCATCCATGAAACATTCTTGAGAGGATCATTGAATCCAAATCGAATCAAGCCTCAAGGGACTTCCTTGGTGGTCCGGTGGTTAAGACTCTGCCTTCTGATACAGGGGGCCTGGGTTCAATCCCTGGTTGGGGAATTAAGATCCCACACGCTACATGGCCAAAAACAAATGAATAAATAAATAAAAATTAATTAATGAAAAAAAATCAAGCTTTCAGTTTTTAGAATCTACATCTAATTACCAGTTTATGAGAAACATAGAGGATAGTGGAGCATGTTAAAAGACACCACAGGGATGCAGTCAACCAATTCTAGATGGTGGAAAACTTGGTCTGGACTATTATTCAGCCATGAAAAGGATTGATATATGTGGCCACATGGTGGAAACTTGAAAGCATGATGCCAAATGAAACCAGACACAAAAGGTCGCATATCATGTGATCCCATTTATGTAAAATAACCAAAGTAGGCAAAAGACCAAAGTGGCTGAGTGGTCACCAGGGGCTGGAGGAGCATAGAAATGGGGAGTGACTGCTGGTGGGATGGGGTTTCTTTTTCTAGGATGATAAAAGTTTTAGGGGCTTAGATAGGGATAAAGTAGTACTTGCAAAACCCTGTGAACCTACTGAAAGCCATCAAATTGTACACCTTCGAAATGATATGTGAATTACATGATATGTGAATTTTATGATAGGTGAATTACATCTCAAGGAAACAAAGAGATTTAAAAGATTTATCAAACATATATAATATGTGGGTCTTGTGTGGATTCTGATTCAAGGAAACCAACTATAAAAAGATACTTTGAAGATAAACTAGGGAAATTTGGACATGGACTGCATATTAAATGATCTAACAAAATAAATGTATTATTTTCAACAGCTGTTCTAATAGTTGTGTGTGGGCCTATGTTTTGTTTTTTAACAAATTCCTTATCTGTTAGAGATAATTATCAAAGTATTTATAGGTGAAATATGATCTCTGTATTTTTCTTTAAAAAAATGTATGTGCGGTTGGGATTGACACATACATATTACTGTATATAAAATAAGTAACTAATCAGTACCTACTGCATAGCACAGGGAACTCTACTCAGTCCTCTGTAATGGCACATATGGGAAAAGAATTTTTTAAAAGAGTGGATATATCTATATACACATAACTGATTCACTCTGCTGTACACCTAAAACTAACACAGCATTGTACATCGACTATATGCCAATAATTTTTTTTAATGTGGGGGGGTAGATAAAACAAGAATAAAAAATGTTGATATTTATTGAAAATTGGTATTGGGTATATGGGTTGATTATACTATATCCCCTCTACCTTTTAGTATTATTTAAAATTTCCATAATAAAAGATAAGGCGGTGAAAGGATTGACTTTTCTTCTCTGCATTTTGCTTACTCTCAATTTTCTGTAAAAACATAGATGCTGCTTTTATAATCAGAAGAATACATTAAGGCTATAAAATTAACTGCGGAGGCTGAAATATCTGACCTGTCAACCTCAGAGCTTGGTCTCCCCGAAGCTGTGTCTGTGCCCCACCTCTCACGCCACCCCAGGGTCCTACCAGGGTCACGCTAGCCTCGAGGCTTCCTGGTGGGAGGGAGAGACTACTCATTGCTTCTTCAGGACTATTGCAAGGATTGCATGAAAGGGGCTTATTCTAAATTATAGGAAGTGCTCAATTAATGGGAACTATTTAAGAAAGAGATAGAGGGACTTTATAAAAGTGAAATGATCCTATTAGATGAAATACCGGAAACAAGGATAAAAAACAAGCTTCATAGTGCTCCTACCCAGAAAGAACCACAGTGAACTTTTTCTTTAAGCTTTCTTTCCCATGCAGGAAATTGTGTTTGGCTTTAAAGTACAACTAAGCCTGCTGTCACCACTCACTTACAGCCTGCTTTTATTCTCTTAATATTTTAACATATTTCCTTGTATGCTTAGCTGTTTGTAAACACAACTCTTCAATGGTTGCATAATATTCGATTGTGTGTTTGTGCTGTTCACCTGAGCCGAGTGTTGGACACTTGAACTAGTTCCAAGTTCACCACAATAAGGAACACCACAGGGGACACGTATGCCTGAATGACTTCCTCAAGATAGATTTTCAGAATGAAATCACGGAGCCCAAGGGCCAGCACATTTTCAAAGGGCTTGGAGAGGTGAACCCGGTGGTGCTCTTGATTTTTGCCACCGTTTTGCTAGAATTTTCAACACTGAACTTTGCCAAATATAAACAGGCTCTGATCATACAAAGAAGATGGAAACAGTTTCTGACTATGGGTGTCAGATGGCAGGTAATTTTCCCTGATACCCAAGAGCTGGAATCACCCTTCTTGGCCGTTCACGCACACCCTTAGCAGGAGATGGGGTCAGAGGGTAGTACAGAGAGCGGGGTAGGAAATGAAGAAAATACTCGGGGGGAATCACAGGCTACCCCCGTCCCTTCGATCACTCCTTACCCCAGCTGACGTGAACCTGAAATCTGAGAACTCCGCAGTTCTGTGTTAGCAGAGGGATTTGGGGGTGGTGGTGGGACCTCCCCTCTCAGTCCGCCCACCCCCGAGGGTCGCACTTTGGAGGCACCGCTGATGGATGGCTGGGGGCCCAGTCCGAATGAGGTGTGCGTGTCGGGGGAAGTGTCCCCTCACCTCACCCCGCAAACACGAGAATCACGAATCCCCGCGGGCCTGGAAGCGGGGGAGTGGCCGGGAAGTCGGGGGCGGGACCGATCTGGTGACGTCACGGCCCCGCCCCTGGCCGGCTCCCTCCTTCCTGCGCGCGGCGCGCTCGCAGAGTCCTCACCTGGAGGGACAGGTGTGCGCATCTGGCATCGGAGGCCAGCCCACGAGTGTCAGGTGAGCGTCCGCAGGAGCTCCAACCGGGGGAGCTAAGAGGAGGGTCTGGGGTGGGAGTCTTCACTGGACCCAGAAGAGCCTGGTCTAAGAGCGGAGCTGGTCCGGCGTGCGAGGAGGTACTGGTTTCTCCCCAAACTACCTATCTCTTGTTTATAGTCACGGTGTACTGAAAGCGTAGCCTTTGGAGGGATTTGAAGGAGGGGAAGCTGACGGGGAAACAGCAGATTTCCAAATATTTCAACCACAAATTATTATTTTTTTACACGGTATCTTTTCTTTGTTGTAAAAGTAACAGACACTGATTGTTTGGCAACTGGATAAAAGTAGGAAAGAAATCACCCATGGTACTAACACACAAGCAAAACAACTGTGGCTATTTTGATGTATTTCCTTTCAATCTTTTTTCTAGAGGCAATCATTGTAATGCAACTTTATCATACTGTATTTACAGGTTTTGTGTCTTCCCTTCTTAACATTGTGTCATATGCATTTTCTTGTGTTGTTATTAGTCATTCCAATATGTATAATCATTATTTTTAATGGCTGCATAATGTTACATTTGAAGGATGGGCCGTAGTTGGGTACCATTCTGAACACTTGGAGGAAGGATTAGAAGGGGGGACAGAGATGTATAATAGAAAGAACATGGGCTCTAGGTCAAGGAGGCCTTCAACAAAGGAATCTTGGGAAAGATCTTTGCTTTCTCTAAGCATCAGTTTCCACATCTGAGAAATGGCTACATAAATCTGTTTCCCCAGGGTATTGTGAGGATTAAGTGAGCTAATTTATGTAGACAATCCCCATCTCCCACCCAGCTCCCATGGTTCCAGCAGAAAAAGGGTCCACTTGTTTGTGAGGTTGGAGGAGGGATTTGGACGAGTGGAAACTGCTCAATGAGTGGAGTAGAGGAAGAGTTGGGGATGGAGGATGGGTTCTTGGGGAAAACCTCAGAATGGAGAGGCCTCTGGGTCTGGGAAAGATGGGCATGGCCATCCACTGTGTTTGGGACAGGCACAGACAGGGCCCCTAAGGCCCTGCTGGCAACCTCCAGCCACCTCCTTGGGTTCAGCTCCTCAGCTTCTGGAAAGAGTTCAGAGTGAGCGGATTGCAAGAAAAGTAGAGTGGGCAGAGGTGGAGCTTAGTCGTCAGCCCCTTGTACAGATGAGGAAACTGAGGCTTGAGCACAGGTGATTTGTTCAGGATCCACACAGGCAGCAGTAACAGAGTACATGTGGAGTCCCAGGCTCCTAATACCCTCAGGGGCCTCCACACCAGAGACTACTCAGTGTAGGAAGAGGTGAGGGCTGAGTCACCAGCTGCACTTATACCAGGCTAAGTTGTGCTTAGAGAAAACAGATGTCTCTGTTCTGCGAGCCTCCGTTTTCTCATCTGTCAAATGGGGAGAATAACTCCTCACCTACCTACTTAGTACCCACTGCCAGGCCTGCCTATCCACAGCTAGCCAGGGCCTCCTTCCACTTTCAGGGACATAGTCTGTCTCTGGTCATACACCCTTACTCTGAGCCCCTCATCTTCTTGACCCCTAGCCATCTTCAGGGGGATGGGGTCTGGGACTTGTCAGCTTCACTAGGCTGTGGCCACACTTCAGTTAGAGTGGGAAATCCATACTCTCCGAATCATCTGTTTCCTGACCTGGGACATTCTGTTCTGTGTTTCTAATTTGGCTCTCCCATAATGTGCCCTGACAGCCCGCTCCCACTGGATGAGAAGGACTCTGAATCCTGGCAGGAACTCCTGAGGACTAAGAAAATCTTGTACTGAGGGTCTACAATCCTCTGAGGCTTTCTCTTTTCTTTATTCTTTTTTGGCCAAGCCGCGGAGCTTTCGAGATCTAAGTTCCCTGATCAGGAATCAAATCCCCCAGGGCCCAGCAGTAGACACGCAGAGTCCTAACCACTGGACCATTAGGGGAATTCCCTTGAGGCTGTCTGTTTTTGCCAGGCCTGTCACTCCAGGACAATAACGAGGGTGTCAGGGATCTCTGATGTTCTGAAGCAGAATCGGGGAAGTCGCCTTCCAATTCACAGAACTTGAGAACTAAGACTTGTTGAGAGCCTCTTGTCCTCTCAAGAGGTTTACCAGCCTCTTTTTCTAAGTGCTTTTGAGCCATACTATGAAATTGTCCCCTTATTGTTCCCATTTTACAGATGGTGAAACTGAGGCACAAAAAGTTAAATAAATTACTCACATGGAGCCAGGATTCAATCCTGGCCATGCTAACTCAAGTGTTGGTTCCCATTACCTCTGCCTCTTTAGCCTACAATGGTGTCTGATTTGATGCACACCTGTTGTCATCTTCTGCCTGGACCATCAGGGCTTTCTGGGATGTCAATATCCTGCTGATGTCCTGTTGATGTCCTTAACCCTGGTCACACTGATTTCTAATGACTCATTCTGGGTTCTGAGTCTGCAACTGACACACTCCATCAGAGCAGGGCTCATCCCAAGGCCCAGACCAAGCCTGGCTCTGCTTCCTGTAACTGAGTTGGTCATAACTGCACATATCAATATGTGTCAGGCTCTGGCTACAGACTTTTGGTCCATCACCTCTTTTAATCCACTTGAGTGCTATTACCACACCAATCCCTGAGATGATGAAATGAGGCTTCGGAAGGTTTTATAAACTCACCCTGCCACACAGCCCAGAAGTAGCTGATGGAGGACTTGAATCCAACTCGTTGAAGCAGGGTCTCTACCATCACTGCCTCTCAAGTGAGAACGCATTGCAGGGCTCCTAAACACTAATGCAGACTTTGGCTGCATACCCAGTCTGTACAGATAATTTTGAACATGGCTTTTGTATTTAAATGTATGTCTGTTTGTTACAACTTAAGTGTGTGTGTATATATATATTCTCTGTGTTAATGCATGTGTGTGTGCTATGCGCACTGTCTCTTCAGTCGTGTCTGACTCTTTGCTACCCTATGGACTGTAGCCCGCCAGGCTCCTTTGTCTATGGGATTCTCCAGGCAAGAATACTGGAGTGGGTTGCCCTCCTCCAGGGGATCTTCCTGACCCAGGGATCGAACCCCTGTCTCCTGAAGCTCCTGATTTACAAGCGGATTCTTTACTGCTGAGCCACTGGGGAAGCCCCAATGTGTGCATTATAAAACAAACATTAAATTAGAATACTTAGGAAATTCCCTGGTGATCCAGTGGTTAGGACTCCACACTTCCATTGTCAAGGGCTTAGGTTCAATCACTGGGTCAGGGAACTAAGATCCCACAAGCCACCCAGCATGGCCAAAAATAAATAAATAAAAATAAAATAGAATGTTTAGAAGGCTCAGGTGATTAAGAATACAAATTCCATTTTTTCTCTTCCCACACCCCAGTGGATCACTGCATGAACAGGTATCTACTTTGGACATAACCACCTTAGTGGGCCCCAGAATCCCCTGGATGCTTCCAGAGTGGGTGAGCAGACTCATTTAGTGGGGGCCTGAGATACGTGGGCAGGTCCAAGTTGGCCCGAGGGAGACAAAGGCAGACTGGGGCCCAGTCCCCGAGGATAGGGTGGGGCTCCAGAGTGGATCTGGGCTTCCCTGGTAGCTCAGACAGTAAAGCGTCTGTCTACAACGTGGGAGACCTGGGTTCAATCCCTGGGTTGGGAAGATCCCCTGGAGAAGGAAATGGCAATCCAGTCCAGTACTATTGCCTAGAAAATCCCATGTACAGAGGAGCCTGGTAGGCTACACAGTCCATGGGGTGGCAAAGAGTCGGACATGACTGAGCACTTTCACTTTCCAGAGTGGATCTGGGAGGGTAAACTGAGCCTTTCATAGCCTTTATGAACATTAGGTCAGATTCTCCTGGACTCTCGAGTTTTGAGCTGTGAAACAGGTGGGGTCATCTCCAGCTCCCAGGATTGTAGAATTCAACCAGGTTCAATCACGAGCGCCTAGTGCGGCCACGGGCATGTTGTGTATCCAATAAATGTCAGTTTGCTAGTTCAACTCCTCCCTCTCCTTTTCACCTATGTGTAAAACGTGAAGCTGCTCTGAGCTAACAGTGGATAAATCCCCTATTTAGCTGTTTTGGTTTGGAGACCCTGCTGACCTCCACCTTCTCCCCAGAGGGAGATTTGACTGGGTGCCATTTGACTGGTCTGCTCCCCAACCCCCAAATATCTGAGGTTCCTTCCATAGGGCATTCACCTGGGCTGTTCTTTTTTAGCTTCTGTCTCGTCGCCACCCTCAAATCCTATCCACTTTCAAGTCCCACCTCCCCCCACCCTCACCAATGGCAACTCCTGAGTCACTGAAAGGGCTGGGGCTCAGTGTGCTTAGAAGGAGACTCAGGGACTTGTCTGGATGCTCTATGTGTGCAGCACCTCACTTGAAGTTAAGAAAACCCAGAACTTCTCCTAGTACATCTCATAGAACGCCCCAGTGGAGGGCCAGGGGACGGCTGGCCACCATTTGGTGCCTCTGCCGACTGCAGGCCACGTGGATATGTCTGGCATTGTTAGTCCATCTTTTTTCTTTGGTACACCTAGCCTCCCCCCAGCGGATTTTCAACTCCTGGTGAGCAGAGTCCGGTGAGCATCTCTCAGGCCCTGAGAGAAGTTGGCATCAGGAAATGTTTGTGGACAGACATGTGACACAGTGAAGACATGATGAGTCGCAGCAACTATGCTGAGTTGAGAAGTGCTGTGGGAATTGGGATTATTAGCCATGGCAATCATCGTAATTCCCGTGGCCTGGCTAATGAGTGGTTGTGTATCCTGGGGACGGGATTCCTTGGATTCCCCGAGGATGGAAGGCGCGAGTTTTGGAGAGAGTCAACAGCAGTGTGAACAAGGGAGGTTGTGCCTTGTTCACAGGGGCCAGGTGAGCCCAGAGGGGCGGCCAGGGGACAGGCTGAGTTGTTGGAAGGAAGTGGATGAGGGTGGGGCTAGAGGCAGGGTGATGTGGTCCTTTGGTGATGCTGGGGTATTTTTAGTGCTCACTCTGCCTTTGGGACACGTGGCAGACATTCCTAACTCCTCTGGGAGTCGATTTCCCTTAAGAAGACAGCAGCATAGGAAATGCTGAGAGGGTGTGCCCTTGCCGAAGGGCGGGCTAGAGCCCACCACAAGAAGGCAGGGAGAGGGTGAGGAGAGACCACAGGCCTGTCCCTGAGGGGAGGCTGTGAGGCCACATCTGGCCCAGGGATGGAAAGTGCCCGGCCCCGCCTCCACCCCCACGACCACACACCCGGGCAGAGTTCGCTCATTGCACAAGTATTTATGGACACCCAATACCAACTAAGGGCCCACTGGAGCAGCCTGTTACAGGAGGGGTCCTTTCTCTAGGAGATTATGTTCACGAGCATTAAAAATAAACAAGCTTATGTGTTCAGCCTCCAGCAAGTTCCGTAAAGACAAGAAAGTCAGGGTGATCCAGCAAACCAGGGTGGCCTGCTTTAGATTGTGTGATCAGGGAAGGCCTCTGTGAGGAGGTGACTTTTGAGTTGGGTGTTGAATCATGAGTAGGAGGCAGTCACTGAAGACCTGGGTGGGGGAGATCATTGTAGGCAGAAGGAGCGGGAGGGTGAGGGGCCCTGAGGTGTGACAAAAAGGAAAGACAAGGAGGAGAGGGTTTCAGGGTGAGACCTGAAAGGCAAATTGGGGCCAGATCGTGGCAGGCCTGGGAGAGGACGTGGATTTCACGCGGCTAGAAGGAGCTGTGATGTATTTTCAGTAGCAGAGGGACACAACTTCAGCATTAACAGACCAGTGTAGGGTCCAAGTAATTCAAGCCAGGTTCAGAACACAGTTGGGAGGCAGAGCTGACAGGAAGTGCACGTGTTTTGAATATGGGGGTGGTGATGGGAAGAGAACCCTTTCCCACTGGGCCCAGATGTGTGTGACCTCAGGTATTTCTTAACAGAGTGCCCGGATGTGGAGTGTGTAGGCCATTCCCACCCGGTCCAGCCTTGAGTTTACGGACAGGAAGACTGAAGAAAGAGCCTTACAGGTCTCCTTGTCCAGCCCTCTGGAGGGGGGCTGTGAATTCTCCAAGGTCCCACTGAAGTTCAGGCCTCCTGGCCCCGGTCCAGGCCTCTTGCTGCCCTGCCCTGCTGCCTCTTGGCTGAAGCTGGCAGAGGAGGGAGGAATCACTGCCGGAATGACCTGACTAGTCATGACGATGTGGTGAGGTCACCCAGAAGAAGCGTGGAAAAGCAGTGGAACCTGGAGAGGGCAGGCTAGGGCAGGGCATCACTGTAGCAGCAGCCGGGGCAGGGGGGGGTGGGGCGGGCGGGGTGAGAGGGACGTCCTGGAAGGGTCTGGGGCAAAGGGCCAGGGTGAATGGAATAAGGCAGCATTTTTAGGCTAGCATGCAGGACAACCTCTGAGAGCAGAGCCTACGTGGGCCACTGACCCTCGGGGGTCTTGGGAAAGACACTAGTAGGAGGACCCCAGATGAACTTCTCCTAGAAGCAAGAACACAGATGTAGACAGAGTGGGCAGGGCCAGTGGCTCACCTGGGCCCAGCTAGGCTTGCATCCTTCCAGCCCACCCACCCCAAAGAGATTGGTGGAGGCCCCTCTAGGGGGAGGTAAGGTAAGGAAAGAAGAAGGGATCCAGGACAGGCCTGTTTGCTCCCTAACTGCTCCTCAGAGCAATCAATAGCATCAGCATCTTCCTCTTATTCTGGACTTTTTCTGCACTAAGGTGTTTCTGTGCATGCCCATCTGTATTATCTCCACTTTACAAATGAGACTCAGAGAGTTAAAGGAATCTTCCTAGGGTCACACAATTCAAAAGTATCAAAGTCAGGTTTTTAACCACTGTGGGCTACTGTCTCAGACTCCCTCTGTGACCTTGAGCAAGACTCCCTGAGCCCCAGGCTCTCTGCCTGTGAAATGATGGAGTTGGAGTAAATGAGCCCCATGAGGCCCCCTGTCTCTCCACTGGGTCCCAGAATTGATTCTCGGGTAGAGGGGCTTAGTGGTCTGATGGAGGGGGCCAGGGTCCTGTCCCGGAGCTGTGTTCTCCACCAGCCTGGGCAAGGTGATTAAGAGCATAGGCTCTGCCAGGCCACTATCTCTGCGGAGGATACACGTGAAGATTGAATGCAGGTAACAGGGCTCAGGGAGGGCCTGGCACACAGTAGGTGCTCAGTAAGTGATAGCTCTTAGTGTATTCTCAGAGCTAGTGAAGGCCGCCCTTTCACAATCCAACCATTCACTCCTTCAGCACGTATTTGTTAAATCCCTCCTGTGTTTCTGAAGGATATTAGTCTTGATCCTGGTGACCTAGTGATGCCCCCAGAGAGCTTTAACTCCCTGCCTTCTGATATTCCAGTGGGGGAGGCGGACCAAAAAAAAAAAAGCCACATCAAATAAATACCATGTAGAATAAGGTAGATAGTGATAAATTCCAGGACTCGCTGGGAAAGACCCTGATCCTAGGAAAGATTGAGGGCAGGAGGAGAAGGGGGCGACAGAGGATGAGATGGTTGGATGGCATCACCAACTCGATGGACATGAGTTTGAGCGAGCTCTGGGAGATGGTGAAGGACAGGGAAGCCTGGTGTACTGCAGTCCATGGGATCGCAAAGAGTCAGATACGTCTTAGTGACTGGACAACAAAGTGCCAGGAAACAAAACAAAGCAGAAAAGGAGAGGGAGAGGGAGGCAGTGTCTGGAGGAGGGTGGGGGGTGGGGGGTGGATCTTATATCAGGACTGGAAGGCCTCCCTGTGAAAGGGACTTGAAGGTCCTGACCTGAGCGAGGGAGGCTAATCCCTGCGGGAAACACGTCCTTGGCAGCTGGAGAGCCAGGCCTGAGATCCTGAGGCTTTGGGACAGCCTTGTGGGACAGATTGTGTAGGGTCATTTTTTTTTTAATGGTTCTTTTTTTTTTTTTAATTCCTTTTTTAAAAACAATTTTATTTATTTATTGTTGGATGTGCTGGGTCTTCCTTGCTGCGTGGGCTTTCCTCTAGTTGCAGAGAGTGAGGGTTACTCTCTAGCTGTGGTGGTGTGTGGGCTTCTCATTGCAGTGACTTCTCTTGCAGAGCACAGGGACACCTGGGCTTCAGTAGTTGCGGCTCCCCGGCTCTAGAGCACGGGCTCAAAAGTTGTGGTGCACAGGCTTAGTTGCTCTGCGGCATGTGGAATCTTCCCAGATCAGGGATCAAACTGTGTCTCCTTCATTGGTAGGTGTATTCGTTACCACTGAGCCACCAGGGAAGCCCCCATAATTCACTTTTTCAATATTTTCTTGGCCATGCAGCACAGCATGTGGGATTTCAGTTCCCTGACCAGGGATCAAACCCTCATCCCTTGCATTGCAAGCTCTTAAGTCTTAACCACTGGACCACCAGGGAAGTCCTATGTAGGGTCATTTTAAGGATCCTCCCTGCTGCGTGGTAAATCTACAGTGACCTCCCCCTGCCCCAAGATTCAGGTTGCAGGTGCCTTGGGGGTGATACTGAAATCTTTCTTCTCATCACTGGGCACCACAAGCTTCCCAGCCCAGTGCTCTGGGTTACCAGAAAAAGTTCAAGCTCTCAGGAATGGCTGCCCCTGACCCAGTACAGAGGAGCTGAAACCCAGAGCTGGACTCAGTGATTAGCTCCTCACTGACACCTACTGTCCCAGGCCTGATTGCATCTTCTCGGAGGGTGGGTTGGTGAGGGAAGGGGAGGGAGGGGGGCTAGGGGAACTCCAGCCTGACACACCCTTGGGCTTTAAAGTTGGGAGACAAGTCCTGGGAGGAACCATTGAGAATCCAGTCTGGAACCCAGCCTCAGGCCCAAAGGCTGCTAGACAGAACTCCCTTTGAATCACCTTTGAATCACCTCCCCACCTTGGCTGGGTTTTTCGGCCCCTCAGTTTTCTTCTGAGAGCTGAGAGGCAAAGTCCTTTAAAAGGACTCATGGGTGGTGTCAGAGGGGAGAAGGAAGGAGGAGAACTTGGGCCCACAGAACAGCTAATTGGAAGGGGGTGTGGGGAGCATTCTTCCGAGGAAGAGACTGGGTGGGGACTGGGGGGAGAGGCTGGGGACAGGCCTTGAGGCAAGGAGTGGGTCTGAAGACTGGTTACCAGGATCAACAGTGGTGTGTGTGTGTGGAGGGGGGTCAGTTACAGGTTTTGGAATGGGAGGGGACATGTGACAAGACTGGGAGGGGAAGCTGGGACATCTGACTGTTAATGTGTGTGTGTGTGTGTTAGTTGCTCAGTCATGTCCGACTCTTGGCAACCCCATGGACTGTAGCCCGCCAGGCTCCTCCGTCCATGGTATTCTCAGGCAAGAATACTGGAATGGGTTGCCATTTACTTCTCCAGGGGATCTTCCCGACCCAGGGATCAAACCTGTGTCTCCTGCATTACAGGCGGATGCCTTACCGTCTGAGCTACTAGAGAAGTCCCTAGTTAATGTGTACCTGGAGGCAAAGGTGAGGAGCCTCAGATTTCTCCCTGAACCAAGGAAAGGACAGAGGAGGATTCCATCTCCTCTACTGAGGATTGAGAGGGCTAAATGAGATAGTAGGTGCTGGTGGGGGGTGGGGGATTATCAGTCCCTTCTTGGAGAAAGAGGGCTGGGAAACAGGGCCATGTAGGAAGCATGGGATGGTTGGCTGGGATGGAGAGTACAGTGGTGTATCCACCCTGCTTAGTAGTGCCATGGGAGGCCCTCTGCCTGGGGACCCAGGCCTGGCACCTTGTCTTACTCAGGAGAACCTGCAGTCACAGGCAGGGTTGGCCTCCCTGGGCTCTAGAAGCAGGATTCAGGGTTGATGAGATTGGGTTGGAAAGAGATGACAACGGAAGGGCCTTGGTAGCCAAGCCTGGTGGGTGGCTTCTACAGGTCACATTGGGGGCCTCCAGGAGATGAGGGAGTCATCAAAATGGGCAAAACAAAGCTGACCTGAGGAAACCAGGGCCCTTGAGCTGTGACCAAAGGGCCCAGAGTGGCAGTTCTCCCAGTACTTCAAGAGAAGTAGGGAATACAGACCTGTCATCTAAAATCTTTCCTTTTTTAAAAAATTTATCCACTTATTTAGCTGTGCCAGGTCTTGGTTGCTGTGTGTGGGAGCTTTCATTGCAGCATGTGGGATCTAGTTCCCCAACCAGGGATTGAACCTGTGCCCTCTGCATTGGGAACATGGAGTCTTAACCACTGGACCACCAGGCAAGTCCCAGATCTTTCCATTTTAAAACTCTGGGAATCAGTTAACAAAGCAAAAGAAATAACAACAAAAAGCACCACGCAGGCCAGGCAAAGCCTACCACTTTTGACTGGTGACCCTCTCCTCTGGCAACAGTGGCACTGAGGGCAGGTCCCCAGTTGAATGTCCCAGACCTCTCCTGGAAGACTTGTCCTCGCTCTCCTGCTCTTGGAAGCGAGACTGTGATAGACTCAGTTTCCCAGGGCCCGATGGGAGAACAGAGACATATTGGGCTGTGTGGCCCTGGGCCAACCCCTTGCCCTCTCTGGACTGCGGTTTCCTGGGCTCTGAAAGAAACCAGTCTGTGGGGCTCCTGCCAGTTTGGAGACTGTGTGACTAAGTTCTCAGGCTTGAAGGAAGATGCGATTATTATTGACGTGACTCTTCCCGCCAACCATGCTTCTGGGATTGGATGCGGTGCACTCTAGCACTTTGCGTGTCCACAGCCAGAGTTGTGTGCATGAATGGTTGTGTGTCATAATTTGGAGCTTTGCATGGTACAGTGTAAATATCATTGTGTTAATAACTCTGCCCTGGAACCTTTCATCCCCTGCTCTGGAAGCCAGTAGGAAGCCTTAATTAATTCTTGGTGGCCTTGGGAGGGGTGCAGGTGAGGAAACCTAAGCCCAGAGCTGGGAGGCAACTTGGCTAAATGTGCAACACTTGGGGGACCCTGACTCAAGTGTTGGTTCCGGGTCAGGGAAGGCAGGAACCAACCCGTGCCAGGCCATTCCTGTGTGGGGTCCAGTCATTAAACGTGTGAGGACGGGATTGGGTTTGAGGTCAGCTCTGTGCCCACGAGTTTGAGCTGTGGGAAGAGGAAGAAGGCAGAAGAGAAAGGTCACTTGAGTTTTTCTATGGAGGGGAGAAAGCAGCACAGCCTTGGCTACCTCTCTGGACCTTTTGTCAATGTCCCTCCATCTCTTGCTATCTTGTCAAAAAGTTGGCCCCTGAGTCAACCTGGCCTGCGTGCTCAGCAGCACTCAGAGCCCCGAGGCGGAGTAAGCCCTCAACTCTCTAAACAATCTCCTTTTGCAGTAACTCACATAAACACCGGCCTTCGGAGGGGCCCACTGCTAGGGTGTGAGAGGAGACAGAACCCGGCAGAGGAGAGAGGACGGTCTGGGGCTAGAAGACCCCAGCTTTTGGGGCGCCTCCTCCTCCCCACCACCACCCAGGTTTTTCCACCTGTGCCCCCCACTGGATCAGTGGTGTTCGTGTCTGTGTGCGCTTCCCGGCCCCACACGGAAGACCCGGTTCCTTGGAAGGCGCTCCTCGCGAGGCTGGTGGGGGGAACCGTGTTTCCCGGCTGCGGGCCCCCAGCGTCCCCGGGATCGGGGGGTGGGGGGGCGCGGGCCCTTTAAATCCTCGGGGCGGCGGCGGCGGCGGGTCGGGGATGACATCAGCGGGCGGGCCCGGGGCTCAATGGGAGCCGGCGGGCGCGCGCCGTGCGGGAGCGCGCGAGCCGGCGGCGGGGGCGGTCGGGCAGAAGGGCCCGGAGGAGGGAGGTGGCGGCGGCGGCGGCGTTGAGAGCCAGATCCTGAACCCGGCCGGGGCGAGCGGAGCGGGGCGCGGCGGCGCGGCGGCGGCGGCGGCTGGGCCGGGAGAGGCTGGCGCGGCGGGCGGCTCTGCAAATCCTCCGGCATCCGCCCCGGCGGGCCGCCCCCGCCTGCGGCAGCCCCCCGAGCAGCGGCCCGGCACCGGCGCCTTCCCGGCGGGGTAAATATTGGGGGGCCGCGGGCCGGCGGAGGGGCGCAAACCTGGGGGGAAACGGGGCTCCCTCCGCCTCTTTGTTTTTGCGCGAGAGGGAGGGGGGGAGAGGGCGGACACACACGCGTTCGCACTCGGCTATGGGGGGGCTGCCCGGGCGCCGCCCGCTCGGCCCGGCGAGGACAAAGGCGCGGCTGGGGACGAGAAGGAGAGGAGGGTGACTATTTTGCAGGCTTGCCCAGGGGAGCCCCCCACCCCAAGTCCGGCTCGCCTCTGTCTCCCCAGCTGGACCCTTCAAGGCCCCGGCCGGCCGAGGCGGCCACCCGTGGCTGCGATTTGAGGACGCTGACGGAGGTGGGGGGGTCCGGGACTGGGGTGCCGGGGACACCCGATTCTGTTGATTCGGGATTCTCAGCCAAACCCTTGGCTTCGGTAGGCTTCACTAGCCCATTAGCAGCGCCCCCCACCCCTCCGCTCCTGGCTTGAGTGCTCCAGACCTGGGGGTCAGCAGGGCTGCTCCTGCGTGTTGGATGGGGTCGCTTTGGGGCCCTGGGGTGATGGGGTGTGTGGTCACCCAGCCACCGACTCTTGTTTTCCTTTGTGGAGAGAAAGAAAGGGGTGGGGGTTATTTATCAGATCGGATTCTCCCATTTCTGCCTGTGAGAAATCCATGTTTTGCAAGTCCCTGCGGAAGAGAAAACTATGTTTGTGCCCGGGTGTCTTTAGAGAGCAGATTCCCAAGCTCTTCACACCCAAACTCAAAGTGGGGTGAGCCCCCTCCCCAACTTTTTCTCTTAGTTTTCTTGCATATATTCTTGGAGTAGCCTTCTTTGGGGAGAAGGATTTGGGGACAGGGCCAGGGGATCCCCAGTGTCTTAAGTTGCACCCGTTCAATAAATGCCTGTGTCTTGGGGCTCCTTTGGCTGGCTGGCTGGGATGTCCCTCCAATTTTTATTTTAATGATCCAGGGAGGGAGGTGGGCAGGGAGTAAGAAGACTGCCCATGTGCCATTCAGCTTGGTAGTTTGTCTCATTTTTCTTAACCAGTTGAAACTCTGGAATCTTTACGTCCGCCTTTTTTATCCCCTTCATTTCTTCCAGCGCCACCCCCCCTTCCTCCCCCCAAAAAGAAGCAGCAAAGAACTGGAAAGCCTCTCCCATTCCCGCCTCAAGTCTTTCTGCTCTCTGGGAGGCTTTTGAGGGGGACAGGGCTGGGACACTCTAGGCTCTCCTTGAGGCCTTGGCCCCTGGAGTGTAGGAGCAACACTGGCTGGTCTGGGTGGTAGCACAGAGCTGGGTGGGGGGTGGGTTGCCTGCAGGGCTAGTGGTTTGCACCCTCTCTTCTCCCCTTTTCTGCCGACAGCCGGGTGAGTGGGGAGGGGCTGGGGGGGTCATGTGCGGTGTATTTATGTAAGACACCCAGACGGGAGGGCACGGGTATTTATATAACCCGGCGTGGGTATTTATGTAATATAGGATGCGGGTGTATTTATGTTCCTTTCCGAACCTGCGGCTTGCCCGGCTGCCATGTGTGGTCTCTGAATTGGCGTTGGCGGAAAACGGACTTGGGGGTTGGCGGTGTTTGTGTGTGTACACACCCGCGTCCCCCCACCCCACCCCATCCCCCCCCCCCCCCCCACAGCGGGGCTCCCGGTACATGTCTGCGTTTCTTTCTTCCTTTGAAGTGTCCACACAGGACGGTGTGTGTGTGAGGTGTGTGGCGGGTGAGTTTCCCACAAATGTGGAGTGGGTTCTCCTGGCCGCCCTGGCACCTCCACTGAGACTGGCCGGGGCGTGTGGGCAGAGGCCCTTGGTGGAGAGCCCGGAGTTTGGCCGGCGCGGGGTGGAGGCTCCTTCCTTGTGACCACTGCTGAAGGGCTAGCAGCGGCTCCCTGGGAACTGGCACTGGGGTGGACGTCTCTCCTGGGCAGGAGCTGTCGGCTCCTCGCCTCCACCCCGGGGGGGGCAGAGAGTGACCACGACCTTGTGGCAGAAAGCTCTCCTCCCACCTCCCCTCCCAGGTGGGTCTGGCTTTCTGGGTAGTCCTTAGTGTGGGGAAGGGGCTGAGACTTTGCCGTTTTTCCCCCTTCCTGTGCGGCCTCCTGGCCCTGGCATGAGCTGGTGGGTGGGAGGCCGCCAGGTAGGGCAGCAGGAGCCCTGTCTGGGCCTTAGGGTAGGAGACCTGCTGCTGGAGGGGAGGTGGGCAGGCTGCGTGACCTCCCTGGGCTTGAGTTCTCTGTCTGCAGAGAGCATCCCGCCTTCCTAGTTGTCTACACTGGCTGTCTTGTAGACACTCTGTGATTTTAGCCGACCCCCACACAACCTTCTCCTTATTTCATAGGCCCCCCCAGAGCAAGACCTCATCTCCCAGCCTTGGAGTTTCCTCCTCTGCTGGCCAGAACCTCGAGAGTGCCCAGACCTTTGCCCCAGGCCAGAGCAGAGGGGTCCCTCCCAGGGTGGTCCCTGCTGTTCAGAGAGCTTGGGAAAGCTTGGACACCCAGCGTGGAGCGCAACAGGGAGGGAAGTGCTCAGATAGGCACTCCCCCCAGACTCCTCCCACCCCACAGAAGCAGACGGGCGGCTCAAAACTTGGCTTTGGTCCCCTTGGTTGCTCTGCAGGGCTCTCTTAGGAGACCCTCCTCGTCTTGAAGAAAGCCAGCCCCAAACTCTCTGTCTATCCATAGAAGGCCGTGCAGAGTCCTGTTGCGGTTCTTGGTGTTGGCGAGGTTGAGAGAGGGAGAAGGCCAGAAGCTGGATGTTCAGGGGGCCCCTTTCTGGCCTTCCCCCTGAGTTAGGGCAACCTCTCTTTGTGGGGCTCAGTGCACACTTGCAGAGTCTACCTCTGGGAAGACCTGTCCAGGCTGTGGAGACCTGGCCTTCAGTTCTTGGTGCTGGAAGCCTGGGGTGGGAATGGGGTCACCGGGACCCCATCATTTCCACGTCCTAAGGGGGCTGAGGAACTCCTTTGGGGACCCTCCATTCACTCTGTCCTCCTGTCCCTGGAGGTTGGAATTAGCAGGTGGTTGCCATGGCAGCAGCCCCAAGGTGATCAGCTTCTGCATCTGCCCTCCCCATCACCCCCTCTGTCCTTGATTTTCCTTTCAGGGTCTTTGCCCATTGTGACTAGCCTGCCCTGAGAGACTCCTATTGGAGGGTCCCCAAATGCATGTCCCCTGAGGAACTGCTTGCTTTGCTCTTTCCTCCTGCCCCCTGTCTCCAACCCCCTTCTTCTGCCTGGCGACACTGACACCTGTTCTGATAGCCTCACCACCCGTGGAAGCTGTTGGGCTACCTGACACATGGTTGCCCTCAGGCAAAGTGAGGCCAAATCCCTTCCAGGCCAGCCGGATGGAGATCCCAGTGTCCCGAGTTTTTTCTTGTGGCTTTGTCAGACCTTTTTGGTGGTGGAGGGGTGGGGTCTGGGGGCTCACCCCCTTCCCAGCTCCCCTCCTCTCTGACCCTGTGTTTCTGCTTCCCTCTGCAGGAGTGAACCATGGAGCTACGTGTGGGGAATAAGTACCGCCTGGGCCGGAAGATCGGGAGCGGGTCCTTCGGAGACATCTACCTAGGTGAGTGTTTCTGGCTCCAGCTCAGTGGATCTGGAGCCCCTGGGACAGCGCTGGGGACTCGGAGGAAAGATGCCAAGATTTCACGCTCTGAAGCTAGAACCTGACTCTGGTACCGTGTTTTGATCGTTTTGTCCCAGAACCATCCCAGGTGGGGAGGAAGCCGCAGGCTGGGGGTGAGGCAGGCCGAGGGACTCCTCCTCAGTCAGGGCAGGAGGGTGGGCGGCTGGGATGTCAGTGCTGCCATTGGGTTGTAGGAGGTATTTTTAACTCTTGGTTTCTAGCTGCAGATGACCTGGGTTTCCATCTGGGCGTGGGAAAGCCCAGGCTGGGTTAGCACCCCTGTCTTGTCTCCTGGGAAAAAGGATGCTGGTGGACAGAAGTGGCCTGGGCCGCTGTTGCTTCCCCCGTTTGGCCTGCCCCGCCAGACGGCCGCCTGGAATTCAGCCCAGGAAGACTTTGGAATGATGCAGCCTCCCCACTAACCATGGGGGCGGGGGCGGGGCGGCGGCGGTGGTCTTAACTTTTTAGAATCTCTCTCCCCGGATGTGCTTCCTGTTGAAAGGCTGAGCATGGTCTCGTGTTGTTGATTGAGTAAATCACTGACATCTCATCCCTGTCCTTGACCCTGGAGAATGCCACTTTCTCAGCGGCCCTGGATCGGGGAGGGGGGCGAAATCAGGAGGCGCGACCCTTCCTTGGCAGTTGTTGGTCCAGAGAGAGAGACTGTGTTGGTCGATCGGGAGTGGGAGTTGTTAGAGTGAGGTAGCAGCCCCTGGGGTTTCTCCCCATTGCTGTCCCTGTGCTCTTGCCAGCATCTGTGCTTCAGTTTCCCTCCTGGAAAAAGAGTCGTTGGTCAGTTCTGTCCTGAGCGGAGGAAGCTGACAGGTCAGTGTGCCGGGCTTGTTGCTTCAGACCTCAGAGGGTTTCTCTTACCCAGTGGTCTGGGTCCCTGCCCTCTTGGGGTATGAGATCTGCTTCTCAGTGAGCCACTTCTTCTCCATCAAGGTCGGGGGAGACATGTATGCCCACATTCTTCAGGCAGTACTTGTGCTGGGAGCCCTGTGCGAATGTGGTCTCTGCTTACAGCCGCCTCTGGGGACAACGCCGAGCTGTTCCCGCTTTACAGATCGAGACAGGGTGGAATGGTCAGGTTGGCCACCAAGACTTCTCTCCAAAACTAGAAATGACAAGGCGCTCTCTTGGTGACAAGGTCCAGGGGTTAGGACTGCATGCTTCACTATCAAGGGCGCAGTTTCGATCCCTGCTCAGGGCACTAAGATCCCATGGGCCAGGTGGTGTGGCCAAAAAAGAAAAGAAAAAAAAACAACTAGAAAAGGCAGACTTTCTACCCATAGCCCTCCAAGGAGTAAGAGTGTAGAGGACAGAACATGGGAGGGAGCCGTCAGACCTGGCTTGGTGCGGTCGCTGAGGTCTGTGCGATGCAGCAGGTTTGTGTGATGCTGCCGCCTGGCTGACCAAGGACTTCCAGGAGGCACATGAGGAGAGCATCTTGTAGACTGGCAAGTGCCAGCCAGATGTGCACGTCACGGTCAGGTACCTAGTAGACCACCCTCCTGTAAACACTGCAGAGCCCAGGGCAGAGGAGGAGGGGACAGTGCAAGCGGGAGCTGATGGAAAGGTTTGCTCTGCCACTCTGAACTCCTCTGGGGGTGGGGAGGGGCACTGGCTTGCCTCCATGCTTTTGCCCCAGGGCTCAGCACGTGGGGGTTCAGTGAAAGCCTCTGAAATGAAGGAATGAGGAAATGAGGCTGTGACACTCAGAGGCCTGTGAAGTGGCAGGGGAGAAGAAGGATGGGATGTGGGGGGCAAGTTCAGGTCCCCGGTCTATTTCTCATGGGCTTTGACACCTGGGATAAGTCATTTTCTCTCTCTGAGCCTCAGCATTCTCATCCGTGAAAGAGGGAGGTACCCCATCTCCTTTCTGTTTGTGAAATTGGGGTGAACATAGAGGATCCGCTTATCGTGGCAGCTTCGGGCTCAGAACTGAAGCCTGGAGCCGTTGGTTCAAGGTGGCTTTTGGCAGATGCACAACACTGGGTCCCAGGCCTTCTCTGTACAGAAGGGAAACTGAGGCCCCGAGACGGAGGGCAACCCAAGGTCATTCAGAAAGCCAGTGTTCCTGGTCCTCCCTGGGACAGGACTTCTGTTTATCCAGTAATCATCTGTGTGACTTGCTCAGTTGTGCTGACTCTCTGCGACCCCATAGACTGTAGCCCACCAGGCCCCTCTGTCCATGGGATTTTCAGGCAAGAATACTAGAGTGGGTTGCCATTTCCTTCTCTAGAGGATCTTCCCAACCCAGGGACCAAACTTGGGTCCCCCGCATTGGAGGCAGATTCCTTACCATCTGAGCCACCAAGAGAAGCCTTAATTCCCAGAATTCATCTAGTTCATTTTAAAGTTTAGGTCCGAGTTCACTCCTCCAATTTACTCTGGAGTACATTCTACCGGCTCTGGGTATTGGCCTTTCTTTACCTAGTGTGTGCCCTTGGACAAGGGATGACCTCTGCCAGCCTTGGCATCTCCGTCTGCAAGGTGGGGTCGTGAGGCCACCAGGGTGGCGAGAAGCAGCGAGATCATGGCACACAGACCCTCTGCATGCGCTCAGCCCAGCAGTGGTGCTTTCTTGTGGTGTCCCCCAGCCCTCAGTCTTGGTTAGGATTTGCTACCATCAGAGGAGCTGGGTCCCCTTGGGCCTGAGCTGGGGTGGGGGCAGGGGGTGCAGGAGCCAGTTCTCCGCTGACTGTCCAGCCTTCATCGGTGCACAGGCCGTGGGGACCCTGGCCTGGTGCAATGTCCCGCCAGCTCCTTCCTGGGCCCCTTTCTCTGGCGTGGGGGTGGCAGGGATTGTAGGGCCTGCCCAGCTGGCCTCGCTGGCTCCCTTTGTTCAGAGCTCTGGCCACATTCTCATCGCTGGTGCTGGCGCCAGGGCCTGACTCCAGATGGCCTCTGCAGGTGGGGCTGGGCGCGGCCTCCAGGCCCTGCTTTCCAGGATCGACCGAGGGCAAGCACATTTGTGGATGTGGCTTCCTGGCCGGTAGTGGTCCTCTTCAGGTCCCTCCTCCCTCGCCCTTGGCATCTCAAGGGGCTGGCCAGCAGGGGTGGCCCGCTTTGCTAGTGGCCAAGCTTGTGCCACCAACTCTACCAGCTGCCGACCGACTGCCCTCAGGAACTCTCTAGACCTCTTCTTAGTCTCTGGGCCTCAGTTCCAAATGGGGAGGGGATGGCCCACTGCAGTGGGTGATTGTGGGGTGTGCGTCATCCCCACCTTCCGTCCAGCCAGGTCCCTGATTATGCCAGTGTCTGAGGGAGCCCCCATGTGAGATTGGTCATCCTCCTCCCCATCTAGAACTTGCCAAGGTCCCAGACCCTCAAGGGCTAGCCGGGGCCAAGCCCTTCTCTGTGTCCAAATTTGTTTTCCAGAGTGTTTCATCCCTGCCCCACCTCCCTGCAGAACTGCTGTATCCGACCAAGGGGCCCCCTCTGCTGCCCTCGCCTGGCGCTTTGTGCCTAGTCAAAGTTATCCATTGTCATTGCCACAGAAGGTGAGCTGAGCTCCTCCAAGGCGGGGCCGGCTCAGGGCTCAGTGTGTGTCTGTTGAGTGATGAATGAGATGCTAGGGAATTGAAATCGAGAAAAAAGCAGCAGCTCCAGAGATGAAGTTTCAGATCCTGGCTCTGCCCCAGCCGGTTCTGTGTGACCTCAGGCCAGTTACTTAACCTGTCTGAGCCTCAGGTCCACAGCTGTGAGAAGTAAGGGAGGTCAGAGAGAGGACTTGCAACTTCCTGGTAAGAGTTCAGGGGCAGTGCGGGGATCTGGTGGGGCTGGTGGGACCCGGAGGCAGCTTGGCAGTAGTAGGAGTCATACGCCTTTGCCTAACATCTTAGGTCCCTGCTCAGGGATGCTGTGCAGCGTTTGCTCATTGATTGACCTTTGGTGTCTCAGTTTCCACACGTGTCAAATAGAGATAAAGGCAGTAGTACTTGCAGGATGGTGTGTAAGGGCCCAAAGGCCCCTCCCCTTCACCCCCCCTCCCCCATCTCGGGGAGGGGCCTTCCCCGTGCACCTCTGCTCTCCGCACAATCTGCTGAATCATAAGTGCTGAAGGCCCTGCGTCGCCCAGGCCCTGCCCCCTGCCTGAGCGGGGCCACCGTCGTCTGGACAGTTGCAGCAGCCTCTGTGCAGATCCCCACCAACTTCAAGTCCTCTTCTGTCCTTCCTGATACACCAGTGGTCCCAACAAGAGGTGGGACTGCCGGATTTTATCACACGGGGGACATCAGTTTTGGTTGTTTTGGCTCAGGGTCGGGGGACTGCTGGCAGCTGGTGGGTAGAGTCGGGAATGCTGGAGAACACCCTGCAATGCGCAGGACGGCCCCACCACAGAATCACAGGGCCCTGTAATAAGGCAGCCAGGCCTGGTCCCCAGAGGCTCAGGCTGATGCCTAGGATTGTGGCACTTGAGACCCTTCCCGCCTCCTCCCCGCTCACCTCTTCCACTGTCTGCTTCGGCCCACTCGAGCACCAGCTAGCTGCACCAGAACCACCCAGAGCTCACTGCACCCCACCCGTCGGGCCTTTGCACGTGCTATGACCACTCTGGCCCAGTCCTCCTCACACCGCAGGAGCCTTTGCAGCCTTTCCTGCCACTGCTAGGCTGGTGGACTGTAGTGAGCCCCAGCCCCCACCGCCTGCATCCTTACTGTGCCCCCAGAAACACGCGAGGCTTTCCCCAGCGATGAGTGTTGATGTTTCAAAAGCACCTTAGAGTTTGCACAGTGCTTTCTCTCCTCCCATTGTGCACTGAATTTGGAGATCTGCTTTATTTTTTTAATTTTAATTTTGTATGATTCAGAAATGAAAATACACACAACCAAAGTCCAAAATACACAAGCATACTAAGGGAAAGAAGCCAGTTACAAAAGATCGCATATTGTATGATTCCATCTGTATGAAGTGGCAGGAGTAGGCATATCCATAGAGACAGAAAGTGGCTCCGTGGGTGCCTAGATTGGGGGGGTTGCTGGGGGAGGTGGGGAGTAACTACTAAGAGATACGCGTGTTTTGAGGATGGTGAAAGTATTCTAAAATTGATTGTGGTCCCGGTTGCATAACCTTGTGAATGTACCAAAAAAACCCCACTGAATCCTACACTTCAAAGTATGTGAATTTTAACAAAGGTTTTGAAAAAAAACAAGGACAACATATAACTTAGTATCAGAGAAATGTCCTTTCACTCCCCTGCCCTGCTCCAGCCTTGTGGGTTTCTCCTGTTTCTTTTCAGTGTTTCTTTATGTAGATACAACCAAACACAGATACATACTGTGTCCTCGAGCACTGAATACATACGGTTCTGTACTTCGCCTTTTCACTTCCTATATCTTTGAGATCTTTCCACTTCTGCACCGAGAGAGCTTCCTCATTCTTTCTCCATTGTGTTCCGCTTTATGGATGGGCCTTTCTTTATTTAACCAGGGCCCGCGCTGGACATTTGGGTTGTTTCCAAGCTTTTACTATTGCAAACAGCCTACAGCCCACAGCCTCATCCAGGCCTGTTTTGCCCTGTGTGTGCCTGTGTTGACTAAACTCCCCCAAGTGGAAGCCGGAGGGAGCCAGGCGGCCCTGCAGCCTGCTTCCCCAGTTCATATGGGGCCTGCCCGCTGGGGAGGGGAGCCCCCTGCCCCTGCAATGCAGGCCACCTTACATGGACTTGGTCTTTCAGGATAATATTAACTTATATTTTCTCTTACAGGAGGTTGGGTGTCTTCATGAGTAAGCCATTTTTATACTAATAATTTCTTTCTCTGTTAAGTGTGTGTTTGACTCCTTCAGCCTATTTTCTGTGGAGTTGTTGGTCTCTTTCCTGCTGATTTGTAGACGCTCAGTATAAGTGTGATATTAGTTCTTTGCCATTGATAAAAGTTACGAGTATGTACTGTAAGTCTTTGGAGTTTGTTTGTGGTGTTTTTGCCATGCGGAAGGGATTCCTCTTTTGGAGGGGAGGGAGACTTTTTTTTTATGGCTTCTGGATGTTAAGTCAGGGGTAGAAGACCTTTCAGTTCAGTTCAGTTGCTCAGTCGTATCCGACTCTTTGCAACCCCATGGACTGCAGCACACCAGGCTTCCCTGTCCATCACCAGCTCCCAGAGCATACTCAAACTCACGTCCATCGAGTTGGTGATGCCATCCAACCATCTCATCCTTTGTCATCCCCTTCTCCCGCCTTCAGTCTTTCCCAGCATCAGGGTCTTTTCAAAAGCGTCAGTTCTTCACATCAGGTGGCCAAAGTATTGGAGTTTCAGCTTCAGCATCAGTCCTTCCAATGAAAATTCAGGACTGATTTCCCTTAGGATGAACTGGTTGGATCTCCTTGCAGTCCAAGGGACTCTCAAGAGTCTTCTCCAAGACCACAGTTCAAAAGCATCAATTCTTCGGCACTCAGCTTTCTTTATAGTCCAACTCTCACATCCATACATGACTACTGGAAAAATCATAGCTTTGACTAGACTGACCTTTGTTGGCAAAATAATGTCTCTGCTTTTTAATATGTTGTCAGGTTGGTCATAGCTTTTCTTCCAAGGAGCAAGTGTCTTAATTTCATGGCTGCAGTCACCATCTGCAGTGATTTTGGAGCCCAACCGTTGTTTCCCTATCTATTTGCCTTGAAGTGATGGGACCAGATGCCATGATCTTAGTTTTCTGAATGTTGAGTTTTAACCCAACTTTTTCACTCTCCTCTTTCACTTTCATCAAGAGGCTCTTTAGTTCTTTGCTTTCTGCCATAAGGGTCACGTCATCTGCATGTCTGAAGTTACTGATATTTCTCCTGGCAATCTTGATTCCTTCTTGTACTTCATTCAGCCCGGCATTTCTCATAATGTACTCTGCATATAAGTTAAATAGGCAGGGTTACAGTATACAGTCTTGACGTACTCCTTTCCCGATTTGGAACCAGTCTGTTGTTCCATGTACACTTTTAACTGTTGCTTCTTGACCTGCATACACATTTCTCAGGAGACAGGTCAGGTGGTCTGGTATTCCCATCTCTAGAAGAATTTCCCACAGTTTGTTGTGATCCACACAGTCAAAGGCGTTGGCGTAGTCAATAAAGCAGAAGTAGATGTTTTTCTGGAATTCTCTTGCTTTTTTGATGATCCAGCAGATGTTGGCTATTTGATCTCTGGTTCCTCTGCCTTTTCTAAATCCAGCTTGAACATCTGGAAGTTCTTGGTTCACATACTGTTGAAGCCTGGCTTGGAGAATATTGAGCATTACTTTGCTAGTGTGTGAGATGAGTGCAATTGTGCAGTAGTTTGAACATTCTTTGGCATTGCCTTTCTTTGGGAAACCTTGCCTACCCCCAAATTAAAAGCAATGCTCCCTTCCTGTAACATCTCATTGTTTTATTTTTTAAATTAAATGTATAAAACATGTGCATGGTTTAAGGCACTCTTCTCACCACTAGTTGGAGGAAGACAGCTCTGTCACCCTGAAGACCCCTAGTAACCCACCCCATCCTGCCGTCTGCTTCCCCCACACGGAGGTAACCACACCCCATCCTGCCCTTTGCTTCCCCCAAACAAAGGTAAGGACTGTCTGAATCTTACATTTTAAGTTATTCCCTTTTGTTGAAGAGTTCTATCACATGTTTATATCCCTAAACTGTATATATTTCGGCATGGAATGTTTTAAAATTGAGACAGTCAGGATTGTGCTTGCATCCTTCTGTCTCTTCCTTCCTCTTTTTTTTCTCCCCCTGAAATTGAGGTGAAATTCACATGACATAAATTAATCATTTTAAAAGTATACCATTGTCTGATAGGACTGAGCAACTTCACTTTCACTTTTCACTTTCATGCATTGGAGAAGGAAATGGCAACCCACTCCAGTGTTCTTGCCTGGAGAATCCCAGGGACGGGGGAGCCTGGTGGGCTGCCATCTATGGGGTCGCACAGAGTCGGACACGACTGAAGCGACTTAGCAGCAGCAGCAGTACAATCTCAGGGGCTTCCCTGGTGGCTCAGATGGTAAAGCGTCTGCCTGCAATGCAGGAGACCTGGGTTCGATCCCTGGGTCAGGAAGATCCCCTGGAGAAGGAAATGGCATCCCACTCCAGTACTCTTGCCTGGAAAATTCCATGGATGGCGGAGCTTGGTAGGCTACAGTCCATGGGATCACATTCGGATAGGACTGAGCAGCTTCACTGACTCTAGTACAATCCCAGTGTGTGTGACCACCATCCCTGTCTAGTTCCAAAACATTTTCATCACCCAGAAGAAAACCCTGCACCTGTTAAGCAGGGTAGCCTGCCCTGTGGCCTGTCCTACTTCCCCCTGCCCCAGTCCCTGGCAGCCACCAGTCTAACCTTTGTCTCTGTGGGTTCCCCTGTTCCGGGCATTTCATATACTGGAATCAGACAGTGTTTGCCCTCTGGAGTGTGGCTGATCCACCATGCACCATGTTTGTGAGGTTCGTCAGCGTCGCAGCCTGTGTCGGTCCCCTGTTCGTTTTTAGGGACAGGCAGAGTGGCGGTCCACGGCTGCGCTGATGGGCTCTCGGGTGTCTCCACCTTCTGGCCTTTGTCAGCGGTGCTGCTCCTTGCCCTCTGCTCAGGGAGGGTTCAGGTGCAGAGAGCCACCCCCACAGCCGTCGTGCTGGCTCCCCCTGCCTGGGGCGTCCCTGGGCGCCTGCCCCACCTCGCGGCTGATTTCTGGTGCTGGACGTTGTGCTCCTTTGCTGCTGCGCAAAGGTCCTTGCTTGGCCTCCCGGCAGTCACGTTTCTGAAGGGTGTACCCTTGGGAGTGGCCTGGTTTGGCTGAGGGTCTGTGTGTGTTCAGCTTTACCAGACAGAGACCAGCCTGGCCTCCAAAGTGGTTGAGCCAACTTACACTCCAGTCTTTTTTCCCCCGTGTGATCTTCTGCTCTACTCAGGACTTGTGGTGCGTGGCGTGAGCTGTGTTGTCTTTCCTCAGATTGCCAGCTGTTCCAGGCATGTTTGTTGTGGAACCCCATCTCGGGCATCCCTGGTTTGAGGTCCTGGCTTTATCATGCCCTCCCTTCTTCCAGTGGCTGTCTCCTCCTCCGGACTTTCTGTGTTGTCTCTGTGCTGAGACTACACCATTTAGTGATGGCAGCTCTAGTACCCCTTGGCTCCCAGCAGGAGCTCGCCTCTCAGCTTAGCCCCCAGCCTTCCAGCTCAGCCTGCCCGTGGCTGCAGCTGGGGAAACTGAGGCCCGGCACAGCTTGGGTTGGAATCTTTCTCGAGACGGCCCTGCGCCTCTGCCTGTTCCCCTCCTCGGCTCTACGCCCCACTGACGGCGCCTCTCTCCAGGGAGTCGTCAATGGCTCCACTCTGCAGGACACAGCTCCCTTGAGTGGTCTGGGAACGTTTTTCGGCCCCGCCCTGACCCCCTCCCGTCTGGTCGCCTGCTGCCCCAGCCTCCAGTTCTCTGCATGGTCCGCAGCCCTTCCCTCCTTCCACCAGCACGTGCTGCAGTTCTGGTTCTCCCTTCCTGCCCACGCTGGGTCAGGGGCATGCTCTGTGCTCCCTGGTCCCTCTGCTTCCCCTGGATACAGCCTGGGGCCTCCACCACTTTTCCAGCCTCTTCCCAAGGGACACTGAGCTGCTCAGGGGCAGACATGGAGTGGTCCTGGCCTGGGGCTGCCTGGCCAGCTGAGTGTGACCTGGGTCCCTCTGCCCCTGCAGGTGCCAATATTGCCTCTGGTGAAGAAGTCGCCATCAAGCTAGAGTGTGTGAAGACGAAGCACCCCCAGCTGCACATCGAGAGCAAATTCTACAAGATGATGCAGGGGGGAGGTGAGGGCCGGAGGGGCGGTGGGTGTGGGGGTGGGAGCTCTGCACCTGTGCCTTGAGCACTTGCACGGGGAGGGGCCCAGGGACTGGTGGGCTGGGGAGTGACGGCGCCTGACTGCCCTGCCTCCATGCAGTGGGGATCCCATCCATCAAGTGGTGCGGGGCCGAGGGGGACTACAACGTGATGGTCATGGAGCTGCTGGGGCCCAGCCTCGAGGACCTCTTCAACTTCTGCTCCCGCAAGTTCAGCCTCAAGACTGTGCTGCTCCTGGCCGACCAGATGGTGAGTCCCCCAACTCCTCCCTCAGGCCGGGGGCCACTGGGTACCCAGCTGGAGGATACTGGAGCAGGAAGCAGTGACAGCGACCTGGGACTGGGACCAGGGGACCTTGACCATCAGCCATGGCTGGGAGTGGGTATTAACATATAGACTGCCAGTTTCCGCTCCAGACCTGCTCAGCTGGGCTCCCACGGAAGGCCTGGGACTCTGCCCTCGGGTGACTGAAAAGCCTGCGGTCACCCAGACCTTTGGGCCTGTTCCCATGCAGTGGCCATAGGTAAGCTGCTGGGCCTTGTCTCCTCAGGAGTGGCTCCCTTTTGTGGGGTCACTTGGGACGCCCCCTGGCCCCAGTGCCCACAGACAAACATTTCTTGCATCCTCAATCCTTTTATAAATTCAAGGGAGGAAAAAAAAAAAGTAAAGCACAGGATCCTGGCCCTGGGGGACTTTCCTGGTGGTCTAGTGGTTAAGACTCTGCTTTCAATGCAGGAGGCACAGGTTCAATCCTGGGTCAGGGAACAAAGATCCCACAATACTGCATGGCACAGCAAAAAAAAAAAAAAAAAAAAATCCTGGCCCTGGAATGGAACGTGGAGATCTTGTTCCCCAGGGTCTGTGTCTGCCCTGCAGAAAGTCCGCAGACATCCTCCAATTTTAGGCTAAATGTGTGTGCGCAGAGAGGGTTGTCAGATTCTCACAGGACGTGAAACTCAAAAAAGTCTAGGTTTTTTGAGTTTAGGAAATATTCAGAAGCTTGAGGCCCAGGGAGGGGGCCAACCTGCCAGAAGACAGATTGTGTGCATATTTATTAACATGTGTTTCTAACACATTGTTGAAAGGAAGGTCCTCTGTGTCTCCCTGACTTCGGTATCCTCCAGAAGCCAGGGGTTAAATCCTGCCTGTGTGCTTCATCTCTGTCACCCCTACCTACCAAGTTTAGGGTTCCATGTGCTCCTGTTCCCCCCAGTCTGGTTGGCAGAACAACCTCTGAAATGCCTCTCTGGTTCCTTGAGGGCCTCTTCTGTACCCTGAGGGTGTAGGGCCAGGCAGATGAGGCCTGAGTGCCTTTCTGGGCTTCCTTTCTAGAGCTTGCCATGTACTTTCCTGCCTTGCTTTCTTTCCTGTGTCACAGCAAACCCGATGAACCCCTCCATCAGAGTTTCTCTCTACTGTCGCTTCCTCCAGGAAGCCTTCCCTGACCTGCCCCTTTAAAATCATCATACATGGTGGCTGCAGACTGATCTTGCTCCCCTCCTCGTGGCAGGGGTCCCCATCCATTGGCAGGGACCACGGATGTGTTTTCCATTTGTAGGGCCCCAGCCCCCAGCCCAGGCCTGGCTCTGAGCATCTGGCGAGCCCTGCTCCCCCTGCCTCAGCACTTGCTGAGTGACTCGCTCTCCCCTCCCCCAGATCAGCCGCATTGAGTACATCCACTCCAAGAACTTCATCCACCGGGACGTCAAGCCTGACAACTTCCTCATGGGGCTGGGGAAGAAGGGCAACTTGGTGTACATCATTGACTTCGGCCTGGCCAAGAAGTACCGGGACGCCCGCACCCACCAGCACATCCCCTACCGGGAAAACAAGAACTTGACTGGCACTGCCCGCTACGCCTCCATCAACACCCACCTGGGCATCGGTGAGTGCACAAGACCTGGGAGCAGAGGGTACCTATGGGCTGCCCGCCAGGACCTTGGCTTCCTTCTGCAGCCTGGGTTTATTCCTCAGCTGGTCACATAGGCAGGTCTTCTCCTTCGCAAGAAGCACTCTTTATTTCATGCCTTAGTCATCCCCACAGCAGCCTTGGTGGGCGGGGACGTGTCCCCATTTTTACAGCTGGGAATTGCAGGCTGACCGTGTGACACAGGCACTTAAGGTCGTGCTGCTTAGCAAGTGTTAAAGTCAGGTCTGACCCAGCCCTGTCTGATGCCACTGTTTGTGCCTGATCCGTGGGGTGGGCTGGGCAGGGAGGCCCTGGGGTGCCTACTGCATAGGGACTAAATGAATGAGAGCCTGAGCTGGAGACACTAGGCCTAGGTTGAGTGAGCAAAGCCCAGCCTCAGGCCCCTGCTCTGCAGGAGGGGTAATAGTGCAGCAAGCCAGCATGTGGTGGGGTGGGGTGGGCTTGTGCTGAGTGCACAGGGAGGGTTGTTCACCCCAAAGAGCAGGTCCTGGAGAAAGGGGTCCTGGCCCCCTCAGCCAGGAGCCCAGGTGGACCCTGCCCCTCACCTTGTCCTTGACTCTGCAGAGCAAAGCCGTCGAGACGACCTGGAGAGTCTGGGCTACGTTCTCATGTACTTCAACCTGGGCTCCCTGCCCTGGCAGGGCCTCAAAGCAGCCACCAAACGCCAGAAGTACGAGCGGATCAGCGAGAAGAAGATGTCAACGCCCATCGAGGTCCTCTGCAAAGGCTACCCCTGTGAGTAGCCCGCTGGGGCAGCGTGCTTAGCCTGCCGTCCCCAAGGCCCCTTCCGAGGCCCAGCAAGGCCGCACAGAGCCCGTCTTGGGCCCACTGCCCGGCTCCACAGCATCCGTCACTCATAGCTCTGTCGTCCTCAGCCCACACTCCTGCCTCTCCTCGCAAGGGCTGAGTGTTGAGACCAACGCTGGACCTTGCTTGACACCAGCTGGGTGTCCTACATTTTAACTCACTTCCGACACTACCTCCCTGGAGGAAGCGTCAGACCCTGCAGTTAAGGGCTCAATCCTACGAGGCTGTTCCTGCCACACTTCAGATGCCAGTCACGAGTCCAGGTTGCTACCTGTGCTCCTGATCAGTTGGCTATAAATCTGAGATTTCCCTCTTCAGATTCGATTAATTTGGCTCACCAAAGTCAGGGAAATACGTTTTAACCAGCCTATGTAAGAATGTGATAAAGGATACCGACGAGCAGCCAGTTGAAGAGAGACCTGTAGAGTGAGGTCTGAGAGGGTCCTGAATGCAGGAGCTTCTTTCTTGAGTGGAGTTGGGGATGTGGTCACCAACCAGGAAGCCCTCCAGACCCCATGCTGTTGCAATATTTATGGAGGCTTCATCCCATCGGCATTGCGACCATTAACTCTGATCCCAGCCCCCTCCCTTCTCTAGGGAAGCGGGTAGGGGTGGGCCCCAGGAGTTGCAAGTTTCTGATCATGGCTTGGTCTTTCTGCTGACCCGCTGCCATCCGGGAGCCACCTGGAGTCTCCTCCGTTGAGGTCTGGACAGGATGCTCCTTGTGCTCTCACCACTTAGGAAATTACACGGGCCTTAGGAGCCCCGGGAGAGGAACCTGTGTGTGTGTGTTCTGTCGTCTCACAAGGGCCCTCTCTCACCTCTGGTTTTCAGAGGAGGAAACCCAAGTTTTTCTCCTATGGCTTAGAATTTCCATCAGGTTCTTGACTGTCTTTGGGGCTCACAGATCGTGGTAGGGAGGACATCGTCTTGACCCCTCTTAGGTCCAGAGCATCTGTAGGGGCGGGGGCTGGGTAGCACAGCGCCGTCCGGGGGGCCCCGGGAGCGCAGGCCTCATGACAGCACCTTCTGTCCCCCCGCCCCCCGCACCAGCCGAGTTCTCCACATACCTCAACTTCTGCCGTTCGCTGCGGTTTGATGACAAGCCCGACTACTCCTACCTGCGCCAGCTCTTCCGCAACCTCTTCCACCGGCAGGGCTTCTCCTACGACTACGTCTTCGACTGGAACATGCTCAAATTCGTGAGTCTCCTGAAGGCCGAGGCGGGCATGGGGGACTGGACCGGGAAGGCCAACGTGACCCTGTGGTGGGCGGGGCTCCCGGAAGCAGGGAGCTATGAGCTGGACGGCGCACGTGACCCCCACTCCAGCTTCATCCGTGCGGACAGCCTGTGCTGCCGCGGTCAGCAGGGCCCAGGTGGGGCGCCGCCTCCCAGCGGACCCGAGAGGGCCCACCTGGGCCTCCCGTCCGTCCTGGATGCCTGGGTGAGCGGGGCCCGGATGGCACTGGTGGGCCCCCCCACTGTCTTGATCCTGGCCTGCAGCGTCTTGCTCTTGGTGTCCTGCACGTGCCAGCTGGCGGCCTTTGCTGAGTCCCCCTTGGCCAGCCTGGACCCCTTCATTGTGGCTTCCTTCTCCCTGGTTGTGGCACCCTGGGTCTTGCTAGGCACCTCTCTTTTCTCTCTCTCTCTTAAGAGTTGTGGGGGTGGGGTGGGGAGAAGTGTTCAACCGCTGGGCCTGGGACTCCGGAATCTGTGACATCCTGTATCTTGTTTCACGTCTCTTCTGGAGAAGGGGGCTTCCTCGAGCCAGGCTCAGCCCCGCGACAGCGAAGCTGTTGCACTGCCCAGCCCCCGCCCCTGTCCCTGTGCTGGGCCGGCGAACCCACCTGTGTACTGGTAAGCGCCTCCAGGATCTGACTTCTCCGAGACTTACCGCTTGGCGGGGTTGGGGAGCCTAAGAGGCTGAGCCTCCGCTGTGCTCTCTCTGTCCCTTCCAGGTGCCCGGCGCCACTGGGCACCCAGGACCCTCCACATAGGCCCGTGGAGGAGGTGGAGGAGCTGCCCCCCCAAAACTACTGGCCTGTGGTCTGGGCTGCGGGGCCCCAGTTCTGACATCACCAGGTGTGCCCAAGCCCATCGGGGCCAGGCCCGAGGAGACAGCCCTTGATGTGGTGGGGGTATAGTGGAGAGGGCGTGCAGAGAAGGCCCTGCTGTGAGATTCTTGGGGACGAATCAGCTGCCTGGTGAAGAGAGCCTGAAGGAGACACCATGTTCCTTGCCCTGGAGGGCCTGGTGGCAGTGGACCCCAGGAACAGCCTTGGCCAGACCCCGCCGTCAGCCTCTGTGTTGAACCTGAGCTCATTAAACGCCCCTACCTGGAGTGCATGTCCTCCTGACTGCCTCTTTTCTTGGCGGGCACCCTTCTGCCGGATGCTCAGGACGAGGCCTTGTTCTCCAGGACCCTGGGATTGGCACTTGGTCTCTGATCCGCGCTCTCTCTGACTCTCAGACAGTGGCCTAAGGAGCGGGGCGGAGATTGGGCGGAGGATGAAAATGTCCCACAGGCTGGAGGGCCCCAAGGGTGGGAGATGGGCAGTGGCAGCCATCACCGCAGACCTTCTGTCTAGGAGCACAGCTCTCACCCCAGGGTGCTGCTTAGGGCACTGTGCCCACCCTCTCATCCATGTACAGACGTATTCATGAGTCTGGTTCAGGGCCGAGTTTGGCCCTTCCTCTTGGTACAGCTCAGAGAATGGATTTTGCAAAGTCTGGGCCTATGCCCGCCAATGTGGTAGCCACTGGCTACATGTGGCTAATTTTTCATTAAAGTTAATTAAAGCTGAAAACATACTTCCTCAGATTGTTTGCCATATTTAAAGTTCTCAGGAGCCGCAGGTGGCCAGCTAGTGGCTGCCACACCTGTCAAGGTGGATGTTAACACATCCATCATTGCAGAAAGTCCAGGGGCACCTGCAGCTCCAGATGGCTCCTCATAGAGCCTCTCATGGGACCACCCAGCCTACAAGATCTCACCTCAAGCCAGGCCGGGAGCACTCTCTCCACCCTTTGCTGGCACCCTGACCCCTTCCTGGAGTTCCCATCGAGGCAGGCCCTAGAGGCAAAAGCTGAGCAGAGGTACCAACCTCCCACACCGATCTCCGACTTGAGGGCCATTGGACTGGATAACTGGGCACCTCTGACCCCATCCCCGCTATGGTGAGCTTGACCACCTCCAGCTGCCCCTGGCGGAAGTATCTGTGGACACACCCTGGGGACCTTCCACGTTTTTACCTCAAGGCCAAGCTCCTCCCACATCACCCCTCCTGCCCTGCCTACAAGAAGCCTTCACCAGCACCTACCAGCAGACCGGACACCATGCTGGGCACCGAGGGCTGCAAACTCTTCCATGGGAAGGATCCTGTCCTTGACTGAGAACTTCCCTCCTTGGAGGGGCCACGCCGTATTGTTCAGCGTCAGGGCCCCGGAGTCCCCCGATACCTGGAACCTGGGATACTGCACAGAGCCACTGTATTCTGAAGTCCAACCAGCCAGCCGGGTGGAAACTTGACACTGCCAAGGACAGGGGTCTGCACAACACAGGGGAAGGCTCATGTGACTCGGACGTTGACCTTTTGTGTCTTCTTGTGGGCAAATAAAAGCCAAGAGACCTTCCTGGTGTGCATTTCTTGAGGCATCACTCGGGTTGGATGGAAAACGGGATGAGTGACTCAGCTCCTTCTGCTGCAGGGCCACTGTGGGCCCAAGTCTGTGGAGGGCGAGGGCTCCAGCCCTCTGCTCAGCCACAGCCCCTGGGCTGGGCACCTCTGGGGGAGTCACTTGACTTCAGTGAGCCTCAGTGTCCCCCCACCAGAGAGTGAGTTCGGACCTGCCTTGCAGGGTGGATGTGCCCCCTCCCCGAGGGACGTTTAATGAGTGGGCGTGGCAGCTCTCGTCACAGGTTTGGCCCTGCTTCTGGCTCAGTCGTTCTCTCTCCCCATCTGTTAACTGAGTGGATGGGAGCCCAGGATGAGGACCCGGGGTCAGGTGGTATCGCCCTGGTGCTTCCCGGCCTGCCTGGACAGGCTTGAGGGTGGGAGGACGGAGAGCATACACCTCTAGAATGTTCTGCCCGAGTCCTCTGGGAGCACGGCGAGCGGAGACTGGGACATAGCCCAGTTCTGCCCTGAGCTGTGCGGCCCCAGGCCTCCCGAGGCCTCTCTGGGTCCTGGTTCTTCCTGTAGGATCCAAGGATCCTCTGATCCCCCAACCGCTAGCTCCTGGAGTTGCTTTTAAGTCCAGAGCCAGCCCCCACCCCATCTCTGAAGGATAGTCAGGCCTTCTCGGCCGGTTCTCTGGGAGAGACAGGGTTGTAGGAGCCTGTGGCCCATGAGCAGGCCGCCTCCGCCCCCCCAACTCAGCCTGCAGCTCTCTCCTCCACAGATGCGGCCCCCCTCATGCCAGCCCCCTGCCCTTCCCTGTGGACGACCCCAGGACCAACTAGGTAACGCGGCCGCTGCCGCCCCCATGCCACGCTCCTCTCTCTCGGCCTTTCTCCTTTCCTCCTGCATTGGGGGTGGCAGTGGCTAGAGGGCAGAGCCCCCCAGGGGCTCACGCACCTCTTCCGCCCCCGTCTGCCTGCTGGGCCTCTTTCTTCCATGGGGCATCTAGTCCATGCCTTCTCCAGCTCCCATCCCAAGCAAGGCAGCATCTGTGTGGGTCCCTTGGGCCTCTTAGTTGTGAAACCATTGCCAGGTCCAGGGGAAGAGCAGCCCTTGGAAAAGATCCCTCTAACTGGGCCCTGAGAGGCCTGTTTGAGTCCTGGCCCTGCCTTCAGCTCGCCTTGTAACTCTTTTCTCGGCCTCTGAGCACCTGCCCTGCTGTGTTTGGAAGCGTCAGGGAACCAAGGGCCCTCTGTACATGGGGGCGGTGGGGAACCTAGGTTGGTTGGCCGTCCTGGGGCATCAGTCCTCCCAGCCCTGACTCCAGGCCCCACGAGACCAGGACAGAGTGACCTCCCTCTGCTCCCCAGGTCGAGCTTTCTCCTGGGCAGTCGTGTGGCTTTGTTTTTTATCTGTGCAGTGTGATCAGGGGGCATCTCCGGGTCTCTCGGGCTACCTGCTTTGTGGGGAGGCGGTGGGACCTGAGGGTTTCTGAGACACACACCCCCCGGCCTGCCTCCCCTGCTCTGACCCCGATGGAGTGCCGGATCCCGGAGCACCCCAACCCCCGCAGGGTTGACCAGGGTTCTCGTCTCATGCCCGCAGGGTGCAGCCCGAAACCCCGAGGACGTGGACCGGGAGCGGCGAGAACACGAGCGAGAGGAGAGGATGGGGCAGCTCCGGGGGTCGGCAACCCGGGCCCTGCCCCCTGGCCCACCCACGGGGGCCGCTGCCAACCGGCTCCGCAGTGCAGCCGAGCCTGTGGCTTCCACCCCTGCCTCCCGTATCCAGCAAGCTGGTGAGCGGGCACCTTGGGCAGTGGGCGGGGGTCTCCAGTGTCGGGGGCGCAGGGCAGCCAGGGGCCTGGGTGCTGAGGGCAGCTTCCCTCTCCCTCCTCCCCCAACCCCGACCCCCCGCCTTGCCTTCCAGGCAATACTTCTCCCAGAGCGATCTCACGGGTCGACAGAGAGAGGAAGGTGAGCATGAGGCTACACAGGGGCGCGCCTGCCAATGTCTCGTCCTCCGACCTCACTGGGCGGCAAGAGGTCTCCCGGATTTCAGCCTCACAGGTGAGCTGCCCTTGCCCCCAGCCCCTTCTGGGCCTCACCACTGCCCCAGCAAGGCGGTGGGAGTCAGGACCCAGCCCTCTGCCAGGGGCCCCAGCCCGGGTGGGTGGCAGGGAGCTCACAGCGGAGGGGGTCGTGGTCCCTGCCATCAGCACGCCCCCGCCGTCCCCACTCAGCACGGGATGGAGGGGTGGTCGGACCCCATCGGGTGGCCCCCACATAGGGGCTGTGTGTGGACTAGCAAAGTGGGGAAGGGAGGATCCCCGGGGAAGGGGTCTGGCAGAGGTGGGCGGGAGAGCCACTCTGGGCCTCCAGAGGCGGTGGTGGCACCCCAGCAGGACAGGTTGAGAGCTGGGAAGCCCACGGCCTTGAGCAGCTGCTGGGCCTCCCGGGGCAGCGTGCTTGTCTACAAGATGCGAACATCTGGGGTGCTTGAGATCACACACCCACTCCTTCCCTTGCATGAGAGGCCTGGCGGGGTGGATTTCTGTAGTGGGGAGAGACTTGCCCGCTTATCCTGCCAGCAGCTCAGCCCCTCCCACCCTTCTGCCTCCCTCCCCCCAGACAAGCGTGCCATTTGACCACCTCGGGAAGTGAGGAGGAGCCCCCATCGGACCAGTATTTGCTTAGGTGAGTCGACGTCTTCTGCAGTCGCAGCCCAGCCAGGTCTGGACCCCCACGGTCCCTGGAAGAACCCATGGTTGTGCTCTGAGCAGGCCCGGCCCATACCAGCTAATTTCTGCCAGAAAGCCCTCTCTTTGTGTGGGGCCGGCTTTCCATCCCCATGCTGCCCTAACTGTTCTGGGAAGTTGGTAGCAGGGACGGAACCCGAGGGCCCACCCTGTGACCTTCCCCAGGGCTTTCGCCCTGGTCTCAGCCTCTGGGCGGTTATGCTTCATTCATGCAAACCACTTAGAGTAAAGCCTTGAAGTCAGGAGTTTACCTGCTCTCTGAGAAGCCCCTTGGTGACCTCCGCAGCCCCAGGGCTGGGAGGGTGGGGGGCGCCCTCTGGTCAGTATGAGCCTTGATGGGACCTGTGGTTGCACGAGGCTTTGAGGCGGGGTGTTACAGCTCAGCTCACTGGGGCCCCATCTGGAACGCAGGTGTGGCAGGGACTAACTTGAGTGTGTGTGTGTGTGTGTGTGTGTTGGGGAGGGGTAGTCTGAGCTCCCTGGGGAATATGCACGTGGCTGGCAGCAGCTGACATTTCATGGGCTTGACCTCACACCAGCTGCGTGTGACCTGCTTTGTGGACGTTTATTCCGCAGGTAGCTTTGGGCCGGCATTCGGGCTTTACCTTTGTCAGCCTCACGCCCAGGAACCAGCCCCATTCATGGCAGGGTTGGGTGTTTGTATAGCTAGGAGGTGGCTGTTCACCAAAAGAGAGGAGAGAAAGTGATTGTGTCTTTTCTGTGAAAATGAAGCACCTACTGTGACTCAGACGGTCAAAAATCCGCCTGCAGTGTGGAAGACCTGGGGTTCAATCCCTGGGTTGGGTAGATCCTCGAGGAGGGCATGGCCACCCACTCCAGTGTTCTTGCCCAGAGAATCCCCATGGATGGAGGAGCCTGGCAGGCTACAGTCCATGGGGTCACAGTCGGACATGACTGAGCGGCTGAGCACACTGTGTGCTGTAGAGGGACTGACTCGGAGCCTTGGGGCCAGGGAGACCGGAGCGGAAGGTGGCTGGCGGCTGGGTGACCAGGGCAGATGCCCACCTTATCTGTCTTCTCTCTCCCCCTTTCTAGTGTCTTCACTGTATTTTCTTTAAAAAAAAACAAAAAACAAAAAACAAAAAGATGGGGAAAAGAAACCACTCAAAAGAACAAAAAGAAAAAAACCCAGCACAAAACCAACGATGGATTCTGTTTCGAATTTTTTTTTCTTTTTTTTTTTTTTTTTAATTTGCCGATGGCAAGAAGATGGGATACCCTCAGCACAGAGAATCCTGTCCCTTCACGTTCCCCGCTGCCCACAACCTCCAGGCTGCCAGAGGCTCCCAGATACCAGGCTACACTCACCGGATGCCACGGCCCCACCCAGCCACCGCCTGACTTGGCCAGGAGGGACATTTCTGCACTGGAGCTGCAGCGGGTCCTCACAGGCCCTCAGGAGGTGGCCCGAGGCGCTGGGAGGAATGGATCTGCTGGTCAGAGGCAGGTCCCGCTGGGTGTTCGTGAGCCTGGGGACCTCAGGAGATGAGTGCAGTCCCCACCCCCCACCCTGAGATGAAGGTCACCAACTTTCTGTGTTGGGCTTTTGTCAGTGCCCCCTTGAGCGTGAGAGTCCCTTCTCTGCCTCCCCACAGAGACCTTGAGGAGTGGGGTGGTGAGGCGGTGGGGCTGAGAGTCCTTGTGGGCGTGTGTGTCTGTATCTGACCTCTGTCTCCTAGGACAGCAGGTGTCCTGCCCGCCTGCCAGGCCAATTTTTCTGTTCTTATGCCCCTGACAAGGACATGGGAGTGGGCAGTGACCTCCATGTCCCTCAAGAAGGGTACAGACAGTCTTTGCCACCACCGACCCCTGAGACTGTCCTCGGCCTGTGGTCCCCCTGGTGTAGGGACAGAATCCGTGGAGACTACTTCCAGAAAGCATCTGGCTCCTGGGTTATGAATTAATTCCCTGGTTCTGACACTCACCTGGGTTCCCCCTTCCCAGTGTTCTGTCTCTGTCAGGAGGAGCCTGGGGTTCAGGGCTGGGCACTGGATTTATCCATCCCACCTAGTTAACCCTTTTTTTACTTTATTTTTGTTTGTTTTTTCTTTTTCCGTGTGTGTATTTCCTAATTTATTTACCTCTGTTTCCCCTTTTATTCTTTCTTCTTTTTTTTAATTAAAGAGCAAAGCTTTTTATTACTTTGTAATTTAAAAAACTGAAAAAAAAATACTGAAGAACTTCGGGGGGAATTTTGTACTTTTTTCCTGTGTAAATATTGGACTTTTTTGAGCTTTATTGTGGTTGTTAATTTGAAGTAATAAAGTAGAAAAGGATAAAGTGACCTGGGAAGCCCTTGGTCCACCTCTTGCTCTGGGGGCTTCTCCCCAGCAGACCTGGTGAACCGGGTATGGCTGGGGACACTCGAGCAGCGCTTGGTGCCTCCTTGGGGCTGTTTCAACACTTTGCTTCAAAAACCACACACAGGGACGTTCCTGGTGGTGCAGCGGTTAAGAACCTGCCTTGCGTGGGCTTCCGTGGTGGCTCAGTGGTCAAGAATCAGCCTGCCAGTGCAGGAAGCACAGGTTTGATCCCTGGTTCCAGGATGATCTCACATACCAAGGAGCGACTGAAACCTGTGAGCCACAACTGTTGAACCTGTGCTCTAGAGCCCAGGGGCTGCAACTCTTGAAGGCTGAATACCTATAGAGCCCGTGCTCTGCAGCAAGAGAAGCCACCACGATGAGAACCCTATGCACCACAACTAGACAGAAGCCCCAAGAGCAATGAAAACCCAGCACAGCCAAAAAGTGAATAAATAAAATCTGCCTTGCAATGCAGGGCACACGGGATCAATCCCTGGGTAGGGAACTAAGATCCCGCGTGCCACGGAGCCGAAAATACTGAAGCCCATGTGCTCTGGATCCTGTGTGCCACAACTTGGGAGTCCATGCACTGCATTAAAGATCACGCGTACTGCAACTAAGCCCCGACACAGCCGGTCAAGTCAGTTCAGTCATTCAGTTGTATCCAACTCTTTGCGACCCCATGGACTGCAGCACGCCAGCCTTCCCTGTCCATCACCAACTCCCGGAGCTTGCTCAAACTCGTGTCATCGTCGAGTCAGTGATGCCATCCAACCATCTCATCCTTTATTGTCCCCTTTTCCTCGTGCCTTCAATCTTTCCCAGCATCAGGGTCTTTTCCAGAGAGTCAATTCTTCACATCAGGTGGCTAAAGTATTGGAGCCTCAGCTTCAGCATTAGTCCTTCCAATGAATAGTCAGGACTGATGTCCTTTAATGGACTGGTTGGATCTCCTTGCAGTCCAAGGGACTCTCAAGAGTCTTCTCCAACACCACAGTTCAAAAGCATCAATTCTTTGGCGCTCAGCTTTCTTTATAGTCCAACTCTCAACATCCATGCATGACTGCTAGAAAAACCATAGCTTTGACTAGACGGACGTTTGTTGGCAAAGTAATGTCTTTGCTTTTTAATATGCTGTCTAGGTTGGTCATAGCTCTTCTTCCAAGGAGCAAGTGTCTTTTGATTTCATGGCTACAGTCACCATCTGCAGTGATTTTGGAGTCCCCCCAAAATAAAACCTGTCACCGTTTCCATTGTTTCCCCATCTATTTACCATGAAGTGATGGGATAGAATGCCATGATGTTAGTTTTCTGAATGTTCAGTTTTAAGCCCACTTTTTCACTCTCCTCTTTCATCAAGAGGCTCTTTAGTTCCTCTTCGCTTTCTGCCATAAGGGTGGTGTCATCTGCGTATCTGAGGTTATTGATTTTCTCCCAGCAATCTTGATTCCATCTTGTGCTTTAATCCAGCCTGGCATTTCTCGTGATGTACTCTGCATATAAGTTAAACAGGCAGGGTGACAATATACAGCCTTGATGTACTCCTTTCCCAATTTGGAACCAGTCTGTTCAATGTCCGGTTCTAACTGTTGCTTCTTGACCTGCATACAGATTTCTCAGGAGGCACATATGGTGGTCTGATAATCCCATCTCTTGAAGAATTTTCCACAGTTTGTTGTGATCCACACAGTCAAAGGCTCTGGTATAGTCAATAAAGCAGAAGTAGATGTTTTTCTGAAACTCTCTTGCTTTTTTGATGATCCAGCGGATGTTGGCAATTTGATCTCTGGTTCCTCTGAGTTTTCTAAATCCAGCTTGAACATCTGGAAGTTCTTGGTTCATGTACCATTAAAGCCTAGCTTGGAGAATTTTGAGCATTGCTTCGCTAGCTTGTGAGATGAGTGCAATTGTGCAGTAGTTTGAACATTCTTTGGGATTGCCTTTCTTTGGGATTGGAATGAAAACTGACCTTTTCCAACCCTGAGGCCACTGCTGAGTTTTCCAAATTTGCTGGCATATTGTGTGGCATCATCCGACACAGGTGAATATTAAAAAAGAAAAAAACTACACACAAACCACCTGGGGAACTTGTTACAATGCAGCTTCTGATTCAGGAGGGCTGGAATGGGCCTGGGGGTCCACATCCTAACACGTTCCAGGTGATGCTGCGACCCTGCTGAGTGGGGAGAGTTCAAAGCACTCTTCACAGCATTATCTTATCCACAATTCTATCCATTAATCCTGAGTTAGGTATTAACCTCTCTGCCTTCAGATGAAGGAACACCATGAAGACAGTTGTGCCATAGATGACCCTGGGTGGTCTCTTCAGCCAAGCCCAAGCTCCGATAAAGAAACAGCCCTCAGCCTCAGCGGCCTTTGTCTGACCAGCTTATCTAAGAATTGGTCTAGCAGTTCACGTTTACCCAGCACACATTACTGTCCTACGTATTCATTAACCCAAGAGCCACTATGACCATGATCTCTGCCCACAGGCAAGAACTCAACCTGAGGAGGGGATGGAGGGCTCTGAGAGCCCCCTTGTAAGTCTTGGGCATCACTCAAAATCCTCATAATTCAGGTCTCTTCCAGGGCTGGCATTCCAGTCTGGCTCAGCCCTAGTAAAGGGTCTCCTGGACCTTCCTGTGAGACTGAGGAAAAGGTGGGTCCTTAATGCCTGTGTGTGTGTTACTCACTTAGTCATGTATTGACTCTCTGTGACCCCATAGACTGTAGCCTGCCAGGCTCCTCTGTCCATGGGATTTCCCAGGCAAGAATACTGGAGTGGGTTGCCATTTCCTTCTCCAGGGGATTTTCTCAACACAGGGATTGAACCCCAGTCTCCTGCATTGCAGGCAGAATCATTACCATCTGAGACACCAGGGAAGCCTTAATTCCTCAGTTTCCAGTTCAGTCGCTCAGTTTTGTTGGACTCTGACCCCATGGACTGAGGCACGCCAGGCTACCTTATCCATCACCAACTCCCGGAGCTTGCTCAAACTCATGTCATCATCGAGTTGGTGATGCCATCCAACCATCTCATCCTCTGTCCTCTCCTCCTACTGCCTTCAATCTTTCCCAGCATCAAGGTCTTTTCTAATGACTCAATTCTTTGCATCAGGTGGCCAAAGTGTTAGAGCTTCAGCTTCAACATCGGTCCTTTCAATGAATATTCCTTTAGGAATATTAGGAAATTCCTAATTTCCTTTAGGATTGACTGGTTTGATTTCCTTGCAGTCCAAGAGTCTTGAGTCTTCTCCAACACCACAGTCCAAAAGCATCAATTCTTCAGTGCTCAGCTTTCTTTATGGTCCAACTCTCACATCCATGGGCTTCCCTTGTGGCTCAACTGATAAAGAATCTGCCTGCAATGTGGGAGACCTGGGTTCCATCCCTGGGTTGGGATCCTCTGGTGAAGAGAAAGGCTACCCACTCCAGTATTCTGGCCTGGAGAATTCCAAAGAGTCGGATGTGACTGAGACACTTTCACTTTCTCACATCCATATGTGACTACTGGAAGGACCATAGCTTTGACCATACAAACCCACCAGGAAATGCCAGAGGGTCCTGCTTTGCAGGCAGTGAACCACATGGAGACCTGCCTTGGAGTAGGGTCACTCTCAGCCCCTCCCATCTGACTTCAAACAGTAGGTGTGAAGTTAGCAACTGTGGGCCCTCAGGGGAAGTACAAGGAGCTAATCTTAAAAAAAGAGCTTTTTATTTCTATATCTTTTGCAGTGAAAGTTTTAGTTCCTGCTAATAGTAACATGCTTATTTGCTGTACCCAACAATATATGCAAGTTTTCGTTTCCCTGGTGGCTCAGGTGGTAAGGAATCTGCCAGCAATGTGGGAGACACAGGTTCGATCCCTGGGTTGGGAAGATCCCCTGAAGTAGATGGCAATCCTCTCCTTGCCATTTTTGTTACCAGTATTCTTGCCTGGCAAATCCCATGGACAGAGGAGCCTGGTGGGCTACAGTCTGTGGGGTCGCGAAGAGTCAGACACAACTGAACGAGTGACACACGCACACACTAAAAGTATATGATGTGTTAGTTGTTAAGTCTGATTCTGTGACCCCATGGACTGTAGCCCACCAGGCTCCTCTGTACATGGGATACTCCAGGGAAGAATACTGGAGTGCGTTGCCATTTCCTTCTCCAGGGGATCTTCCCCACCTAGAGATCAAACCTGAGTCTCCTGCATTAGCAGGCAGATTCTTTACCCGTGAGTCACTAGTTGGTTCAGCTGCTCAGTCGTGTCCGACTCTTTGCGACCCCATGGACTGCAGCACGCCAGGCCTCCCTGTCCATCACCAACTCCCAGAGCTTACTCAAACTCACCTCCATCGCGTCAGTGATGTCATCCAACCATCTCATCCTCTGCCGTCCCCTTCTCCTCCCGCCTTCAATCTTCCCCGGCATCAGGGTCTTTTCCAATGAGTCAGTTCTTCATATCAGGTGACCAAAGTATTGGAGTTTCAGCTTCAGCATCAGTCCTTCCATTGGATATTCAGAACTGATTTTGGAAGCCCAATACCTATGGGTAAAGAGTTTTTTACAGACTTTTTTTCCCCCTTAGATTATATTCTGAGGAAATGTGGTCAGAGCACAGTGCCTGGAAGTAACTTGAAGTCATTCTTTTCTCTGTATTCTGTGTAGTAATTAATTTCAATAATGAGTTAGTGTCCCCCCTCTCTTTTGGTTTAATTTTTTGGAGCTATTACATATATGAACATCAAGCTGTATAAGTCAATTTGTGAGACTTCCCCGGTAGTCCAGTGGTTAAAACTCTGCCTTCCAATGCAGGGGGGCGTAGGTTCAATCCCTGGTCTGGGAGCTAAGGTCCCACATGTGCAGCCAAAAGTCAAAAATAAATAAAAGTCGAATTATAGAGAGTCATTACCATCCCTGCCCCCTCCACTGTGTTCCTACCCACGATCATCACTGGTGTCTGGTTTCTCTTTCCTGTGTTTCTTATTCAGGGAGCTAATGTATATGAGAGGGGGTGGTGGCTGACAGCCTCTGAGGAAGTGATATTTAAGCTGAGGCCAGGGAATGACCAGGATGCGTCAACCAGGCAAACAGTTTATTTTTATAAAGTACGCCAAACAATTGCTCGGAAATTGTGCCCAGATTGGAGGGGGCAAGCATGCCACTTAGTGAATCATTTTTGTTCATGCAACAAACACTGGGGCTTGTGGGTGCCAGTGCTGGGCTGAGGGGGAGTGGAGTGCAGGGGTGAGGGGTGGAGAGCACAGAGTGGAACCCAGAGGGCTGGCTTGGTCCCTCTGTGACCTGGGGCATTGTCTGGCTCTCAGTTTCCTCTTCTGTAAAGTGGAGGTGCTATTACCTGCTTCAGAGGTTGTAAGATTAAATAAAACCACAGATGCTCATAAGGGCCGAGGAGGCTCCTGGTGCCAGGCCCTGTTCCCACCCTCTCTGCTCATAAGCATCCTAGGAGGCTGATGTACTCTGATGCTCGCTGAGTGCATGAGGACAGAGACACAGTGGCCCATGCTCCTAACCTTCACTCTAGCCCAGTGCTGCGTAAGTGCTCAGTAATGGTTACTGCACACTGCAAACCCGAGGTGTGACTTTGGCTTCCAAGGGCCCAAGTCAGAGGAAACACTCAAGTTAACCAATGGCTTATCCCAATCCAAAATCCAGTGTGAGATACGCAGTATGAACCAGGGACAAAGGAGGGAGGGGGTGTGTCAGGAAGGTGTTCAAAGATACCTGATCTGACCCTTGAAACGTGAGTAATTTACTGGGTGGTGATGGCCTGGGGGGTGGGGAGGAGGGATGAGGTGGGGACAGTCATTACTGCCAGAGGAAACAGCATGAACAAAGGCCCAGAGCTATGAACTAGCTCGATATATACTCAGAGATCCAAGCACAAAGGGGTAGGGAGGAGATAGCCGCCAAGGATAGAAGAGGCAGACGCCAGAACCCACCGGCCTGACTTCCATCCACCAGCGTCTGCACTGCGGGGAACCAACGATTAGAGAAGAGCCACGACGGATGTGAACTTGAGGGATATGAATTTGGCAACAGTGGGCAGGGAGATTGGAGGATGGAGAAAGGAGGCAGGGAGAGGAGTTAGGGAGCTATGGTTACAATCCAGGCAGGAGACATCCAGAAGGCAAGGATGACTGAACCCTTTTCTGAACGGGTCTGTTCTTAGCCGACTGAAAGAAAGGGAGAAGTCGGAGGCTCTGAGGTGATCTACGTGGGAGCCTGGGAGCATCGCAGGACCACTGAGAGAAAGCAAGAACGCAGATAGGGCAGTAGGGCAGACCTTCGGGGCTTGGAAACCTTCGAAGCTTGGAAATCAAGGAGGCCGGGCCAGGGAGAGAGGAGCCTGGCTGGGGGAGGGGCTTCAGGGAAGAGGTGGGGTCAGCGAGCTCAAAGCAAACAGAGCAGAGAGAGGAAAGGGGGCTGGCAAAACACAAGCTTCCCACTGACCATTTCCCGCTCGATCTTCTTTTTCTTTTCTAAGAATTGAAGTATAACGTATGCACAGAAAAGCACACACATCTTAAGTGTACAGGGATCCATAGCTTTTTACCTGTTTCTATGTACCTGTGTAATCACTACCTGAAACAGATGTGGGCAATGTCGACCCGCCAGCAAGTTCCCTCATGCCCCTTCCCATCCCTGCAACTTTGCCCCACATGCACACACAGGTAACCGCTCCAATAAAAGCCAACAGGTGACCTTGTGTCTGAGGGGGTGTGGGGAAGAGTGGAGGGGAGGCAACTGGGGTTGAAGTGTGGAAGGAGATGGTTTTGAGGATCTAGGAGGCCTGCTCTTGTTTGGAGGCCAAAGATCACTGGAGGAAGGGGATTGAAGACTGAATGGCAGAAGGTCTGGAGGAGGAAGGAGGGGAGGAGACCGAGGAGACACCCGCAGAAAATGGTCTGGTACAAAAGGAAGGATTTGGCTTCCTCTGAACTTGGTTCAGTCACTTCCTGCCGTAAAACACAAGCCGCTGGCGCCACGGGGCTGCTCCGTGGCAGCCTCTCTCCTTCTCCCCTTTCCCACCTACCTTCTGATGCCCCCCACAACCCTCTACACTCCCCTCTGCCGAAAGCCAGGGCCTCCTGTAGGGGAGTGGATTGGGCAGACCCCTGCCATCAGCTCCAGTAGGAGTCACTCCAGCGTGACTTTAGCCAAGGAGAGAGCCTTCCCCTCCTGTATTCTCTCATTCCCTTGCCTCCCCCTCCCCCATCCCTGCTCTATTTCGGAAACGGAGATGGGAATAGTTACAGCTAAGAAGGCTGAGGCCTCCACGTCACATCCTCGTTCCCAAAGCCTGCAACGCAGGCGCCCACAGGAACCCGTCTAATCGTTCAGAAGAGTAAACACATTCCAAGCTCCAGCCTCCCGCTGCCCAATCTCTAGACATCTCCTCTCTCGCTCAAGCCACACTTGTCTGGGGCCAGCTTTCCGGGCTGGGCTGTGTGTGGCTGGGTGACGAGAAGGGGTCTGATGAGCCGGGGAAGTGTTGCCATGGTGACCGAGAGCCACCTTCCCCTCCTCCTCTTCCTCTGGCCTGCTCCCTCCATTCTTCCCTCCACCCTAGCCCTGAGACGCCAACAGCATCTTCCTGTCTGTCCTCCAAACTGTTCCATGTGAGGCTGTGTCCTGTTGCCTATTGAAGTGCAGGAAGCTGCAGAGCTGGAACCTGGCTTCGCAGAGGCTGCACTTGCCCGTGCAGGGGATGCTGATAGGATGGAAGAGCTGTCCAAGGAAGGGAACAGAGAGCCCACCCCTGGGGTGCTGCCCCTTTAAGAAGGCCCCACTGGGGACTCCCGCAACATATCTCTGCAGATGGTGACTTGGGCTCCTGCAGGCCCCTGAGAGAATGGCATCTCCTGTAATTATACCTCCCAAGGCCTTTCATCCCTGCATCTTCAAAGCACCTATGATTAAGGTGCCGCCCCTCTGAAGTCATCCCCTCCAGGTTTACTGAGTCACAGAAGATCTGAGACTGGGCCACCAGGCCTACTCTGGACCCTTCCCTCTTATTAAAGGCTTTCCCGGGAAACCCTGAACCCCGCTTCCCCAGTTCCTGCATGTCCCCGACCTGAACCTCCCTTTCCCGATCGCAGTGCTCGGGATAGTTGGCAGCAACCTGGGATTTTGTAGAGAACCGGAAAGAAGTTCCTAGTGATTCCAAGGAAACTGCAGTAAATCCTCCTCTTTGTTTTCCTTTGTTTGTTGGTTTGGCTAGGTAAGCTCCTGAAACAAGTTCCTAGTGATTCCAAGGAAACTGCAGTAAATCCTCTCTTCGTTTTCCTTTGTGTGTTGGTTTGGCTAGGTAAGCTCCAAGTGGGACTCGTCCCACCTTTGTTGGAGGCCCAGGTGTGTAAGACTGTGTGTGCACGTGTGACAGACAGGCAGAAAGAGGAAGCTCCTCTCTGTGTCTCCAACTCAGGCTCTTTTCACAGCAACCCATAAATCCATCACCAGCCACATCTCTGATTCACACACACACAACTTGGAAGGCAGGAATGGCCTTGTTCTGCTTGCTGATGGTCACTATCCCAACAGGAAAGTCTTGGTGAAGTCATAAGCCTTTTGTCTTGCCAGTTGATTTTTCCTAGTTCCCTGTGGGACTGGTGTGGGTCCCGGCTTCATTTAATAAACCCGGGACCACTAGGCCTCCCTGTGTGCTGGGCAGCTCAGGTGTGACTTTGGCCAGGTAATGATGCGTCTCCGTGCCTCAGTTTCCTCATCGGCCAAATGGCAGTCAGCACTGCTGCTTGTTGAGATAATGAAGAGGAGCTTAGTACATCGCCTGCCACATAGCAGCTGCTCAGCGCGTAGTAGTCGTGATGAATATGATGGCCCGGTGTGTCGGGTTCTGAGCAAAGATGACTAACACCCAGTCCTTGTTTGGCCTCTGTTTATGGGAGGGCCCGTGCTTCTGCATTCCAGAAAATTACTACACATTTTATTTATTTTTATTCATTTTATTTTTTTAGCTACACTGCACAGCTTGAAGGATCTTAGTCCCCCAGCCAGGGATTGAACCCACACCCTCTGCAGTGAAAACCCCAGAGTCCCTAACCACTGGGCCGCCAGGGCATTCCCTATTTTTTATGTATTTTTTAAAAAGTATTTCTTTTTGGCTGCGCTGGGTCTTTGTTGCTGCGTGTGGCTTTTCTGTAGTTGCGGTGAGCGGGGGTTCCTCTTTACTTGCAGTTGGTGGGCTTCTCACTGTGATGGCTTCCCTTGTTGGGGAGCTCGGGTTCTAGAGCGTGCTGGCTTCAGTAGCCATGTGCAGGCTCTCAGCTGGGCTGTAGAGCACAGCTTCAGTAACTACTACACATTTTAAACCACACACAAATAGATGTACACACATATATTTGCATAAATGATATATTTAGTACTGTTCTGTACGGTATTTTCTTTTCTCTACTTAATGACATATCCAGGGGAACTGACGTTTTATCAGGGACCTGAGGGAGGGGCAGAAATTACCTAGCGAAAGAAAAGGGTGTGAGAAGAAGTGTGGTCCAGGTGATGGGAACAGTAACAAGGCCCTGACGCCGGACACAAAGTGGTTGCTGTGGACAGAATCACTGATGCCAGTTTGAAGCAGGGTCATCAGAAATGACCCAGTTGGGCCTGTTTATGTTTTCAGTTGCAAACAAGAATTTCAGGAAAGGCCTTCTTGCTAGTTACATTTATAGATATTAAAAATAGCACTTTCTGGCTTCCCTTGTGGCTCAGCTGGTAAAGAATCCGCCTGCAATGCAGGACACCTGGGTTCGAATCCTGGTTGGGAAGATCCCCTGGAGAAGGGAAAGACTATCCACTCCAGTATTCTGGCCTAGAGAATTCCATGGACTATATAAATAGTCCATGGGGTTGCAAAGAGTCAAATGTGACTTAAAAAAAAACACAAAACACAGCACTTTCTTGAGGACTTCTCTGGCAGTCCAGAGGTTAAGACTCCTCATGGCCAATGCAGGGGCTAGGCCTGTTCAATCCCTGGTCAGGGAACTAAGATCTCACTTGTTGGCTTAAGTGAAAAGTGAGCTCATTTGTGTCCGACTCTTTTCGACTCCATGGACTATATAGTCCATGGAATTCTCCAGGCCAGAATACAGGAGTGGGGAGCCTTTTCCTTCTCCAGGGGATCTTCCCAACTCAGGGATTGAACCCAGGTCTCCCGCATTGCAGGCAGATTCTTTACCAGCTGAGCCACAAGCTTGGCATGGCCTAAAAATAGATGAGTAAATAAATACATTACTTCCTGAGTCCTTACAGCATGTCAGGCCCAGTGCTAACAGCCTTCCTTGTGTTATTTCATTTTCACATCAGCCTTGAAATGACGGTATGGTTGTTGTTGCTCAGTTGCCAAATCATGTCTGACTCTTTTGCAATCCCATGGACTGCAACACACCAGGCTTCCCTGTCCTTCATTCTGTCCCAGAGTTTGTCAAACTCATGTCCATTGAGTCGATGATGCCATTCAACCATCTCATCCTCCGTTGCTCCCTTCTCCTCTTGCCCTCAATCTTTCTTAGCATCAGAGTATTTTCCAATGAGTCAGCTATTCACATCAGGTGGCCAAAGTGCTGGAGCTTCAGCTTCAGCATCAGTGCTTCCAGTGAATATTCAGGGTTGATTTCCTTTAAGAATGACTGGCTTGATCTTGCCTTTCAAAGGACTCTCAAGAGTCTTCTCCAGCATCACAGTTTGAAAGCATCAATTCTTTGGCACTCAGCCTTCTTTATGGTCCAACTCTCACATCTGTACATGACTACTGGAAGGACCAAAGCCTTAACTATATGGACTTTTGTCAGCAAAGTGATGTCTTTGCTTTTTAACACACCGTCTAGGTTTGTCATAGTTTTCCTGCCAAGAAGCAATCGTCTTCGAATTTCATGGCTGCAGTCACCATCTGCAGTGATTTTAGAGCCTAAAAAGAGTAAATCTGTCCCTGCTTCCTCCTTTTCCCTTTCTATATGCCATGAAGTGATGGGACCGGATGCCATGATCTTAGTTTTTTAATATTGAGTTTTAAACCAGCTTTTACACTCTCTTCCTTCACCCTTAACAAGAGGCTCTTTAGTTCCTCCTAGCTTTCTGCCATTAGAATGATATTATCTGCATATCTGAGGTTGTCAATATCTCACCTGGCAATCTTGATTCCAGCTTGTAACTCATCCAGCCTGGCATTTCATATGATGTACTCTGCATATAAGCTAAATAAACAGGGTGACAACAAACAGCCTTGTTGTACTCCTTTCTCAATTCTGAATCAGTCAGTTGTTCCAAACAGGGTTTAAACTGTTGCTTAATCAGTGAAAGAGTCCAAAATGCAGTACTTGGGTGCAACCTTAAAAATGACAGAATGATCTCGATTTGTTTCAAAGGCAAACCATTCAATATCACAGTAATCCAAGTCTATGACCCAACCACTTATGTTGAAGAAGCTAAAGTTGATAAGTTCCATGAAGACCTAGAACACCTCCTAGAACTAACACCAAAAAATGATGTCCTGTTCATCATAGGGGATTGGAATGCAAAAGTAGGAGTAACATGCAAGTTTGGCTTTGAAGTAGAAAATGAAGCAGGGCAAAGGCTAGCAGAATTCTGCCAAGAGAATGCACTGGTCATAGCAAACACCCTTTTTCAACAACACAAGAGATGACTTTACACTTGGACATCACCAAACGACCATTGACCTCAGATCAGATCAGATCAGATCATTTGCTCAGTCGTGTCCCCATAAATCGCAGCACGCCAGGCCTCCCTGTCCATCACCAACTCCCTGAGTTCACTCAGACTCATGTCCATCGAGTCAGTGATGCCATCCAGCCATCTCATCCTCTGTCGTCCCCTTCTCCTCCTGCCCCCAATCCCTCCCAGCATCAGAGTCTTTTCCAATGAGTCAACTCTTCGCATGAGGTGGCCTAAGTACTGAGTTTCAGCTTTAGCATCATTCCTTCCAAAGAAATCCCAGGGCTGATCTCCTTCAGAATGGACTGGTTGGATCTCCTTGCAGTCCAAGGGACTCTCAAGAGTCTTCTCCAACACCACAGTTCAAAAGCATCAATTCTTCGGCGCTCAGCCTTCTTCACAGTCCAACTCTCACATCCATACATGACCACAGGAAAAACCATAGCCTTGACTAGACGAACCTTTGTTGGCAAAGTGATGTCTCTGCTTTTGAATATGCTATCTAGGTTGGTCATAACTTTCCTTCCAAGGAGTAAGCGTCTTTTAATTTCATGGCTGCAGTCACCATCTGCAGTGATTTTGGAGCCCAGAAAAATAAAGTCTGACACTGTTTCCACTGTTTCCCCATCTATTTCCCATGAAGTGGTGGGACCGGATGCCATGATCTTTGTTTTCTGAATGTTGAGCTTTAAGCCAACTTTTTCACTCTCCACTTTCACTTTCATCAAGAGGCTTTTGAGTTCCTCTTCACTTTCTGCCATAAGGGTGGTGTCATCTGCATATCTGAGGTTATTGATATTTCTCCCGGCAATCTTGATTCCAGCTTGTGTTTCTTCCAGTCCAGCGTTTCTCATGATGTACTCTGCATATAAGTTAAATAAACAGGGTGACAATATACAGCCTTGACGAACTCCTTTTCCTCTTTGGAACCAGTCTGTTGTTCCATGTCCAGTTCTAACTGTTGCTTCCTGACCTGCATACAAATTTCTCAAGAGGCAGATCAGGTGGTCTGGTATTCCCATCTCTTTCAGAATTTTCCACAGTTTATTGTGATCCACACAGTCAAAGGCTTTGGCATAGTCAATAAAGCAGAAGTAGATGTTTTTCTGGAACTCTCTTGCTTTTTCCATGATCCAGCGGATGTTGGCAATTTGATCTCTGGTTCCTCTGCCTTTTCTAAAACCAGCTTGAACATCAGGCCATTGACCTAGGACTGGCCAATTGGAGCACTGCAGTTCCTGGCTCCAGTGACTGGCTCAGAGATGGGAAAGTGACCCAAGATGGGCCAATCAGAGGCAATTATGGAACAGAATTTTTGGAATTCTTGGGAAAGGTATTATGGTTTTTCCAGTAGTCATGTATGGGCATGAGAGTTGGACCATAAAGAAGGCTGAGGGCTGAAAGAGATGCTGTGGTGCTGAAAGAAGACCCTTGAGAGTCCCTTGGACAGCAAGGAGAACAAACCAGTCAATCCTAAAGGAAATCAACCCTGAATATTCATCGGAAGGACTGATGCTGAAGCTGAAACTTCAATACTTTGGCCACCTGATGGGAAGAGCCGACTCATTAGAAAATACTCTGATGTTGGGCAAGATTGAGGGCAGGAGAAGAAGGGGACAACAGGGGATGAGATGATTGGATGGCATTACTGACTCAATGGACATGAGTTTGAGCAAGCTCTGGAAGACAATAAAGGACAGGGAAGCCTGGCATGCTGCAGTCCATGGGGTCACAAAGAGTCAGAAATGACTGAGCGACTGACCAGCCACAAAAGGAAAGGTAGTCTATTTGTTGTAGAGGGAAAAGACCACCTGGGAACAAGCCCCTCACACACACCACCCCCCCAAAAGAATGAGAGAAATAATGAGCTAATGAAGGTGTATGAAGCCTCACATCCAGCTGTGCCTCACATGTTCTAATTAAGTGAGCACTTAAATTCTCTTTCTTTCTTTTTTTTTTTTTTTTTAAATTAGTTTGAACTGGCTTTTAATCCGCTGCAACCAAATGGATCCAGTTCGGGTACTAAGTTAGTTGGGCCTTCAGCAGCCCCATGCCATAGACTGTACCATTCTTGTCAGCCGTGTGCAAAATTCCGTGTCAACACTTTTGTATGATGGGGAAACTGAGCCTCAGAAAGGCAAAGCCACCTGCCTAAGACCAACTGCTAGGAAGCAAGTGGAGCTGGCCCTGTGCTCTGCCTGCCACACCACACTGCCTCTCCAGGGCACTTGGCCAGAGCTCCCACAGCATCCTTGGGGGCAAGCAGGAGATGCAGAGACTGCAGGTAAGTGTATCTGAAGTGCTCTGGGCTCTAGGCCACTTGTCAGCTAGCACTGTTGAGGCCCTGGCTCTTTCCTCTGTACTCTCCAGCAGATGCTAGGAGTGGATTTGGGATCAGAGATAATCCAACCTGGTCCCCATTACCCACGAGAGGCCCTTAGTCTGGGGGTTGGGTGGGGAGGGGAGCCAGATGCATTCAGCTAAAATGATGCAAACAGAAGGGAACGACAAATCATTTCTTTAAACAACCTGTTTTCTTTGAAAACATTGCACGCTTTTTGCAAACGCATTTTGGAAAATGCAAACAAAAATTAAACAAGTAAAAGAGAGAGAAGGAGGAGGGGAAAGAAGATAATTAATATTCATAATCCTTTTACTTAGGAGAACCCACTATTAACATTTTGTTATATTTCCTTCCAATCTTTCTTCTAAGATTTATTATTATTACTTTTTTTAACTACAGGGTTCAGATCAGGCTGCCATGCAAATTTATTACTTTTTATTACAAATTTATTACCTTTTCCGATGAGTAGTCTTACTAATCATTGTCCCCTTGTTATTTGTAATGCATAGAGGCTGTTCTGATATCTACACGATATATATCATTGTGTGTGCCTGCGTGCTAAGTTGCTTCAGCTGTCTCTGACTCCTTGTGACCCCATGGAATGTAGCCTACCAGGTCCCTCTGCCCTCCTGCTCATGGGATTCTCCAGGCAAGAATACTGGAGTAGGTTGCCATGTCTTTCTCCAGGGGATCTTCCCGACCCAGGGATCAAACTCCAGCCTTTTACATCTCCTACATTGGCAGGCGGGTTGTTTACCACTAGGGCCATGGATCTACCATAAGTACTTAACTACTCTGTGATGAGTTTCAAATCATTTGTGATTTTTTTTCTTATTGGGGAGAAGCTAATTAAAACGGAATGGGGAAGGGAGGGTGGGGGAGGTGGGGATCTAGAAAGAACCAAAAGATGACATCTGAATTGGCCTTTGAAGGAAGAGTAGCTTGTTGCTGGAGGTGGAAAAAGACTCCTCCTGTAGCCAGTGAGCAGGGGTAAAGGTGTCTGGTTGGGCTGGGGAACTGTTACTGTTGTCCAGAACTAAGGGTTCCTGCTGGAGAAGTAAATGGCAACCCACTCAAGTATTGTTGCCTGGAGAATTCCATGGACAGAGGAGCCTGGCGGCCTATAGTCCATGGGGTCACAAAGAGTCAGACATGCTGAGCGACTAACACACACCAAGGGGACCTGAACTAGGACAGTGGCCCTGGGCATGAAAGGGCGAGGGGACTGATGTGAGTGACATCTTTGAGCCAGGGTGAATGAAAATTTGCAAGGAGTGAGGAGGTGACAGAGCAGGGAAACATTTATCTTCTAAATTAGACAGCCTGGGGAGAGGATGAGGAAAGATAAGGAGAAAACAATGTGGGCTCCCAGTGCCACCTGCTGCCAACCTGCCATGTCAGTCAGGCCAGGTGACTTTCTGTGTGTGAGCCCCTTTCTGAACAACCCAAACCTAAAAATACCCACCACCTGCCTCTGCTCCTGCCAGCCTGGGGCCTCTGTAAATTGAAACTCAAAGATTGCCCTTGGTGAACAGGGACTAAGAACTTGAATAAGGGTGTGGTTTGGTCTGATGCCAGATGTGTCTGTTTTCTAGGTTTCTATGCTAAATGTATAGCATAGAAACATAGCCTACGCTAGTAAAGTAATGCTCAAAATTCTCCAAGCCAGGCTTCAGCAATATGTGAACCATGAACTTCCTGATGTTCAAGCTGGTTTTAGAAAAGGCAGAGGAACCAGAGATCAAATTGCCAACATCCGCTGGATCATGGAAAAAGCAAGAGAGTTCCAGAAAAACATCTACTTCTGCTTTATTGACTATACCAAAGCCTTTGACTGTGTGGATCACAATAAACTGTGGAAAATTCTGAAAGAGATGGGAATACCAGACCACCTGATCTGCCTCTTGAGAAATTTGTATGCAGGTCAGGAAGCAACAGTTAGAACTGGACATGGAACAACAGACTGGTTCCAAAGAGGAAAAGGAGTTCGTCAAGGCTGTATATTGTCACCCTGTTTATTTAACTTATATGCAGAGTACATCATGAGAAACGCTGGACTGGAAGAAACACAAGCTGGAATCAAGATTGCCGGGAGAAATATCAATAACCTCAGATATGCAGATGACACCACCCTTATGGCAGAAAGTGAAGAGGAACTCAAAAGCCTCTTGATGAAAGTGAAAGTGGAGAGTGAAAAAGTTGGCTTAAAGCTCAACATTCAGAAAACAAAGATCATGGCATCCGGTCCCACCACTTCATGGGAAATAGATGGGGAAACAGTGGAAACAGTGTCAGACTTTATTTTTCTGGGCTCCAAAATCACTGCAGATGGTGACTGCAGCCATGAAATTAAAAGACGCTTACTCCTTGGAAGGAAAGTTATGACCAACCTAGATAGCATATTCAAAAGCAGAGACATCACTTTGCCAACAAAGGTCTGTCTAGTCAAGGCTATGGTTTTTCCTGTGGTCATGTATGGATGTGAGAGTTGGACTGTGAAGAAGGCTGAGCGCCAGAGAATTGATGCTTTTGAACTGTGGTGTTGGAGAAGACTCTTGAGAGTCCCTTGGACTGCAAGGAGATCCAACCAGTCCATTCTGAAGGAGATCAGCCCTGGGATTTCTTTGGAAGGAATGATGCTAAAGCTGAAACTCCAGTACTTAGGCCACCTCATGCGAAGAGTTGACTCATTGGAAAAGACTCTGATGCTGGGAGGGATTGGGGGCAGGAGGAGAAGGGGACGACAGAGGATGAGATGGCTGGATGGCATCACTGACTCGATGGACGTGAGTCTGAGTGAACTCAGGGAGTTGGTGATGGACAGGGAGGCCTGGCGTGCTGCGATTCATGGGGTTGCAAAGAGTCCGACACGACTGAGCGACAGATCTGATCTGATCTGATCTGATGCTAAGCGTAAGATATGGTGATAACCGAAACAAGGACTTTGCCCTGGAGGGGTCATGTGCAGGGAGAGAGAATCAGGAAGTCGTGAACAAGTGAAGATGATGCAACTGATGATAAATGTTGTTTGTGTGCTGGGAAAGCCCTGAGCAACTTCCTACCTGGGGGCTGGGAAGGAATTTGCCTAGAAGACTTTCTCTAGATGATCTCTGTTCATGCTACACATATTCTTTAAGCATGTTGTCCATACCAGCCCTAGTACTAAGTACTGGGATTATATCAGGCAACAACAAGGACAAAATCTTTGTTCTTCTAGAATTTATGTTTTACAGGTTGAAGACAAGCAGTAAAACAGGCGAACTGTGTTATGATAGACATTAAGTGATGTGGGGAAAACTAGAGCATGGAAAGGGGGAATCAGGACTTGCAGGTAAGGAGTTTGGCAATTTACTGGGTGATCAAAGCAGGCTTCCTGAGTGGGGAATGTGTCAGTAAACCCTAGAAGGAAGTGAAGGAGGGGGCATTCAGGTATCTGTGTGTGTGTTCAGTCACTAAGTCGTGTACGACTCTTTTGCAACCCCTTGGACTATATAGCCTGACAGGCTCCTCTGTCCATGGGATTCTCCAGGCGAGAACACCGGAGTGGGTTGCCATTTCCTTCTCCAGGGCGTCTTTCTGACCCAGGAATCGAACCTGGCACATCTTCTGCTTTGCAGGCGGATTCTTTACTGTTGAGCCACTGGGGAACAGCAATAGGTATCTGAGGGAACAGCACTCCCAGCAGTGGGGAACAGCCAGGGCAAAGGATTTGAGGCCAAGGCTTCATTTGTTCTAGAAACAGCAAGGGGTCAGCATAGAGGGAAAGAAACAGAGGAGATGAGGTTGGACGTGACTAGGTGGGTGGAATGTTAGACAAAGCAAGGCAAGATTCAGCAGGGATCTGTTAAGGTCTTTGGGTTTTACTCAGAGTGAATTGGCCAGCCAGGCGAAGGCTTTGAGCAAACAAGTGCTATGTTTTGAGTTAGATTTTAAAAGAATCCCTCTGGGGACTTCCCTGGTGGTCCAGGGGTTAGGACTTCGCCTTCCAATGCAGGGATGTAGGCTTGATCCCTGGTTGGGGAGCTAGTCTCCCACATGCCTCGTGGCCATACAGCAGAAACAATATTGTAACACATTCAATAAAGACTTTAAAATGGTCCACATCAAACAAAAAAAAAACAACGAACCCTTAAATAATAAATATAAGAATCCTTCTGGCTCCTGCACTGAAGTAGACTGGGTCACCAGGAAAGCCTGGAAAAACAGAAACAGGTTAGGAAAATATCGCATTCACCCTGGCCAGCTTCGGTTCAGTTCAGCTGCTCAGTCGTGTCTGACTCTTTGTGACCCCATGGACTACAGCACACCAGGCTTCCCTGTCCATTACCAACTCTCTGAGCTTGGTCAAACTCCTGTCCATCGAGTGGGTGATGCCATCCAACCATCTCATCCTCTGTCGTTCCCTTCTCCTCCTGCCTTCAATCTTTCCCAGCATCAGGGTCTTTTCCAATCAGTCAGTTCTCCACATTAGGTGGCCAAAGTATTGGAGTTTCAGCTTCAGCATCAGTCCTTCCAATGAGTATTCAGGACTGATTTTCTTTAGGATGGATTGGTTTGATTTCCTTGCAGTCCAAGGGACTCTCAAGAGTCTTCTCAACACCACAGTTCAAAAGCATCAATTCTTCGGTGCTCAGCTTTCTTTATGGTCCAACTCTCACATCCATGCACTTCTCTTGTGGGTCGACTGGTAAAGACTACTGGAGAAACCATAGCTTTGACTAGATGGACGTTTGTTGGCAAAGTAACGTCTCTGCTTTTTAATATGCTGTCTAGGTTGATCATAGCTTTTCTTCCAAGGAACAAGCGTCTTTTAATTTCATGGCTGCAGTCACCATCTGCAGTGATTTTGGAGCCCCCCCAAAATACAGTCTGTCACTGTTTCCATTGTTTCCCCACCTATTTTCCATGAAGTGATTGGACTGGATGTCATGATCTTAGTATTCTGAATGTTGAGTTTTAAGCCAACATTTTTACCTCTTTCACTTCCATCAAGAGGCTCTTTGGCTCTTTACTTCTTCTTCGATTTCTGCCATTAAGGATGGTGTCATCTGCGTATCTAAGGTTATTGATATTTCTCCCAGCAATCTTGATTCCAGCTTGTGCTTCATCCAGCCCAGCATTTCACATGATGTACTATGCATATAAGTTAAATAAGCAGGGTGACAATACGCAGCCTTGACGTACTCCTTTCCCGATTTGGAACCAGTCTGTTGTTCCAAGTCCAGTTCTAACTGTTGCTTCTTGACCTGCAAACAGATTTCTCAGGAGGCTGGTCAGGTGGTCTGGGATTCCAATCTCTTTAAGAATTTTCCACAGCTTGCTGTGATCCACACAGTCAAAGGCTTTGGCTCTGCATACAAATGGGCATATCTTTCCTTTTTTCCTTTGCCTTTAGCTTCTCTTCTTTTCTCAGCTATTTGTAAGCCCTCCTCAGACAACTGTTTTGCCTTTTTGCATTTCTTTTTCTTGGGGATGGTCTTGATCACTGCCTCCTGTACACTGTCACAAACCATAGTCATGTTCATAGTTCTTTAGGCACTCTATCAGATCTAATCCCTTAAGTCTATTTCTCACTTCCATTGAATATTGTAAGGGATTTGATTTAGGTCATACCTGAATGGTCTAGTGGTTTTCCCTACTTTCTTCAATTTAAGTCTGAATTTGGCAATAAGGAGTTCATGACCTGAGCCACAGTCAGCTCCTGGTCTTATTTTTGCTGACTGTAGAGAGCTTCTCCATCTTTGGCTGCAAAGAATATAATCAATCTGTTTTCAGTGTTTACCATCTGGTGATGTCCATGTGTAGAGTCTTCTCTTGTGTTGTTGGAAGAGGGTGTTTGCTATGACCAGTGCATTCTTTTGGCAAAACTCTGTTAGCCTTTGCCCTGCTTCATTCTGTACTCCAAGGCCAAATTTGCCTGTTACTCCAGGCATCTCTTGACTTCCTACTTTTGCATCCCAGTCCCCTATAATGAAAAGGACATCTTTTTTGGATGTTAGTTCTAGAAGGTCTTGTAGGTCTTCATAGTACCATTCAACTGGTCAGCTTGGGCTGCTATAACAGATTACTGTAAACTGAGTGCCTTACAACGAGAGACACTTACTTCTCATAGTTCTGGAGGCTGGAAGTTCAAGATCAGGCTGCCTGCCAGCATGATAGGTTCTGCTGAGGGCCCTTTTTTGGGTTATAGAGTGCCAACTTCTTTCTGTATTCTTAGGAGGCAGAAAGCAGGCTACAGAGTTCTCTGGGGTCTCTTTTTAAAATCCTATTTAAGTTTGCTCCAAAAGTTGCTCTGCTCCACCCAGATGAGCTAATCACCTTCCATCCCCAACTCCTAACACCATCACATTTGGGGGTTAGGATTTCAGCATGTGAATCTGAGGGGATACAAACATTCATTCCCTAACAAGAATATTGCAATAATTATAGACAGAAAATAAGCAAAGTGGTTGTAGCAGTGGAGATGGAGTGGAAGAGGTCAGAGTCTAGGTGGTGCCAGTGGTAAAGAACTTGCCTGCCAGTGCAGGAGATGTAAGAGAGTAAGAGTCGCAGGTTCAATCCCTGAGTGGGGAAGATCCTCTGGAGGAGGGCATGGCAACCCATTCCAGTATTCTTGCCTGGAGATTCTCACGTACAGAGGAACCTGGTGGGCTACAGTCCACGGGGTCACAAATAGTTGACACGACTGAAGCAACTTAGCACGCACCCAACGTAATTTCCTGGTCTAGTGGGTAAGCAGTTGAGAAGAAGGATCCAAGGGTAACTCCAGGAGTTCTGGGCTGGTGTCGGAAGGGGGGAGCTACTAACTGCTGTTGTGGGTAGGCTATGAGAGTGCAGGTCTCTGCAGTTTGAGAGGAGATGGTTCTGTTGTGGGTGTGTTGACTTTGAGCTCCTATTGGACCTCAAGGATGAGATGTGGAGTACACAGTTCAGGGGAGGAGTCTGGGCTGAGGATAGAAGTAAATGTGGGGATCTTGAACACACCAAAGCCAAAACTTGATTGGATTTTCTGTTTTTCAGTTAAACTGCTGTTTGGTGTGGACCTGGCACATAGAAATGAGGTGAGCGGGTTTGAATGATATCTGAAGAATTTGCTAGTTACGCTACCTAGAGCGAGGTGGGGCAAGACGCAAGCGCTGCTAAGTGGAGTGGGAAGAAAAACCTCTTCCTTTCTTTTGCAATTTCATTTCGATTATTGCACACAGCACTTCAGTAGACATTCATTCCACAAACACCTGCATCCTTCACACGATTAAAAAGCCGTTACTGTTTCATTTTCAAACAGGCCCAAATGGAGGGAATTAGGGTTAAAAGAAGTGAAGTTCCATACAGCCTGAGAGTGCCAGGACAGAGCTTGGAGCCCACGACTCTGTCCCTGCACCCCAAGAAGCTCAGTGGTGGGTGGGGTTGGGGGGGGGGTCGGAGGAAGGTGGGGGAGGCGACTCGACTGGTTTGCTAGAGGCTGGAGAGCCGAAATCGCTCCCACCACTAGGGGGTTTGGGGCCGCGGTCCCTTTAAGGCCGGGCGAGTGAGCTCAGCCTCGCGTTCGCCGCCCCGCCCTCCCCGGCGGCGCGCTCAGTGCGCAGGCGCGCCGCGGCGGCACTCGGCTGGGCCCGGGACGCGCCGGCCAGCGGCCAGACTTCGGGGCCGCGGTGCTGTCTGCCTGCCTCGCTCTCCCAGTCCGGCTGCCGCGCGTCGCCCGCACACGCCGCCGCCATGGGCTCCTGAGGTACCCTGCCCACCTGCCCTGCGCTGGAGGCCCCGAGGCGGGGGGAGGTAGACGAGGGCTCTCGGGAGCGGAGGGGCTGCTCCGATCTGGAGGGGCCCGTTCGGGGGGTCGTCCCCGCGGGTCGCCGTGGCCGCAGGTCCTCAGGCGGGAAAGGGGACGGAGGCAGCTGTCTTGGCAGCGGAGGGAGGGGGCGTCTGCGCCCCCGCCGGCCTAGCCCTGCGCCTTCTCCCCGCCCTGCGAGGTCGCGGGGCCGCCCGTGGGTGTGCCCTGGCCCCCTCCTCGCCAACGTGGCGGGGCCCGCGCCTGGAGTGTAATCGGACCTGCCCGTGGGGGTGGCTCGGGGAAGAGGGGAGGCGGGCTGGACAGGCCCTTTGCAAGTGGGATTGTGTGCGCCTGGTGGGTGTGCTGGCGCCTGGCACGACCGAGTGAGTGGGGGAGCTCCTGTGCCGGGGTTGGGGGGGGTGGCGCGAGGGGCGAGCTGTAATCTGGGATGGTGGCTGGCCTGGCAAGGCCTCCCGGGAATGCGTGCATGAAGGTGTACACGGCTTGCATACAGGTCTGCAGTCTGGAGGGTCACCGGCAGGGACCTGGGGCTCCAAGGATGTTTTCTTGGGAAAGGACCCCCGAGACTGGTTTAGGGTGTGTGTATGCCTGCCCTAGGTGTCCTCCCTGGACTAGCTGCTGGGGTCTAGTGCTGATGGACTCCAGGCCAAGGCTAGAGGATAGGGTTGAGAGGTGGGCATGAGTATCAGTTCCCAACTCATATATGCCCTCTGGAGTTGTGTAAGGCCAGGCATTACACACACACACACACCCCCAGGGCACTGTGGGACTAAGCAGGTGTTTGCACAGCTGATACCTGCGAGTGAGGCAAAGGCCATATATTATTTATCTGACTGCTTGGTGCTTTATGTAAGGAAAGAAGCAGCAATCAGTGCCCTGGAGGCCCTTGTGCCGCGGAGGCGGCCAGGCAAACAAGCTCGCACACCTGCCGAGGAGGCACAAGATCTCAGAGGTGTGACTCCTTCACAGGTTACCTGTGCAGCGTCCCTTCCTATCTCCTTTCCTTTTCGGTGTGCTGGAGGGTGCCGTGTGTGTGTGTGTGTGTGTGTATCAGAGCTTGGACTGTGGGTGGGAGGGGCCCTGCAGTCAGGCCTGCATGCCCATTTTATCAGGCTTTGAACATGGAACTCATGGTGCCTCTGGGATTCAGGACCTCTTGGGTCGGAGGGGGAATCCAACTTAAAACCAAGTAGTCACAATGATGTGAAAGATACAAAACAATAGGGGCACTGCAGAGTAGGTTCAGTGCTGGGGGAGGGGGCACATGGCCAGCAGAAAGGGCTCCAACATGAGGTGGGAAGGTGCAGAGAGAGCTGAGCTGAAATGGAAGGGTAACTAGCATTCCTGTGATGCTATGGTGCTTTCCATGTGTGTTTCCCCAGTTAGTTCTCTCTGAGGCTGTGAGAATACAGAACTGTTTGTTATCCCTCTTTACAAATGTGGAAAGCGAGACCCAGAGGGAGCACGTGACTCCTTGTCCATGTATGTGGGAGGCCCGGATGGAGTGGTCCATGAACCAGCACCACTCTCTTGCTGCCAGGTTTTGCTGCCTTGTAACTTACCTAGCTGGACTTCCTAGGTGGCTCAGGGGTAAAGAATCCACCTGCTAATACAGGAGATGTGGGTTTGATTTCTGGGTCGGGAAGATCCCCTGGAGTATGAAATGGCAACCCACTCCAGTATTCTTGCCTCGGAAAATCCCATGGATGGAGGAGCCTGGCGGGCTATAGTCCATAGGGTCACAAAGAGTCGGACAGGACTTAGCAACTGAGCACACACAGCTTACTGAGCATCTACTATGTGCCAGGCACTATGCTAGGGGCACAGGGGTTTAAAGATGAATAGGACCTGGTGCCTGGCCTCTGAGGGCTTCTGGTCTGCTGGGAGATAGACGTAGATAGTGACCTCAATCCAGACACGAGGCCCTGATAGCTAGTGTGCGTGGGGAAGGCACCGTTAGCTCCCTCCAGGAACCTCAGGCGACCTGGTTCTTTTGTGCAGCCTAAGGGGGATGTGTTGTCAGTTGCTCCCACGTGGTAGTAGTGGGTTATACCAGGAACCCCATCTAAAGGTCGCCAAGAGGGTGGGAAGAAGAGCTTCAAGGCAGAATGGGTGCAAGTGATCTTGTCCTAGTTCGCTCGGGTTGGCTGAGTTCTGCGGAGCTCGGGCTTCTGTCTGGAGGCTGTTTTCTCCTCTGCCTTTGAGGTTTTGCTCCTGGTTCCTGGCGGGCCGGCCGTGCTCTTTTCCCTGAGAGGGGCTCCGTGCTATTTCCAGTCCCTGCTGTGCTCATTTCTCCCTGTGAATTCCCTGGAGTGGAAGCAGCCTGGGAAGGCAGAGGACAGCCCTTCATTGTTTTGAAACCAAGTAACTGTGAATGCCCTCCTCACTCTGCTGGGCCTGGAGACTGGGGATTTGGTGTGTGAGCTGTGGAAGCAGCTGGGCCCTGGAAAAGCTCTGGGGTGGGGGGGGGTCTGCCGTTGAACCCTCATAGGTGGTGAGCACTTGCTGAAGACCTACTGTGTGCCCAGCACTGTGCTGAGTCGTAGGTTGTGTCTCTTGCGACGCAGTGGTTGGCTGAGGCTGTCCACTGGGTAACAGATACATGACAGACAGTGCTCTGCTTGTGGTGAAGACAGAGGGCCCTAGCGGAGCCAGAGGACAATAGGAACAACAGCTCGTTTATTAAGCACTTACTGTGTGCCAGGCACAGTTCAAAGCGCTTTCGTGAATTACTGCCTTTCATCCCCCATCACCCAGTTAGGTGGGGACAGTTTTCTCCACGTTTTTCAGAGGAGGCAGCCTAGGAGGGTAAAGCTGTACTGGTTGGGGAGCTTACCCTGGAGCCCACGCTCTTCCCCACTAACCGTGGGGTGTGCCAGGCCTGGAAGGATAGGGATGCTCTGCCCAAGGAGAGAGAGAGGGCCTTGCAGGCAGAGGGAGCCCCTGGGCAGAGGTGCAAAGGCCTGAAATACCTCGCCTCCCAGACATGGCTGCAAGGGCCCGGGGCCTGAAAACCTTTGAAGGCCCTGCTAAGGAGTTCAGACTTGACCCCAGAGTGGCCAGCAGGGAGTCCTGAAGGTTTCAAAAAGGAAACGACATACTCAACTGCGTATTCCAGGGCAGTATGTTGGTGCCTCTCCCCCTTGCTTCCTTCCTGCAGGTAACTCCAAGGACAATGGGCTTTTCTTCCTTTTGCTTTCCCTCCTTTTGCTTTCCCTCAGGTCAGTGGCATCCTTTTGGTCCCTGTAGCCTTTCCCTTCTGTTCTTCCAGCAGCTTCTGGTCTTGACAGCCCTGTGTGATGCAGGACGGGCCTCTGGAGCCCACTGCTGTCATGGTGGTTCTGGCCTGGCTGCTGTGGCTGGTGGTGGGGGTGGCTCTCTGAGCTGGAACTTCGGTTCTTCCCGGCTCTTCTGGGCCTGGCAGGTCCTCCCTGACTTCTCACCCTGAGGATCTGGACTAAGTGGGCAGCCCCCTTCCCCATCTTGCATCCTCCAGGCCCCCACGCTCATGAGTGCTATAAATACAGGCAGGGGTGGGGCTAGGGACGTAGCGGGAAGTGGGCATAGACAGCTGGGCTTATCTGCCTGATCCCACTTGTGGGTTCACGGAGGGCATGCCCGCCCTAGCCGCCTGCTTTGTTGGGTGTTGAGTAGCCAGCTGAGTGCCCCAGCCTGTCCCACCCTGCAGGGCTGAAAGACTAAGGGTCTTTGCACAGGATGTTCGGTGAAGCACAGCAGAGGGAGTCCACACCGGCATGGGAAGCCATGAGTGTAGGTCATGGGGAGAGGAGTCAGAGATGACTTTTGAGTGGAGTGCCTTGGGAGAGGAGGCTGAGGATTCAGAAATGGGACAGAAATGGTCACTGGGAACACAGGACCAAGAAGTGCCCCTTGGGGTCCCGGGGAGAGAGGGAGGTCAGCCAAGCCTTCTGGAGAGTGAATTGAGAGCTGAGGTTCAGTCTTCATTCTCATTAGCTGCATGGCCTTGGACAAGTTGCTGACCGGGTTTTGATTCCCATTCTTTAAAAATAGGGGGAGATGATGCAATTTCCTTCATCTGTGAAAGGGCAGGAGTAAGAGTGCAGCCGTCACATGCCGATGGTGTTCTAATGTCTGTGTGGAGTTCCCACAGCACTCGGCCCATAGTACGTGCTCAGTAAACAGTGGCTTTTATTATTACCTTCCAAGCTGTTTTGCTTATTCAGGAAAGAGGTGTTGCACACCTGTGTGTCAGTGCAGGGAGCCGAGTATCCATCTGGGGAGAGAACCGCTCCAGATGTCATGGGTACTCTGAGGGAACGTTGGGGCATTCCTGCCTGGGCAGGCACTTCTCTGACCAGGGAACATATAAGCTGTTACCTGGTGTAAATGGAAGTAGGTTCCAGGCAGAGGGAACAGCATATGCAGAGCAAAGGTCTGAGTTCTTTGTCTGCAAAACTATTTGGCATCAGGGCTCAGCACATAGTAGGCCCTCAGCACATAGTAGGCCCTCGGTTAATGTTAATTGAATGTGATCTTCTTGGCTCCAAGAGGACAGGAAGGGGAAGAAGTACAGTGTAAAGGGCCCAGGAGAGAAGATTTGGATGGTCCCCAAGTTTCAGGTTATCTCGTGTTCCCTCCCTGTCTTGTCTCCCTCTGCCAAGTGGCCTGCAGTTCAGGTACCTTAATTCAGTGCAGTTAAGCTGCTGGGTTGTCATCAGGGGCTCAGGCTTGGCCCCCACTTTGCCCAAGTCCTGGGAGGAGCGGCACTGGAATTAGGCAGCACTTGTTCACATTCCTGTTTGCTGCTGTTTTGGTGTATCTGAAACCCTATGCCAGGGCAGAACTTAGAAGGGTGGCATGGGCCTGCCTCTGTCTCATTGGTCGTTTTTCCAGTTTGGGGTTAATGGTGGCTCAGTGTCTGGCATGATTCCTTGCACAGAGTAGGTGCTGAAATAGTTTTTGACCAAACAAGCCAACACTTGGATAGCTTAATATCATTGCCACTCAGGATAAAGCTAGAATTGTTCTTGAGAAGTGACAGGTCAGAGCAGCATTGTTTATTAGTACTGAGCTTATATCAGAAATCGACAGGTACATTAGACAGCCTTGGGTCTGCCCAAGGGCAGGCTCTGTCTGATGGCCTGGAGGTCTCGGGCCTGGGCTGGGAGGCAGGAAGCCCCACAGTCACCTCCTTTTCCTTCTCTTCTGGGGCGGAAACCAGAGAGGGAAGATCCCACCCAGAAAGCCTTTGTGCCTAACCTGCGTCACTTCCAGCTTTACTGTGTTTTTATAAAGTTACACAGGACGAAATGAGCATTTCACGGAAAGCTTGCGATGTTTCAGCCTATGGAAAACAATAGGCATCTCTGCTTTTGAAAATAGTACTTGTTGGTTATAGTAAATTTGGAGCACAGAAGAGAGTGAAGGGTAAGAATAAAAATCACCCCGGATTTCCAATAACCAAGAAATAGTCACTGTGGAAAAGTGGCATAATCCTCCTAGGCATAATCCTGCGTTATCTCATTGTTCGTATCACGGCGGGGCACAGGCCTTTACCCATGCCATGAAAAAGGTAGCCATCAATGTGAAAGGATCGGAGAGGGGCTGAAGCAGTGCCTCCTAGTCCTTTGTGTCAAGCTTTCTGTGAGAAAGACGGGGTCCCCACCCTGTTTGCTGGATGGCCCTACGGTGTGAGGAGCAGGCAGAACCCTGCCCAGAGTCAGAGAGCCTGGTGCTGACCTTGGTGCAGTCACTTGCCCTGCAGTGGGGCTGCTCGTCACCTGCTGGCTGCCACAGGGCCCAGAAGAGGTCCTAGGTTAGAAAACCGTGAACCTCCTCCCACCCCCCAGAGGAGGGGCCTGGTTTCTGTTTTGGAGGGAGAAGCCGTCTTCATCGTCACGTGAAGATGGATGGAGAAGGGGTGTGTGTGTGTGTGCATTTTCTTTTCCAACCTGAAGTGTTTTTGGCGATCTTCCGGAAGACTTCAGTCTCCTGGTTGGGGAGCCATGATCTGTGGGCCCTGTAACTTCTGGCCAAGGGTGGTCCCAGGATGGCTGTCCCCCACCCTCACCTCAAGGCAGGGGGTGGCGTGAGACCTCTAGAAGTTACCGCGTCTGTCACCCTGAAAGGGATTTTCAGATCTGACAGCCTCCGCATTGGGAGTGAAATGTGTGTGGAGGTTGGTACCTTTATTTTTCTCCTACTGCAGCCCCTGTGGACAGCCTGCACCCAGGGAGGCCCTGTTCTTCTGGCAGGTGGCTGGGTACCTCCATCCTGCTGGGCAGGGCTGTTCACCAAAGCCCTCTGGGTCATCACTTACAGGAAAGCTCCAGGCAAAAATAACTAACCCCATGGTGGCGGCTGCTGTAGCTGCTGGCAGAGCCCTTGGTCTCTATGTCTCTAGCAGCTGTGTATGTTATTTTCATCTAGAATGAACAGAGAACCTGAGATTCCACGAGCAGTCATTTCGGGTGCCTGCAGACACAATGATAGGTGTTGGTAAAGGGATGTGTGTGAAGAAATGAACATTAATCAGTGTTCTTATATTAATTAGTACTAATATTCCTAATCCTCACTGGGATTGGTGTAAGGCTTTGCAGTTTGTGAATGACTTTTCACAAATAACATTTCATTTAATCCTCCCAAAGGCCCTGGCATCTTGGAAATTTTGCGCCCATTTTGTAGACAGATAGACTGAGGCTCAGAAGGGTGAATTTGCCTAAGAAACTGTGAAAGGAAGCACCCAGGTTTTCAGTTTCAAATCCTGTGCCCTCGCTGCTCTGAGTGGCCCCTCCAGCACAGCCATGGCCCCCAGAGAGCCTGCAGTCCCACTGGGAAGCCTGGCAGGTAGAATTGCTTCTCAGACTTGGAAAGCGTGTTAATAGAGAATCTGGTTGAAGCTGTGGGGGCCCCAGGAGGCAGCCCTGTGCTCTGCCTGCCGGTGAGCTGAGGAGCTGAGACTCCCCAGGAAGAGGGCAGCTGAGCTGGGGCTCTGATGGACAGTGGCAGTGGGCAGGTGGAGGAGCTGAAGAAGGCTTTGCAGGTAGGGGGGCCACCCAGAGCACAGGCCCAGGCCGGTGAGTGGAGGAGCGGAGGGAGTGAGCTCGTCTGGAACAGTAGGTGTCAGGGCATCGCTTCCAGGAAGAGAAGTGTGTCTCCCCATGAGCTGGTCGGTGGGTTTTAAACAAACAGTATGTATGAAAGTCTGGACTTGACAAGGCGGTATGTATTTGCTTCACAAAGAAAGGTTGATGCATGGGGCAGTGGTGACAGAAGGTTAACAGCCGTAACCTCAGTGCATCTGAGTATGATTTGACTTGCAGGAGGCCCTGGCCATCCAGTCTGCTGGAGCAGGGCACAGGCTGGGAACGGGGAAGGCTGGCGAGCCTTCTGCCCCTCGAATGCTGCCTTTGGTTTGCCAAGAGGTATCTCCCACTCGACTGGGGCAGAAGACCACTTCTTCCATTTGCAGTTCTGGGTCGTTGAGCAGAATTTGTGGGGGTGGGAGGAAGCCCCACCCTGCCTGCTGCGTTTACCCAGCTGTCCTGTCTCACAGGGAGGACGTGAGGCATCCAGAGGCCCGCCTCCGTCCTCTGCCGGCCGCCGCTTGATGAGCGAGGGTTGGGTGGCCGTGGCTGTTACGTAACAGGTCTGATGGACGCAGCAGTGAATGGAATGGAGCCTGAATGTGTCATGCAGGGCTGCGGTGTCCCTCCAGCTCATGCAGGTGCATGTCACTGGATCAGGATGGCCAGACTGAAAGCACCCCGCCTTCCTGGGCTCCGCACTCCCACCCCTCCCCACCAGGCCTTCTTCGTGGTCTGCCCGCCCCTCCCCTGGCACCTTTGCCCAGAGAGACCAATTAAAGCTGGGTGTCGTGGTGACTGCGTCTTCATCCGCACTCCCACTGGCCCTGGAACCAGAGCCTGTCTGTGCCAGGAAGGGCCGAGGGGGTGAGCAGGTCTGGCCCTTCACTCACAGGTGAGGAAATGCGAGTTCGTGGACCAGGGCACTAGCGAACCAGGGCCGCTCCAGGTCTAGAGCCATCTCCTGACCCAGCGCTCTCTGTCTGCTGAAAATGGGGCTTTACTGTCTCTTCATCTGGATGTCCGTGGGGCTACCTGTTGTCAGTATTTTCCTCAATAATTCGGCTTCTTTCTTGGATGAGCAATTAAAATGTATCCTGCGTCTCCAGCAGTGTTTTTAAAATTACAGATGCTTGAGGCTCTCACCCGGCAGTTGCACTTCTAGGAGTTTACCCTACAGATGAAATTCCACGTGTACAAAGTGACTGTGCAGTTAGTCACAGCTGCCTCTTTTTTAATAGAACAAGGTTGGAAGCAACCTGAAAGTCCATCCGTAGAGGGCCAGGAACAAATTATGGTCCATCCACACCATGGACCACTGTGCAGCCGTAAAAAGTTAGATGGAGACTGCTTGCCATCCACAGATACAGAGCAATCACCAAATGGATGTCTGTGAACGAGGCAGGTGCAAGACGTGTGTGTCTGCTGTGCCTCCGTCTGTGTGAAAGTGAAGGGAAGTGGAAAGTGCATTTGCTTCTGTGTGTGCTCAGGGTCTCTAGGGGTTCACACAAAGTCGGTGACTGGGGTGCCTCTGGGGTCGAGGTGGTGCCCGGGAGCTGTTCACTGGAGACCCCTCATACCTTTTGAGTGCCGATTCATGTGACTGTGTGACTTTTTCAAAAACTTAAAATGAATACAATTAAATAAACAAGAAGCACAGGAAATGTATCCTCACCTCTTGCCAATGCAGGAAGGCCAGGGCTACCCTGTCAAGGAGCAGCGTCCTCACTCAGGCCCCTGTTGTAGTTGTTATAGTCGTGTCCAACTCTTTGCGACCCCATGGACTGCAGCACACCAGGCTTCCCTGTCCTTCACTATCTCCCGGAGTTTGTTCAGACTCATGTCCATTGAGTCAGTGATGCCATCCAACCATCTCATCCTCTGTCCCCCGCTTTTCCTCCTGCCCTCAATTTTTTCCAGCATCGGGATCTTTTCCACTGAGTCGGCTCTTCACAACAGGTGGCTAAAGTATTGGAACTCAGCTTCAGTATCCCCTTCCCAGTGAATATTCAGGGTTGATTTCCTTAGAATTGACTGGTTTGTTCTCCTTGCTGTCCAAGGGACCCCCTGACCATCAGTTAATCAAGAATGCAAGCTTGGGTCTCACGAAGTGGACCAGACGTGGAAGTTTGGGTGTTTCTTGGGAAGTCTGGTCCCTAGCCCCAGCCCTGGAGAAATGGAGCCCCCTCCCTCTGGTCCCTCTGAAGTACCGCTGTTGTCTAGCTTGGTATTTAAATCCCTGCTCTGATATGTTTGTTTTCTGACCCCTGAAATCTTCAGGGGTTCCCCCTCTGACACATGAATGAAGTCCCTGCCCCAGGCCCTGCTTACTGGGCCCCTGGCTGAGCCACACTTGACTGGGCACCCTTTCCTCCAGGTGCCTCCTCGCCTGCCCACCTCCGTGCTGTTGCTCACGCCATTCCCTCTGCCTGCCTGCCTCTCCCTCCCAGGCGGTCTCCACGTGCCCAAATCCTATCTACCTCTGAAGGCCCAGCTCAGTTTCCACCTCCCTCTGCCCTCTGACCTCCCGTTTCTTTATCTCTTCCTCTCCGCTGGCACTTAAGCCTTTTACACTGCGTCCTAGGTGTGATTCCCCACTGGGCTGCAGGTTCCTTTAGGGCCAAGTGCACTTCACAGCCCCTGTTTTGTTAGATGTTTGCACTTTTGATAGAGGGGGTGAGTGGTGGCTGCCCTCTTCGTGGTGGGATCAGGAGCCGAGGCAGGGCAGGGCCTGTTTCACATCTGTGAACCGTGGTGCCTGGCACAGGGCGGGCGCAGCCTCGCGGCAGGAATAACAAATCTCACGGCCCAGTGCTCTGGGTGCATTCTTTCCCTGATCCTCGCAAGGACCCAGGAAATGCTGTGCTTTCCACTGTGGTTCCCCCGTAGGCTGAAGAAGCAGAGCAAACGTCGGGTCCAGGTCACACGGTGAGAAGCAGGATCGGACACAGGTCTGGCTGCCTCCAAAACTCCTGCATTGGATCAGTTTTTTTCTACCCCTTTCCCTGACTCAGCAGTGATGCCAGCAATCCCTTGGCCAACTCTCATCACCTGCCCCACTGGTCACGGGCAACCTTGCATTGTTGTTTGAGTGTATTAATATCTTCTTCCCTAGTGGACTGTGAGCTCTTAAGGGCTAGAGCCTTGCTTGAGATACCCTTTGGACTTAGCACACAGAAGGTGCTTGAAGGTATATGTTCATTAACCTGCTATAGTAAAGTACACAGGTAGGTGTACAGTGCGATGATTTTTACATCTGTAAATACCCGTGTAAACCACTGTCCAGCTCAAGCTGCAGAACATTCCCAACCTTTCCCTGGGGCTCCCTGGGGCCTCCTCCGGGTCAAAACCTCTGAGGGAACCACTGCTCATACCTCACCACTATTGACTGGATCTGGCCTTGAAAATGGAGTCATGTCTTTAGAAGAGTCACCCAGGTTGTGTTGAGCAGTCCTTGCTCACTGCGGCATGGAAGTCCATGCTGTTTCAATATACAGTTGGTCCTTGAACATGGCTTTGAACTATGTGGGTCCACTTACCCATGGACTTTTTTTCAATAAATGTGCTCACAGTGCTGCCTGATCCATGGTTGGTTGAATCTACAGATGTGGATGCAAAGGGCTGACTGTAAGTTATGCGTGGATTTTCCACGCCTGAGGGCTGGAGCCCCTCACTCACTGTTCATGGACCACTGTTTATTCACTCTGAGGTTGGGCATTTGGTTTGTGTCCAGGTTTTGGGTGTTTTAAACAGGGCTGCTATGAAATGTCTTGTTCTTATCTGTGGGACACACGTGGATTCCTGTGGGGTGTGCACCCAGGGTGGAATGCTGGCTCAGCCCACTCAGTACGTACATGTTTTCATGAATGACCTTCAGGCTGGGATTTCTCACTGGGTACCCAGGGCTGAAGCTGGACTTCTTGCCAGAGGAGTCCCAGGGGTCGGGGCAGGTTCAGGGGTCTCAGCTTCCACCGTCTGTTCTTCCGGGCCAGCGGGACTATTGAGGTTGAGGGTTTCTCATCCCAAGGGAACCCATTTGCTTAGGGCTGGATTGGGTTTAGCTGGCTGAAAAGGTGGTTTCATTAGAGGGACACAGAGTCTAGTTAGAGAGGCTGAGCACTGGCCCATCTGTTCTCAGTTTAGGAGAAAACTGTAAGGGTCAAAATTTGGCCTGGTATGTATTGGAAAAAAACAAAACAAAACTTAATTACAAGGCTGAATTAAGTAAGCTCTTGCTGAAGGATTTTGGATTACTTTGTTCTCTTTCATTTCTGCACCTACCCCCTGTCCCTACCACCAAGTGAAGGATAGATACACGATTGGATGGTTTTTCTTTCCTGTTGAGAGATTCGTGGGAACTTGGCCCCAGGAGAAGAGGAACAGATGCCGAGCCACTGGAGTGGCCTTGGCTTGTCTGTGTTGATCCCAGGGGAGTGGGACCGAGAGACAGGACCCTGCCCCCTCGGGAGGGCATGTGATACTCTTTCCGGAGGCTAACCAGGCAGAACCGCCCAGCCCCTGGCTGCTCTTTCCCTCTAATCCCCTCTGGAGAAAGGCCAGGCTGAGGGCTGCTGACCTGCTCTGATGTGGGTCAGCCTCCCCCAAAAGGCAGCCACCCAGAAGTTCCCAGAGCAGATAGCCCCCGGAGACCGGAGGGCCTGTCATCCCCCCGGTGGCCGAAGTGGGAGCAGTGGCCAGTTCAGATTAACCGTGCTCAGATCAAGTGCTGCCTAGTGAGCTCTGCGAAGGTGAAAGTTTCTCCATGGATCTTAAAGAGCTGAAATCCCTCCCAGGCTGTGTTAATATTCCAGAGACGTGCTGGTGAGCGTGTTGGAGCCCAGCTTGGCTCATGGGTGTATAGCAACCGTCCGAGCAAGCACTTCGTGGCTGCAGCTCAAAAGGGTTTGGATCGGAACCTATATGAATGAAAATATGACCTTGGAAGGTTTAAAACAGAGCTGACCACTGGAGACAGGACTGGCCCAGGTCTCAGAGACTGTTGGGTGGGTGCCTTCCCACCCTGGCCAAAGGAGGGAATGCCTGTGAAACAGGAGCGAATTGTCACAGATAATGCCATGCCCTCCTGACCCTGTCCTCGGTGCTGTGTAGTAACTTGTTTATTCCCTACAGTTCTCTCGAACCTAAGTGTGGCTGCAGCCCCATCTTAGCACTGAGGAAGCTGCAGCAAGGAGAGGTTGTGTAACTTGCCCACAGACACAGAGTGAGTAGGTGATGGGGCTGGAAGTCAAGTCCTGCTGTCTGACTCCAGAGCTCACGGCTCTTTAACAGCCCTTGGAAATCCAGGGCCTGACAGGATGGTGCGGGCAGCGTGAGGAGCCTTTTACCAGGATTCTGTGGGCAGATGGCCTTAGCCCTCCAGACCCCTGTTTTCCTCATCTGTAAACTAGGTGTATTAATTTTCCACTGCAGCTGTCACAAACTGCCAGCAACTTAGTGACTTAAAAGATGAATTTGTTATCTTTGGGTTTTGCAGTCAGAAGTCTGAAATGTATTTCACGGCTCTGAAGTCAAGGCGTTGACAGGGCCCCATTCCTTCTGAAGCCTCGAGGGGGGAGAATCTATTTCCTTGCCTTTTCCAGCTTCTAGAGGCCACTTGCATTCTTTGGCTCAGGGCCCTTCCTCCAGCTTCAAAGCCTTTATTTTCCCCTCTTGTAAGGACCCTTGTGATTCTGTCTGGCCTACTCAGATAATCTGGGATAATCTCTTCATCTCAAGAGCCTTAATCACACCTGCAAGGTTCCTATGGCCATTTAAGGTAAAATGTTCACAAGTTCAGGTGAATATCTTTGGGATGCCATTGTTCAGCTGTCCACACAGGAAATCTGCAGGGGACACGAAACGGCGAGATAGCGCCCAAGCATGGAGTGAGATGATAGAATAAAATCTGGGTGAGACGGTAAAATACCTAAGTTCCAAGGCAGGTGGCTGAGTCTGGGGACTATACATAGCTCTGTAGCTTTTCTGGAAAAGGTGGGTGTCTTCAGAACGGGAGTCAGCCAGAAGATATCTTTCCCAGAGAAGGACGGGGTGGGGCTCTATTAGCAGCCGTGAGCGTCTGCGTCACTCCGGGTTGTTTGCTAAGCTGTGGCGTGGTTCATCAAACCTGCCAGGGCCTGGTTGAATTTGACTTGAGACCCTCCCATCTCCCTGTACGCTGATCCTGTGACCTCAGGTGCCTTCTGGGGGCTGATAGGAGGCGTGGAGGACATTCATAAACCAGCACTCCTCGCTTGTGTGCTGGGTTTGCCTGACCTTGTCCCCCCAGTCCCGGGCTTTCTGCACCTGCCAGGTGAGCTCTGCCCAATCTTGCGGCTTGCTGCTCCCCGAGGCCCTTCCAGAAGACCCTGTTACCCTGCCAAGATGCTGTGACTCCAATCAAACCCACTCCACACGGCTGTCAGGAGTGCTTTGTCCACTGTAGAGTCCACAGGCCACCTGTCAGGCAGGACGCAGTGCCCCTCACCTGACAAGGTGTCCTGCTCTGGGTGCACCCCGCTGAGTGTCCTTGTCACCGTGTCCCCACAGCAGTCATTCACCAAGCACATTTCATCATGGTACTTAGTCCCTGCCCTCATGGAGCCCGACTCACAGGATGTTAAGGGAACAGATTTAATGCCACTTGTGGTAGATAATGGGAAAGGCCAGGGAGGACATGCCATGTACAAGCAGCTACAAAGGCAGGGAGGAGGGGGAGGTGGTAAACATCCGGGGGCAGGTGGCACAGGAGAAGGTGTTGTTCGTGGGGTTGGTACAGGGCTGGTGGGTGGTGTCATAGAATGTTAGAGTTGGAAGGAGTTGCAGAGCCCGAACATTCATTTGGTTTCCCCCGCCTTTATCCAGCCAAAGCCTGTTGAGTGCTGACCACATCCAGGCTCTGAGGTAGGTGCTAGAGATCAGAGCTGCACATGAGACATGGCCTCTGACCTCCACAAGCTTGCAGGCTGACTGGGAAGAAGACAAGAAAGAGTAAACCACCTTCCAGAGGTTCCTCAACCAGTGTCTCTGCACCAGGAGACCTTTAGCCCTGTTTTATTGGGAGCTTCCTTCTTTTGGAAGCAGCCAGAACATTTTGCTATCTTGTGCCAGTTGGTTCAAACATCCCTATCTTGGCAGGTTCTCACCTTCCTGTTGCTTACACCAGGTGGACTAAGTTCTGATGGAGCACTTGGGACAAATCCCTTTGCTGTCAGTGGCGTGGCCTCTCCACATTGGAAGACGTGTGTGAGACAGTGTAACTCAGCCTCCATCCTTTGCCCTGGCCTATCCTTTCCTCCAGCCAAACATCGAGGTCCTTCAGCAGAACTCTGAATGGCGAGGAAGGGACCAAGTGACAGAAAGCCGGCGGCCTGCATTATGTGGCTTAATGCCTGGCGTTTATCAGTCATCTGATTGATCCTTCTCTTCCAGATCCCTGCTGTGTATCTGGTGCTATGCCAGGCTGAGAGATAGATGACTCAGGTGTGGGGAGACGGGAACATTGTCGGAACAAACCTCATGGAGACAGCTGGGAGGGAGTGAGCCGGCCCTCACGGAGGCTGTGATGCTGAGGATGGCTCATGAGTGAAAGTGGTCACTTGCCACAAGGACCAGGGCTGAGAGGAGGGTGTGTTGGGACCGGGGCCAGGTCACATGTAGAGGGACCCTGTGTTGCCAGCACTCAAGGAGGAGGCAGGGAGGGAGGCTGGGGCTTGGCTGCCAAGGGCTCTGGACCTCTGCATCCCACCATCAAAGCCTAATGTATTCTCAGATAATTTCAGATCAGGAGGAGGGATGTGGGCATTTTTGAAGATAAGTGAAAAAATAAACCACACTTGATTCCTGCTTCCCGCAGCATCACCTCCCCGAAGTGTTGGAGGATGGTCAGGGCCGTGTCCCTTCTCCTCCTTTCTGGAATCCAGAACGCTTGAAATCCCAAAGGTTCTTCCTAAGTCTGCAGCAAGCTAATTTTGTGGCAAAAATCTGACCTGAATTGATGCGAGACTAATTATGGTCTTTAAAAATATCTCACCTTTCTCTGTGGAAATACTATGTGTTTGATTTGGGGGTGCCACCCAGACCCCTCTAGGAGTGTTACCACGTAACAGCACCATGCACACGTGCTAAAGTCGCTCCAGTCGTGTCCGACGGGAGTCCAGAGGGTCGCAAAGAGTCGGACACGACTGGAGCGGCTTCACTTTCACTTTTGACTTTCGTGCATTGGAGAAGGAAATGGCAACCCACTCTCCAATGGGCTGCTGTCTGTGGGGTCACACAGGGTCAGACACAACTGAACTGAAACGACTTAGCGACAGACTGTAGCCCACCAGGCTCCTCTGTCCGTGGGATTCTCCAGGCAAGAATACTGAAGTGGACTGCCCTTTCCTCCTCCAGGTGATATTCCCAACCCAAGGATTGAACCCAGGTCTCTTCTGTCTACTGCAGTGGCAGATGGGTTCTTTACTATTAGTGCCACCTAGGAAGTTCATAGAAAGAAAAAGAAAGTGAAGTCTGACTCTTTGCGACCCCATGGACTGTAGCCTACCAGGCTCCTCTGTCCATGGAATTTTCCAGGCAAGAGTACTGAAGTAGGTTGCCATTTCCTTCTCCAGGGGATCTTCCCAACCCAGGGATCTAACCTGGGTCTCCCGCATTGCAGGCAGACGCTTTCCTATCTGAGCCACCAGGGAAGCCCATACAGCACCACAGTTCAGTTCAGTTCAGTCGCTCAGTCGTGTCCAACTCTTTTCGACCCCACGAACCGCAGCACGCCAGGAGTCCACGTCCGTCACCAACTCCCGAGTCCACCCAAACCCATGTCCGTTGAGTTGGTGATGCCATCCAACCAATACAGCACCACAGTCCTTCCTTATATCTGAACAGCTCTTGAGTTGGTAAACTCTTTGGCCCAAGGGTCCTGCTTACAGCATGGTGCACCCAGAAAACCAGTTCGGTCACCTGCCCAGTCACTGCTGGGTAGCGGCACCGAGATTCTAGCCCGGCTTCCCTGACTCAGAGCCTACGACCGAGTGCAGCAGGGGCAGGCGAATAAGGCCCACGTTTGGGGCCACCTTGCTGCTAGTGGGCTGCCGGAAGAGAGAGGCAGGACCAGGCCTTGACTGTGCTTCCATTCTGGTTCAGCCTGGGACTGAGGGAGGCGGGAAGACAGAAGCAGAGAGACTGAAGAGAAAGTTAGGAGCCGTGTCAGTGACTGGCTTTTCCCACTGCTTACAACATCACTCCAGACTTTCTTTACTCACATGTCCCTATCAGTAAAAGAACTTTGGGGACATGTGCCCCCATTATATGGATACTGTTGTAGTTATTATATACTTGTATTTTCTTATTGTTACATTGCGAACTTTGGAGAAGGAAATGGCAACCCACTCCAGTATTCTTGCCTGGAGAATACCATGGACAGAGGAGCCTGGTGGGCTACAGTCCATGGGGTCGCAGAGTCGGACACGACTGAGCGACTAACACACACACATACATTGCGAGCCTAGTCACTCAGTTGAGTGCCATCTCCTCTTGCAGGGGATCTTCCCAACCCAGGAATTGAACTCAGGTCTCCTGCATCTTCTGTGTTGGCAGGCAGATTCTTTACTGCTGAGCCACTGGGGAAGCCAGTGTTTACACAAAAACTGTAAAGATACACTGTTACAATACATGTATCATAAAACCTACACTAAAACTGGAAATCAGAAGATGAGTTAAAGATGTAATGATTTTTAAAAATTGTTAGTAGTTCAAAAACCTTCTGGCTTCATGTACTTATTTTTGAAAACTGTGCTCTGATGCTGTGGGAGAGACCAGTTTGTTTAGTTACTTTGTTTTAATGGCTGCCCTCCCTGAAAAAGATCCCTGCCTGGGACACGTAGCTGCACACAGAGGAAACGCATCACTGGCTTGTTTTCTAAATCGGGTTACTCATTTTTCCATCCCATGCACGCGTATGCAGAGGATTTGTTGAAATTTGGCTAGTACATTTCCATCCTCCCCGAGGCCAATCAGATGTTCCTGTAAACTAAATGGAAGGTATTTTAAAGTTCTTAACGCATGAGTCCAAAACCCACTCAGATGCTTTGGAAATTTTTAAACAGATTAGAAAATTCTGTTACGTAGGCTTTTAGGAGCTCAGATATGAGCATTTTTTTAAGTTTCAGCATATTGTTTTGGGTGACATACTTTTGTAACAGAAGTGTTTTATATATACTTTTCTGGAAACCTCTGCCCTAACTGAGGTTTCTTTTAAAGAGCAGTTCCTTTCTCATTGACTGTGAGAACAAGCCTTTCCTGTGAGGGACATGTTAAACATGCTTAAAGATGTTATTAGGCTTCCCTGGTGACTCAATGGTAAAGAACCCGCCTGCTAAAGCAGGAGATGCGGGTTTGATCCCTGGGTCAAGAAGATCCCCAGGAGAAGGAAATGGCAACACACTCCAGTATTCTTGCCTGGGAAATCTCATGGACAGAGGAGCCAGGCAAGCTACAGTCCATGGGGTCACAAGAGTCGGACATGACTTAGCCGTTAAAATAGCACCAAAAGATGTTTTTGAAACATCCTTGGGAAGCATATCTCTGACAGCCAATGGTCACAGGGAAAAATGGGCAAGTAGAACTTTTTTTTTTTTTTTGGTTAAAGAAAGATGTGTTGAGGTCAGTGATAAGGTTTGACAAATCTTTTTGATTGTGTTTCTACAAGATAACCAGTAAATCTCTGATAGAGACGCTTTCCTGAGTCAGCGCCCATCTCATTACAGATTTGGTGGGAAATTCTCCTGTTCTGTGGTCGGAAACTTTATTATGAAAAGTGTCTAACGCAGGAAGTAGAGCGCCTAATAGACTATGTTTCTACCTGCCAGTCACTCAGCTGCAACAGTTAGTGACATCTGGCAGCCTTGTTAGCATCTGTCTCTTTCCCCCTTTCCAAAGAGCAAAATCCCAGCTGTCGTGTTCTTTTTCATCCTGAAGTAGTTCAGTATGCATCTCTACTTGATAAGGACCTTTTAAAACCTTTTAAATTTTGAAATAATTATAGGCTCATAGGAAGTTGCAAAAATAGTACATAAAACCCCATGTACCCTTCCTCCGCCAAGGCTAACATCTCAAAATTGCTGTAGGCCAATATCAAAACCAGGATGTGGACATTAGTATAGTACTGTTTTTTGAAAATATTTATTTATTTGGCCGTGCTGGGTCTTAGTTGCAGCATGTGAGATCTTTAGTTGAGCCGTGAAAACTCCTAGTTGCTTCATGTGGGATCTAGTGCCCTGACCAGAGATTGGAACCTGGGGCCGGTGCCTTGGGAGCGTGGAGTCAGCCACTGGACCGCCAGGGAAGTCCCTATGGTACTGTTAACCAGACAGCAGTTGTTTAGGCACTAAATCGTGTCTGACTCTACAGTCCATGCACTGTAGCCCACCAGGTTCCTCTGTCCATGGGATTTCCCAGGCAAGAATACTGGAGTGGGTTGTCATTTCCTTCTCCAGGGCGTCTTCCCAACGCAGGGATCAAACCTGCATCTCCTGCACTGCAGGCGGATTCTTTACTGCTGAGCCACCAGGGAAGCCCAGCTAGACAGCAGAGGACAGACCTACTCAGTTTTCACTGTTTTCTTGTGTGTGTCCTTT